>NW_022103917.1:4225633-4261055 GCF_000313985.2 Echinops telfairi | reverse complement strand
TTCTCCCGAAGCTGCAGATTCAGTGCCATCCTTTGAGATACATTCTTCTCAGGGGAGGGGCAGGCATCCACTTAGTATTTGGGGCTGGGACCAACCATGCAGTATTTTCTTGTTCTGGTCACATAACTGCCTCTGGAGCCATGTACAAGTTCCACAGGAGCATAATATAGTATTTTGGAAGTCCCACTCTTCTCAAGGTTATCCATGGTTTATTATGGTTCATACGGTTGAATGCCTTTGCATAGTCAATAAAACTCAAGTAAACAGCTTTCTGGGATTTTGTTCTTTGAGTCAAGTTCCATCTGACATCAGCAATGATATCCCTTGTTCCACGTCCTCTTCTGAATCCAGCCTGAATCTCTGGTTGTTCATTGTCAATGTACTGCTGCAATGGTTATTGGATGATCGTCAGCAATATTTTACTTGCATGGGATATCATTGATATTGTTTTATAGTTTGAACATTCTGTTGAGTCACTTTTCTTTGGAATCGGCACAAATATGTATCTCTTACAATCATTTGGCCAAGTTGCTGTCTTCCAAGTTTCTTGACATAGATGAGCAAGTGCTTCCAGCGTTTCATCAACTTGTTGGAACTTTTCAATTGATATTCTATCAATTCCTGGGGCCTTGATTTTGGCTGATGCTTCAGTGGTTCATGTTCATATGCTACCTCCTGAAACGGTCAACTGTCAACTAGTTCTTTTTGGTACGTACATTGACTCTGAGTATTCTTTCCATCTTCTTTGGATGCTTCCTGGTTCATTTAATATTTTCCCCAAAGATTTTTTCCAGATTTCAACTCAAGGCTTGGATTTTTTTTCTTGAGTTCTTTCAGTTTCAGATATTCTGCATGTGTTCTTCACTTTTGGTTTTCTCATTCTAGGTCTTTGCACAATTCATAGGGCAAATTTGGATTTGTCTTCGCCAGCGCTCTTTGAAATTTTTTGTTCAGCTCTTTGACTTCATTATATCTTCTGTTTGCCTTAGCTACTCTTTGATTAAAAGCAAATTTCAGAGTTACTTCTGACACAAATTTTTATATTTTCTTTTTTGTCCTATGTTTTCAATGACTGCTTTCTTCATGAAACACAGGCAGAGTTTGATGTTGCAGTCTTGGGGTAGCATTTCTTTCTTCATCTGAGGGAAACCTTGGTTTTTGCTCTTAAGATCTTCAACTGAGTAGGTGAGGCTCAACCACAAAATTAAGGATGATCTCCTTTGTTCAAAGTCAGCTGATGGTAGATGTTACGAACCACTACAAAACAGCAGTACTCAGATTCGTGCTTGATTTAATAATTGGCTACCATCACCTAGCCTAGGAGAGGAATATAGTTTTATAAGCTGGGCTGCTAGCCACACAGCAGTAATTCCAAACCAACACTTATTCTGTGGAATAAAGATGAGGCTGTCTACTCCCATAAAGAGTTACAGCCTCAAAACTCCACTGGGGTAGTGGTTGTATCCTGTCTTATAGGGTCACTATGAATTGGAATCCACTTGATGACAATTAGTTGTTTGTTTGGTTTCTTACCTAGCCCAAAGGAGCCCTGGTGATACTGTTGGGCAACTATTGACCAAAGTTCAGTGGTTCAAATACACCAGCCACGCTGTGGGAGAAGGATGAGACTGTCTGCTCCTGTAAAGAAATCCTCAGAAACCCCATACAAGGTCAAAACGAGTTGGAATTATCTTGATGATCATGAGTTGTTGTTTTTTTTAATCACCTAGTCAATCTGATATATAAGGCATCATGAATATGTTATATAGTCTTTGGTTTCACATAGATGACAGAAAGTCCAAATACCTTCGAAAGATTCAAGTCAGCAGAGAAATGCACTTTTATCACATCTCGCTCTATCCTTCTACCCCCAAACAAAACTAAGTTAATGAAATATATGGAGAGAACCATCAGAAAACCATTGGTGTTTGTGCAAGGCTCATTAATTCAACCCATTTTAGGAAATATAGGAGTAAAGGATTCTTCTTTTGTGACATATGTGAAAATTCTCATTTATCATCATTTGCAAAGGCCCAGTGAGGCACAGCTTTTCCCCCAAGTCCTTCCAATTCTCACAGTAAATAGCTATACTTTAGATATTTCATTGATGTAAAGAGAAAGTCATTCTCAGTGACAGTTAAGTAAATTGGTAAAAGTTCTACTGTCGGTGTATAATCACTATTTAGTTATTTGTACTATCTCTAGTAACTTCTGTTTCTGGCCTCCTGTTGCTCAGGGCAGGGCAATATTTCAAGTTTCAGCATTGATTGGATTTTATTAGGATCAAGGAAGTTTGATCTAGATTAAAACAGTGCTGGGTGAGCACAGAGAAAACGGAGAAAGGTCAAGAGGTTACATGAGCAAATTGCCACCAAATGGAGGATCTGACCTCAATTTTTCCTTTAGCCAGGAAGACTCATAGCTGACAAGTTCTTGAGAAAACAGCAATTGTGTGAAACAGAAGAATGCAGTGTTTGAAACAGAAGAATACAGAAAGGAAATATCTGATAGGCCTCAGGGCACAAAAATCTTTATCTAAATGCCCATTGGTTTAGTTTTTATTTTTTAATGAAATTACCCAGTACTGAAAAGTCTCTGGTTAGACTCCAGAGTTCAACTTATTCTGTTATACTATATCATTAAATTATAATCGGTGTCTTCTGTTTAGTGTTCAATACATCTTAGAGTGGTGTAAGTGCAATGTATCTAGAATTTATGAAGATTTGAAAAAAATACAAACAACTTACTGTGTTTTTAAAAACTTCTCTCGCTGAAAGACAGATTGACATAGAGAAGACATTTCTGTATTTTGTTTGTATATACAATTTAATATATTACATTCTACAGATTTTTTTTCAACCGTCAGGTTACCATAGTCTCAAATTGTTGCGATTAGTTGTCAACCGACAGTAGCAGACAACAGACAATAAAGAAGGAATGGGCTGCCTACTACAGAGGAAGTAGTCCCTGAAAACCTTCTGCAGAGCTCTAAAACATGCTCCGGCACTGAAGGCCTTACGCATGGAAGCAGAACATTGTCAGAAATGGTGTAGGAGGATGGGCTTCTCAAATGGATTGTTGCTGCCATCAAGACGGTTCCGGCCCATAGCGCCCTTATGCACAACAGAACAAAACACTGCCCAGTCCTACTTCACTCTCATCATTTTATCCACGTCTGAGCCCCTTGTTGCAGCCTCTATGTCAATCGATCTCAATGAGGAAGGGCCTTCCTCTTTTTTGCTGCACCTCCAACAGCAAGCTTGATGTCCTTCTTCAGGGACTGGTCCCTCCTGTATATTCTTTTCATCTTCTCTTGATGCTTCCTGTATCATTGAGTGTTTTTGCTCATACAGTCTTTCAAGATTGCAACTCAAGGCTTGATTGTTTCCCCTTCGGTCGGAGGGCACCCATAATGTGACTGAGTAGGAGCTGCTTTCTGCAAGTGGAGTCGACCCTGGTGACATGAATGGAGTAAAGCGTGCGAGAGGGAAGTCTTCAGGATTTTCATTTGGCAAGGAGGCATTACTGGGGTAAAGAAGAATCAACTGCAAAAATCTGCTCATGATTGGAACTTGGAATGTGGGAAGTATGAATCTAGGAAAACCGGAAGTGGTCAAAAATAAAGATGGATATCTTAGGTGTTACTGAACTGAAATGGATGGCATCACTATTTGGAATCAGAAAACCACATGATTTACTCTACTGGGAATGACACAATCAAGAGGAATGGCCTGGAGTTGCATTCATTATCATAAAGGACATTGCAAACTAAACCTTGAAGTACAATGATGCTTGGGATAGGATTGCAAGATTTCCTTTCAAGGAAATCCAATCACTACCACTATTATTTATATTGATGCACCAACCACAAAAGATAGTGATGAAGAAATTGAAGAACTTCTACCAACGACTTCAGGCAGAAATTGATTCAATATGCAGTCAAGATGCATTGATAATTCCTGGTGATTAGAACGCAAAGGTTGGAAACAAAGAGGAAAGAACAATAGTTGGAAAATATAATTTTGATGATAAAAATGAAGCTGAAGATCACATGAGAGAATTTAGCACGGACCAAATAGTTCTTCATAGCAAATGTCTTCTTTTCCCCCCAACAATACAAAAGGCGACTCCACACATGAACTTCTCCAGATAGAATTCACAGAAATCAAATTGACTACATCTGTGGGAAGAGACAATGGGGAAGCTAAAACCAGGTCATGGTCAACTATGGAACAGCCCATGAAAACATGTCCACCAGATCCAAGATCCTGGAGTCTATCCCAACTGAATTCTGAGAACTTTTCAAGAACAGATTTGAAGCATTGAACACTACTGACAGAGACCTGATGCGCTGTGGGAGGACATCAAAGACATCACTCATGAAGAATGCAAGAGGTCATTTACAAGACAGGAATGAAAGAAGAGAGTAAAGTGGATGTCAGAAGAGACTTTGAGACTTGCTCGTAATTTTAGAGCAGCTAAAGCAAATGCAAGAAAAGAAGAAGTCCAAGAAAATGTCAAAGGGCAGCTCTGGAGAAGACAAATCAAACATTCTGATGAAATGTGCAGAGACCTGAAGTTAGCCTTTGCATACATATGAGGTGATTGAGAAAACCCCAGCTTGGGTCAAACACACCACAGTCATCAAAGTGACATCTTTGCTCTAAAATGAAGGCCTTTTGCAGCAGATTTCCCCAATACAATAGATCATTTAATTTTTTGATCAGTGTTTCCATGGATGTTGATTGTTGATACAAGTTGTACGAAATCATTGATAACTTCAATTATCATACTGTTTACCAGTCCAGTTGTGAGGATTTTTGCTTTCTTCACATTCAGGTGTTTGAAGGGATTGGGAAACTTTTTTTGGAAAAAAACCTCTAGTAGATCTTTTATACTTTGTGGCACAGAGGTTCTATGCTGCAATTAGTCAACACCGCTTTTGTGGCACTAAAGCCGTCATCGAAGGGGGAAATAACTGAGTGTATCTGAGGTCCAAGAAAACTGAAAACAAAATCAAACCAAAAAACAGGCCTGATTGGGTCATTGAAATAGTTTCTTGAACTCTCATTCTAAAGGACAAGAAATAAACTCAGTTAACTAGTTCAGTTCTGGAAACTGTCCGTAAAAAGCTGCAGAAGGTCACTCGTACGTACCATCTGGTGAGGTGGGAACAGCTGCTCAAACCATGTTGTGCTTACCAGGTGCCATTGCGTTGGTTGGGACTCACAGTGACCCTGCGTACAACCAAAGGCAACGTGGCTCGGTCCTGTGCCACCCTCACAATTGTTATGTTTGAGCCCATTGTTGTTGCAGCCACTGTGCACAAACCACGGTCTCCTTTGATTTCTAACAATTCGTGTGTTCTTGATGCTTAATTTGATCTCCTTGCTACTGTGCCAGCAGGCCAGAGGATCTTGTGGTCGAGAGAAGAAACATTGTATGTGTTCAGTAGTTTTGTTCTCTCTTCTCTAACAAAGGACAGCATTCTTAACCATGATAAAATGGATAAAATTGTCTCCATCATCACTGGATTATGTAGAACAGAATTCACCTAATACTGAGTTATGTTATTTATTCTGCTAAAAAGTAAGCATTTGAATTATGAAATTTGGTTGTGCTAACTCAGTTTTTAAATAGGAAAAGTGCTCCCCTCTTCCCGTATCTCTCATTTTTAAGTCAATTTAGTGCCAAGGGCCAGATTTTCATCTTAAATGTCAAGCACACTTACAAATGTCAAGTGCACATCTAAATGTCAAGTGAACTGTGTAGTTCTTGATATCCTTTCCTACTGAAGTGTCGAAAGCACCACACGGAAGACCCAGGACGCAAAGATTTTAGTTCTTAATGGAGTTGATTCTCGTGCTAGGGGCATCACTATCTAGGTAGATGTTATATTCCCTCTGCAGCCTCACGGTGAAATTGGAACCGTCTTCAGAGTTGGAGTCAATGAACCGCATACTTGTTTATAAGAAGTTACATTGAAAGTGCAAACCTTCTTGGTAAATTTTTTTTAAAGACTTCAAAGAAAATAGGATTAACAGAAAAGACAATTTCAGGGAACATTGCTTGTGTGTCTACTGGACAGTCTTTTCAAAGAGCCTTTGGAATACCCGCTTGCGTGTGCCTGGAGCATGTTTGCCTTGCTTGTGAGTGAATTTTTCTTGCTAGGGAAAAGGGATGTGTGGCCCTAATGGATATTTCCACACTTCACATTTTTCTGGACATGGATCCTCTCTCCTCAAAACCCAATTATTTTGTTTTTAAATGAGCATGCTGAGTTTTATTTCACATGCATGTACTTTTTCCTTTATCCATTTAACCAAACCCACTACTTTTGAGTTGATTCTGACTCATAGTGATCCCATATAGGGTTTCCAAGATTGTAAATCTTTACAGGAGCAGGCAGCCTCATCTTTCTCTCACATAAGAATAATTGGTGGGTTTGAACCAATGACCTTGTGGTTAGCAGCCTAACCCACACTGCGAGTGTGTACTATGTGTTAGGCACTAGATAAAGACAACCGTGAGCTCAGAGCTTTCTTTTCAATATGGAAGACAGTTCTTAAATAATGAATTACGTTCATAATAAGCAATTATGAATGGTTAGAAGTGAAGTAAAAGTATATTATATCGCAGAGCTTGTAATGTGGGAGAGGCGGGGGGTGGTGAAACTCATCTAGCCTAGGACCAGGAATGACTTTTATTAAAAAATGGCTCATTTGGGATTTTGGCAGATATTAGCAAAATAATAGACATTCACTAGACAAAAGAGTTGGAGGAGAAGAGTAGCAGGTACAGAGAGAGCTCTAGACACAAAGACCTGTAGGAGGAAAAGAGCCATTGAAAGTAAATAGGTCAATGCCACCCTGAGGCTTGAGCAGGAAAGGGACTCAAGACTCATTCCTTGTATTCTTGGGGGAGGAGGAATGTTGTACTAGGCACTTTCTTTAGTTACTTGGGATACAGTGTTGAAAAATTAAAAGTCCCTGACCTCACAGAGGTTATGTTCTAGTTTAATTTAATTTCCTATATTGCTATGCGCTCTTTAAAAAAATGAAATTGAGTGGTCCCTGAAGGCCTTTCTAAGGATGGAGGTTGTTTGAGCAAATACTGTGAAGGATCCAGTCAGAAAAAGATCTGGGGGAAGAGAATTCCAGGCTGTGTGACATCAGAGGAGAGCAAACAGGTATGTGTTTAATACTTGAAATGTTCTCAACATCGAAAGGCCTGGTGACTTCTACTAAGCTCATACCTTATATATATAAGGGTAGGGTTCATGTCTTGGCTGTCTATTCCTTTGCTCTTCCTATTATATACCATGCTGCCTCTTTAGAGAGTCTTAACCATGTCCATATATATGTAAATCACTTAACCATATCCATCGAAATCATCACGGCTGAGAATGGACATGAGTTTTAGCATACGTCCTTAGATGGACCCCACACCAGCCGATGCTGATGGGGATTCTCTCACATGTTTTCCGGTGGTGAAGACTCCTTTGGAATTTGGGTTGAGGAGTGTCAAAGCTGATTGTACAAACTATAGGATGTTTGGAAATCATTCTGCAACCCAGAGAAAATTCCAGCCTCATGGTAGCCTTGGGTTGTTATCCTCTATTTAAAAATGATTATTTATTTAGTCGTGTGACCTTTAAGTAAGTTCCCACTGCTCTGAGTTTCTGCTTTTTTATATGTAAAATGGGAGTGATTCTATCATTCTTGTCTACATTTCAAGATTTCAAAAACATACTTTTATTGGGGGCTCTTACATCTTTTATCACAATCCATTCTTTCCTCCAATGTGTGAAGCACATTTGCACATATGCCGCCATCATCATTTTCAAAGCATTCTCTTCCCACTTGAGCCCCTGATATCAGCTCCCCATTTCTTCCCCCTCCCTCCACCACCAGCCCGCCCTCACAAACACTTGATAAGTTATAGATTATTTTTTCCATATCTTACATCGTCCTCCGTTTCCCCTCACCCACTTTTCCATTATTCGTCCCCATAGGAGCGGGTTCTAGTTGAGCCTTGTGATAAATTCCCCTTTCTACCCCCATCTTTCCCTAATCCTCCTGGTATCTCTACTCTCGTTGTTGGCCCTAAGGGGTTTAACTCTCCTGGATTCCCTGTGTTGCGGGCTCTTATCTATAGCAGTGTGCATATCCAATTAAAATATAGTCTCAACCTTGAAAATATACACAGAATCGATTTCACCATTTTCACTGCTACCACTCTGGTCCATGCGTCATTCCGTGGCCAGATTATTGTATGAGCAGGCCAGCTGGTTTTCTTGCTTCTCTTGCCACACCCTCAACTCCATTTTGAACAAAGCAATTAGGGTGCTTTCCAGATGAACCATGTATCCAACCTCTAGTTCTTTAATATTTCCTCTCCTTACTATTATGGCTTTTATTTGTTTTACCTCATTAAACATGTTAGATATGTGTATGTTCATTTGTATATTTCAGATCATTCGGTACATGAAAGTCAAGGGAGATAACCTATCAGAAATGGTAATAAGAGTCATGGGTCCCTGAGGGCATGGGAAAAGAGGGAGTGGGGTGGGGAATGGGGAGCTCATAGCATTGATGACTATATCCCCCCTACTCAATGGGCTCAAACAACAGAATTGTATGTGTAAGATATGGCATAAAAACTTAGGGTGCTCTTGCTAAAAGCAAACCAGCTCTTTATGGGATTTCTGACTCTGCTCCAATCTTTCCCGTGGTTCCTTAGTTAGCTTGGAATTAAAGATAAGGTTCTTATGTTGACCTCCATGCTCCCCTGCAGCCTGTTCCCATCTTGCCACTCTGAGCTCCACTCTCACTCACTCTGCCCCAGGTGCCCCAGGCTTCTTGTTATTCCTCAGCCCCACTAGCGCTCTCACCTTAGGGATTGTTTTGCTTACTGTCACTCTTGCCAGGAACCTCTTCATGCAGCAAGCTGCGTGACTCAAACCCACGCTTCCTTCAAATCGCTCCTCAAATGCCCCCCCAATGAGGCCTACAGTCACCATCTGATTTCCACGGCCTCTCCTTTCTCACTAGGTAGACCCCATTCCTCTTTCCTTGTCATGTTCAGTGTCTCACGCAATATATACTTTGCTTACTTATGGAGTGATCATATAAACTGGGGCATTGTTTAGAGTAAAAGTGAGTCATTGTGCTCGGATAAAAGCATATATGATTTTTACTGTATATTTCCCCTTGCTGGTCTTCTATGAATGTTTTGTAGTTTATGGGTTTATCTTCTGTGCCAAGAAGTGTGTTCAACACATAGTAGGCTATCAGTAAGCCCTTGCCAAATAAGTGATTAAATAAGTTAATAGGTATGAAAGATTCTTATAAGATGTAAAGGACTATAGACCTGTATCCCAATGTATTCATTTCTCAGTATCAATGTATGATGCAAAATATATTTATATCTGTACTTTTTTCTATCTATCTATGCACTATACCAGGGGTGGGTCCCCAAGAAGCAAGGTAAGGATGGCCTTGATGGTGTGTACTTCTTAATCTGAAGTCCAGAATTTCACCTGGATTTCATGGCATCTCGCTGAGTTCTCTGCCTCGGTGAGCAACTGTACATGTGAGAAGGGGCTTGGATGCTGTAGGACAGTGCTGTGGGTTGGAGAGAGCCAGATGACAGCCAGATCTAGAAGTAGAATCCTTGATGTAGCAAAAGCAAAAAAAGTGCAACTGTTCACTTTAGAGTAGTAAGTGAGCACAAGTAAGCTCAAGATGACCTTGCTTATTGGATAATCCAATGCTAACTAGATGTCAGTACACAATCCCCATTTTACCCGCATTTTATTCCCAAGGATAGAGTGAAAGGTAATGTTTTGCAATGTATTTTTAATAAGGACTTTAAAATGCTAAAGGCTGATTTCAATAAACATGATGTAGGGGAAATGATTACAAGCAGGTTGCAAGGTGCTGTTTATGAAAAATACTCCCCCACCTCCCACCTGAGGGCATCTCTGTTTGCAGACGGTTTACCGAGACTGACA
This sequence comes from Echinops telfairi, assembly GCF_000313985.2. Lineage (NCBI taxonomy): Eukaryota > Metazoa > Chordata > Mammalia > Afrosoricida > Tenrecidae > Echinops > Echinops telfairi. The sequence goes on along the minus strand of NW_022103917.1, from coordinate 4,251,040 downwards.
GGTACCTCAAAGAGGTGGTGATGTAGCTTGACTGAAAATGAGTCTGCTGCATCTATCAGGCTGAGCAGGCAACCTCCATTCTTATTGCAGAGAAGGTAAGCCCTCCGCACACTGAGGAGGAGCTTTGTGGGATGGATGGATGGGAGTGAGCCTCTGCTAAGAGTTGGCAGCATGATTCAGAAGCAGATAATGAGACACACACTTGGTCTGAGCTAATGAATGTTTGCAAGACTCCCCAATGAACCCATGGTAGGCTACACAGAATACTTTTGTAGTAAATGGAAATAGCCATTTTGGTATTTCTACAATGGTCTGTGTCCATGCATTGTGCAATTTACTCTATCTGTTGACCTGTTCCTGAATGCATTTTCCGGGAGAAACTAAAATATAATCTGCTTTTATCAAAGCTAATGAATGAACTGAATCCAAATGTAAAATGCTTTATTCATTTTGCTTACCCTGTAGTTTTGGAAATGTTTCAATATAGAGTGTGTAATTTACTTACAAAGTCAAAGCCAAAGCAATACATGACCTTTCATGTCTCCTTTTCTGGTTTTAGACCTTGTGGGGGCTTCATTTTCCTAACTCCCCTGGTAACTCAGATTTAGTTGAGCTTATGTCTCATGCTTGCCACTCCCACCACATCTGAAATACCTCTTTCACTCACAGTGATTTTCGGACTCAGACACTGCCACAATTGTGAGGATGGCGCGGGACCAAGTATCATGCTGTCCTGTTGTACATAGGGCCACTAGGAGATGGAACTGACTGGATCATCTAACACCAATCACAAAATGTTGGCAGAAAGTGCACGAAGCCCAGATCGGTCATGCAAAACGTATCTCTTCCCTTCTGAGCATTCGGGAAATCATAGGAAAGATCCATGTAGAAAGAGGTAACAACTACGCAATTCCAGTGGGAAACAGAAGAAGGAGAGCATCTGTTTTCCACTTTCTTTTTGCACCAATGCTTGGTGGCTTTTCACAGCCGTTGAGCTTTTCCATTGGCTTTGGAAACTGGCCTTCTACTGAGATTCATGCTCAATTTTTGTGGTTTGTATGAACTGCTTTTGAAAGTCAATTGCTTAGTTTCAAATATTAAAAAGTATCCAATTAGAAAAGCCAAACTTGAGCAGAGTCGGACACATGGTAGGGATTCAGTATATTTGTTCATTTAATATGAGTGAGTTGGCATTTTCTGTAAGCACAATACTCACCTGCCCATTCTTCTGTCCTATCTGATGCTTAAATAAAGTTGCATCCTTTGTTCAATCAAATAGAAGATATTGTTGTTAGATACCACTGAGTCAGTTCTGACAAGAGGAAATATTAATGACAAAAACAACAATAACAAAGCAAATTCACTGCCATTGAGTGAATTCCAACTCATAGTGACTGCATAGGATGGGTTTGAATGTCTCTTTTGGGTTCCTTTACAGGAGCAGACAGCCTCATCTTTCTCTCAAGGAGCTGCCGGCGAGTTGGAACTACAGACGTTACCTTTGTAGCTGTGTGTAACCCACTACACCACCGGATCTTCTAAGAGGACATACAGCTAGAATGAATTTCATAGTCAAAAGCGTGAATAAGCAGAAACACAATATATTTTGTCAGGTGCCGTTGAGTTGGTGCCAACTCATAGTGACCCTGTATCCAACAGAGCCAAATACTTCCTGGCCCTACACCATCCTCACAGTGACTGTCATCTTTGAGCCTATTGTCTAAGCCCCTGTGCAATCCACCTCATGGAGGGTCTTCTTTTTAACTGCCCCGCGACTTAACCCAGCACGATGTCCTTGTCCCTTCTGAGAACATGTCCAAAGTACATGAGAGAAATCTTACCTGTATATAGCATTCTGGTTGTTCTTCTTCCAAGACAGCTTTGTTTGTTCTTTTGGCAGTTCACAGTGCTCTAAGTTTTCTTCATCAATACCATAATTCAAATGCATCAATTCTTCCCTGGTCTTCTATATTCATTGTCTACCTTTCCTGTTCATATGAAGTGTTTGAAAATACCATGGCTTGGATTAAGAGCACCTTAGTTTTCCGAGTGACATCGTTGCTCTTTAGACTTCTGTAGCAGATGTGCCCAATGTGATACACATGTGATTTCTTGCTGCTTCTATGGGTGCTCATTTCTTGATTTCCTGTTGCTTCTATGGGCGTTTACTGTGGATCCCAGTGAAAGTAAATCCTTGACAACTTCAATCACTTATTTAACTGTTATTTATTTTCCTAAAATGCTCGTTCTACCTTAAAGCAGTATATAACAATAGCAGCAATACCGCCGGTGCTGCCACCACCAGCCGCAGCAATAAAAATAATAGTCTAGTTGTTTCCGGTTAGACTCAGTCCAAAACTGTGATTCCAAGCCAATACTCATACAAATGAATAATGCACTCCCATTTGGGTATAAAAACATTTTATTGGGGACTCTTACAGATATTATAACAATCTATAGATCAATTATATCAAGAAAACTTGTACATAGGTTGCCATCATCATTTTCAAAACATTATCTCTCTACTTGAGCTCTCTTTATCACCTCCCATTTTTCTCTGCTCCCTCACCCTCCCACCCTCATGACCTCTTGATAAATGACATATTATTATTATTATTATTAGTAGTAGTATCTTGCATTGTCCTCTGTATCCCTTCACCCATGTTTCTGTTGTTTCTGAGGGGTTTATGTGTTCTGGATTCCGTGTGTAAAAAGCTCTTATCTGTAGCAATGTACATACTCCTGTCAAGCAGGATTTGTGAGGTAAAACTGGCGTCATGATAGTGGGAAGGAGAAAGCATTAAATAACCAGAGGAATGTTGTGTGTTGCGTAGGTGTGATACTGCACCCTGGCAGAATCATCCCTTGCATGTGACCCTTCTATAAGGGGATGTCCCATTGTCTACAGACAGGCTTTGGGTCTCCACTCTGACCTCCCTCCTTCACATTGATATAATTGTTTTTGATCTTTTGTCACCTGATCCCATCAACACCTCATGATCGCACAGACTGGTGTGCTTCTTCCACGTGGGCTTTGTTGCTTCCCTGCTTTTACCTTCAAGCCTTTAAGACCCCAGGCACTATATCTTTTGATAGCCGGGCACCATCATCTTTCTTCACCACATTATCTTATGCACCCATTTTGTCTTCAGCGAGTGAATTGGAAAGGTGAGCATCGCAGAATGCCGGGTTATTAGAACACAGTGTTCTTGAATTGAGGGAATACTTGAGTAGAAGCCAGTGTTCATCTGCTACCTTAATACTTAACATATAAATAAATGTACATAGATCAATACCCCTATCCTTATATATTAACATATTTACATATGTACATGTCCAGTGGTTCTCAACCTTCCTAATGCCATGACCTTTTAATACAGTTCCCCATGTTGTGATGGCCCACAACCATAAAATTATTTTTGTAGCTATTTCATAAGTGTATTTTTGCTACTGTTATGAATCATGATATAAATATTTGATATGTAGGATGTATTTTCATCCTTGTATTTTCATTCAATGTATTTTCATTGAACATAATTAAACATAATTAAAACATAAGTGATTAATCACTAAACAATATGTAATTATATATTGTGAAATATTTATATGTTTTCTGATGGTCTTTGGTGAACCCTGTGAAAGGTTGTTCAACACCCAAAGGGGTCATGACCCATAGGTTCAGAACCACTGTACATGTCTACATTTATAACTGTATATATGGCTTTTGTCTTCTAGTTCTTTCCTCTGCTTCCTTTTACTTTCCTCCTGCCCCACTATCATGTTCACTCTTCATTCAGCTCTCAATAGTTCCACTCAGCTAAATTACAATTGATCAAACCCCACCAGGCATTCTATACCCTCCTTGCCATCGATTTTAGATCCCTTGTTGTTCCCTTGTCCCTGAGTTTGTTGGTTCCCCTCTCCCTTTCGCCTGTCTCTCTTCTCAAAGCCCCCACCACCACCAACCAGCAGTCTTATTGCTTTCTCCTCGGAATTATTTATCCTGCCTATCCTATATAGACAGACTGTGTTAGGTAGGGTTCTCTAGAGAGAGAAAAAAAGGACACTTATGATTTTATATATATATATAATGTTTATACAGCAAGAAGGATTATAACAGCTAATTAGTCCACCCAGCAGTACAGAGGACTCAGTTCAACTCACTTTTGTGGAACAGTTACAATACTGGAAGTCCTTCGACTCACATGGGCTGCAGAGTCCAAGGTCAAGGAAGCAGACAGTGGAGGGAGTATTCCCTAAGGAAAGGCAGCCACAGTCTGCCCATAGGCAGCAAACAGCAGGGTGGGTCACCAATAGTCATTTGCTTGGGTGCTTAGGCAAGCAGGCCTGGATGGGTTCCAGAACTCAAGCAATGCAAGGTGACAGGATCCACCAGCCTCAAGCTCAAGCGTTGTATGCACCAGCAGTGTGGTGAAGCAGGTCTTGAAAAAGCTTCAAGCTCCAGGAACACAATCCATGGGTTGGCTGGGCCCACAGGTGGTGTAGTGCACAGGTTGAGGCAGAGAAGTAGCTAAAGCAGCAGAATGCTGTCCCCATCACCATAGAGCAAGAGAGAGGGGGATGGCATTGCAGAGGCATTTATCTCTTAGCCCTCCAATCAAACTGTGGCCTGCTTAATTCCACATGTTCCTATTGGCCAGGTTGTCACAATAAACCTATCACATAGACATATAAAAAAGTAGATTAAAAAAGAAAAGGAAAAGAAAAAAAATTGTTTTATTTTTCCCTATGTCTATGTTTTTATGGTTAATTGTAAGCATTTGACAATGGTGACATTGGTAGTGGAGACCTTGTATCTGACATTTCTATATGAGTTTTTGAAGATCGAACCTCACGTGGCCTGTCTTTTTGACTCATTCATCTTGATCCTATTAGGTTCTCCTCCACCAGTTGGTTTTCTTTGATATATCCATTATGGAGGCTTTTGCCTGAAAGTGACAGAAAATCAACTGACAGTACATTAGTTTAACACAGAAGTATATTTATTATTTGGTCAAGAGAAAACCCAGAGACAAGTGGCCTCAGGGTTGGTCTGGCAGCTCATTGACCCATCCTCTTGCTAATCTTTCTGCTCTGCCATTTTTCATTTTGGTGCTTCTCACTTCATGGCCACTAGATGGCTTTTGCACATCCAGAGACTATAGACTATATGAAGCTTTCCAAAGCCGCAAGAGGAAAGGAGCATTCAGTCCTATTGCATTTACCATCTCCTATCCCCCCATTTTGCCACCCCTCTCCACACCTCCCCCATCATCCTTTTTTTTCTTTTCAGGATAGCAGAAGGTCCTCAACAATTCAGCTTATGTGTTCTTGGACAGACGTGAGCCACAGGCATCTGCTCGCTGTGAAGGGGGATGAGTTTGGGGTTTTCTAGCCTCTACCTGGAAAGCATCCTGAATGGTCAACCTTCCATTTTCGTTATGGCTAGTCTTGTTCTTGATATAGTCAATGCACAGCCCCCTCTGAGGTTGTGGCCAAGAGGGTTGGTGGGAGAATGACTAGGTTCTTCCAGTGTGACATTTTGTGGTCTGAAGGGGATTTTTGTGTACAGAAAACATGATCTACAGTTACTTGGTTTAAATAAATTTTTATTAAAGTGAAAAATGAAGTACTTTTCCTCCTGATCTTTCCATTCTACTTGAAAAACAGTCTTTTCTGTTAAGCTAGTATATTTTGTCAATTGCTTTCAAGATCGCCTCCGATTAATGTTAAATCAACTCAGGCTGAACAAATTAAATTCCCTTAATTAAATGAATTCTTGTTTGTAAACTAGGTACCTCTTCAACTCTTTAAAGTGCATTTTAAAATGTACTATATCTGATTTTCTTCTTAAGCACTTCAACTGTCTTACCAGGCTAAGCTTATGATCCCAAGCAAAACCTTACTAATTACTTAACAACTCTTACACATTTAATAATTTCAACTTTTAAACATAGTCTCAAGTTCTCTTAATTAATTCAGTATATTTAAAACAATGGATGTAGGCAAAAAATCTTTCGTTTAATGAACAATCACAAATGAATGAAATGTTTTATGTTGAAATCTTTCTATTCTCTCGGTTTAAACTATCATTTTCAAGTACACCATCTTCTCTCAAATATTGCAAGCACATTAAATACCAACTCTAGAACAATTGCCAGAACAGGATGCCATGCTTGGTAAGGAAGAGGACCGACAAAAACGAGGAAATCCCTTCATGGGATTCCCTCGTCACCATAGCAGTAGCCTCAAGTATATCACTGAAGATGGTCCAGGAACAGGCAGCCTTGAAGTGTATTATACATAAGGTCAAGTTGCAAATATGATGGCAATTTACAACAACAGCAGCAGCAAGAAATACATCATTTTGGACTTAATATGCTGATATTAAAGATGTCGTTATCTGTATATTTTATTCCAAAATCTCTCTACTTTTAAAAGATACCTAATTTCTAGTGCACCCTTTCTGACCAGCTGGGTCTACTAGCTCAGGCAAACTGGGATTTGTCATTACAGGCAAAGTGAGATTATCCATGAGCCAGAGATTTGAGAGTGGGAGGCAGTAGCATTTCAGGGCTATAAAGTTTACTCTCTTTGGCCCTGGAAACTCTTCTCAGTCTATAGCCTCAGCTGTGGTTCATTTCCTTTGCATCCTTCTTATCTCAACTAATTTGAATAGATAGACATCTTCAAACTGTTCCATCTCCCAAGTTCAAAGTTAACTTTCTTGAGCTAATTTCTCCCCCCTCTCCCTACCTCTACCCCCACCCTCTTTGAGCTAATTTCTGTACCTGAGTGAATTCAGAGTCCTTTTTATACTTTGCTGTCTGAGCCATAAATCATTTAAACCAGTGGTAGCATAGTGGTTATGTGCTGGGCTGCTAATCACAAGTTTAGCAGTTGGAAACCCCAGCCACTTCCAACGAGAAAGACACGGCTTTCTACTCCTGAAATGAAGTGACAAGCCTTGGAAACACACGGGGGTAGTTCTATTTTGTTCTATAGGGTCGCAACTATGAGTGGGCTTCCAGGAAATGGTAGTGAGGGTTGGTTTTGTTTTTGATTTGTCAGTGTTTCCCAGTGTGGCCAGTACCGCCTCCCTGTCTGGCAATGTTGGAACTATCCAGGCCAGGGCTGGGGCAGGGGGGAAGGGGAGGCGTGGAGAGGGGGAAAGGTGGGTATGGTGTGGCGGGGAGTTGCAAAAGAAATGACTTGCACTTTATCCTGGATGATGGCCTATAGTCCATTTTTTGCTTTTTATTTTTTTTCCTGAAAAGCGGGCAATAGGCCAAATAAGTTCGCAAGCCTATGGTCTAGACAGGGTAACAGCATCTGATTGGGTTCTACAGCTTCTCCGACAGTTGTTTCCAGTGCCACAACCGCTAAGGGCAAGTCCAACTCTGAAGCACAGTTGTCCTGCAAATAGATCTTCCCCTGATTCTGGGGTGGGCATTGGAGAGTGGATTGAGTTGTCCTTAACACGCTAAGCCTTTCGTCACAGCCGTCGGACACCAACGACCACTGGCCAACCATGGGTGATTTGGAACTTCAGAAGTTTCCTGGCATCTTTGGAAAGCCCTCTTTCTCTTCCTCCTCCTCCCCTCCCTTCGACTTCCATCCTCTCCTTTTTCTCCTCCTCCTTCTCTAGATTCACTTACCAGGAAGGTGCAAGGCTCTTCTCCACCCACAGCCCTGTGAAGAGTGGTCAACAGTCTTCAGCTTTCCGCCTTATAGGTTCTTTCTTCTTTCCACAGATGGAAGACTATTTGATTCTCATGGGGATGCCCATGTGAGAGGAATGTATAGGCCCACTGTGGCCTTAATCTTGCTGCAGAACACGTTTAAGTTTAGGGGCAGGGCATTTGGGCTCCTTTGTTTCCATGGGCCACTAAGCCTCCTGGGCTCCAGTGAAAATTGAGGGGAAGTTGTCAAATGGGAGAAGAAAAGGATTTCCAAGTTAAAGATTTAAATCAGGATTTGGCTACTTACTCCAGGATGGCCTCTTACTCCAGTGATAGAGTGATTGCTGCTATCTTCTGTCCCGAGCCCGCCTGTGATTATATAGCTGAAACCGCTGCAATAGGATCTGGCAGTCCAGGATGAGTAACATGCAGATTTATTAGAACCTAGGTCAGTGGCTTCTCTAAATGTAGCTGATTCCTAGACTTCCTTGAGCCCATCACTTAAATGTCACTTCATGGAGTAGACCTTTCCTGGCCTCACAGGCCAGATACTCACAGACATCAGCTCTACTCATGGCGACACTATAAGACAGGGTAAAACTGACCCTGTGAGTTTCTAAGACTGCAACTCTTTAAGGGAGTAGAAATCCCTGCCTTTCTCCCCTGGGGTTGCTACTGGTTTGGACCTGCTGGCCTTGCGGATTGAAGTCCATTGAAGAACCACTATTCTAGACAAGGTCCCTTGTTATGTACGCTCAGTGGGCTGTCCATTTCTCTCTTTCAGTGTTTTTTTTTTAATTATTATGTTTAACTTTCATATACAAAGAGATGAAACCTGAAATAGTTCTAGATTTTTTCCTTCTCTTCTTGGGGGTGTGGCTGCTTCTTCACACAGGCTACTTGGGCAGTGGTGGGGGAACCACATTCACTTGGGTTACATGTTATGTTGACTGTTTGTCTCAATCAGGAGACTGTTCACCCTTGAGGGGACTAGGGTCTTTCTGGTCTTCTTCAGGGCTCTCTCTTCTGAGTCTAATGTGATACTCGGCAGCCATGGATGTTGACGGAGTAATCATTTATTTATTTGTTCGTGAAATACATTAAGCACAATGTGCTGCCAGGCTACAGTGATTCACCACCTCTCGGATACATAGACTTGGGCAGTAGGGCTTCTGCTCCCCACCTTGGATTCGTGGACTTGTTGAGCCCCTTTGCTTGCCCTTGAGCCCTTTGGCAGTGATGGACGTGATGGTGTGTCTGAGCATATGCAAAGTGTGGCATCTTCAGGCTTCAGGGAGTGGGCTTCCCCCGCCCCCCTGATTACTATCTATCAATCAGAGCCACAATGTGTTCCTCAGTGTATAGCTAAATAGGTTGAATGGAGTGATTTTACTGATGTGTTGAAACTGATTAGATGACAAAGTCTTTCACAAACTGTAAATGGGAATTGAGATAAATCTAAGGCCTCCTTTCATTTTGCAAAGCAGGCAAATCTTCCAGGACATATTTTCCTCCTGACAGTCTTTTATAAAATGCATCTGAACAGACTGAAGATGAAACAGAGATTTTTCATATCTCTTGACCCTGAGCCATTTATAGGAAAGAGGCTTTTAAAACATGAATATGTTTGGCACTAACAACTGCACCTTTGAAATGGCATAGAATAGTGTTTAGAACTGCAAATATCACTGACATTTTTAAAGCGCAAACAATCTTTAATAGCATGGCAGCAAATTTATTGCCTGTATGAACATAGGTTGTTGCTTAGAAGTTTATGGTATTTAAGAGCTAACTAAATCAGAAGAAGACTCACTATAGACTCGTTCTGTGTAACCAGAGGTAAGTATATTAATTAGAAGGACTGTGGGCTCTTTTAATGCTTCAATAAATATGCCAAATATCTCAGGCTGCCTGCTGTTCTTGGGGCCCACACTGTTGGTTGGTAGGTAGGTATCAATCTTCACTATTTGCCACGTACCACCTTTCTGAATCTGTGATCAGGTTCCATTTGTTCAGCGATATTTATTTGTGTGTTGGCTTGTGACATACAGGCTTCAAAACCATCCATCTCCAAGTGGTGTCATGATACCTATATTGGGCTACATTGATCAGACACCATCATAGTAAAATAGTCTTCAGCCATGGAGAACAGAAAGTGGAATGTGCTAAACAGAAATTTTGTACTGCTGTCAAGGCCAGGGTGGCCTTGGGAGTACAGTGATACCTCTGGCGGACTGGTCAGAAGGGACAGTAATTATGAAATTATGATGGTCTGGCTTGTCAACTCACTATACATTTTAGAAGCTTCCATCCCAGTGACATCTTTGTCTGGTGTCGAGCTTGAGTAAATAAACTGGGGAGAGAAATGATTGTTTGCAAGTAAGAGGGCAATAGGAGCTAGTTGGAATCAACTTGGTGAATTTTTGCTTTTGACCATCCTTTTCATTAGAGGGAGGAAGAATTTGGTGATTTCTTACCGATGGGAAAAGTGCTTTGAAAGCTTGGACAGATTTTAATTTTTTTGAGATGGGCTACTTTGTCACTTTATGATTTTTTTTAAAAATGCTTATGCTAGTGTCTAGCCTAAGCCATGGTATTTTCCATTGCCTCATATGCCTGTGAAAGTTGGACACGGAATAAGGAAGACTGATGAGGAATCCATGCTTTCAATGGTGGTGCTGGAGAAGAATACTGAAAGTTCCATGGACGGTTAAAAAAACAAATTAATCTGTCTTGGAAGAAGTATGACCAGAATGCTCCTTATCGCCAAGGATGGCGAGACTTTATCGAACATGTTTTGGACATCTTAGCAAGCGAGACCAGTCCTTGGAGAAGGACATTATGTTCGGTAATGTCGAGGGGCCCCAAGAAATGGGAAGACCCTCCAGGAGATGGATTAGCACCTTGGCTGACAGCATGGGAATGACTGAGATGGCGCAGGACCGTGTGGTCTTTTGTTCTCTCATGCATAAGGCAGCGATGGGTCTGAACTAACAACAGGTGCCCCCATCCCAGGCTCTCTTTCATGCTTTTACACGAGGGAGCTTCAAAAAGTCTGTAGAAAAATTCCAATACAAATTTAATTGAAGTTTTACCGTGATTTTTTAAAAAGCACCTTGGCATATATGCTGAGAGAAGAATATTGGACAACATTTTTTACTCTTTACTCAACTGCATTGGACTCTTCTGAGATGACAAGTAAGGGGATAATAGAGAAGTAACTACAGGTTTTCCCAGTAGTGAATGGCCTCCATCCATAGGCACTGTTATCACGGCAGTAAATGTGAAAGGCTTGATTGGAGAGGGTTAGAAACAGTTGCTGTGAACTCGAGTTGTAAACCAGGGTAGTTAGCCGAGTGACGGTTTTCACAAGGGGGAGGACTGGAGTGTGTTTAAATACTTACTGGAGGGATGCAGTGGAAAGAGAAGCCGGACTAAAGCAACCTAGGTGACAGGGGCTCACTGATGGAGCACAGACAGTACCTGAGAGGGCAGCTGAAGACATGTGGAAAGACTGCTTTGGGGACAGTGGCTGAATACCTCCCCTTGGAGGAAAAACAAAGAGAAGATGGCTGCAGATGAGTTTGGCAGTGAGAAAGTGAGGGAGCCCCCATTTCTGTTTCCGGTGTAAATTATGAACCAAATGTAGCACCAGCCAATAGGCAGGAGTGAGGGAGAGCTGTTGAGAGGGCTTGCGTAAAGAAGATATGTTTATATCGTCATGGTTCTAGAGCCTGCCAGAGCAGACTTAATAGGAAATAATCATGGACGGCGAGGTTGTGCGTGGGACCCATTTGGGTTTAGTGATTATGTTGGTTGGATCTTTTCCGCTGCCTTTCACTGAACGCCATTGATTTTTAACAGTTGGTCTACAGTAAATGCTTACAGTGGGATTGTTTTCCTCCTCATTTTTTCCCTTCTATTTTCCAAATGTCTTGCAATGTTCATATGTTGCTTTTATAATGGGACCCCCAAAATCAAATGAATGGGGAAGTAAAGAAATGCACCAGTGGTAATGGATTTAGAAAGTTAAATATGTCTTACCTAAGTTGGAGATAACTTCAGTCGAATGACTTGGTATCTGGCAAGCAAGAGGAAGGGGGTCCTGTGGTCTCTTAGAAGCAGGTGGCTAGCTCTCTTTGCCAGTGCAGTCTCTTCAGATGACCCCTGAAGTCCTCCTAGGAAGTTCTGTTACCTTGCCCACGGGCCCCTAGCAATGTCAAATCAAGCCTTTTTTTCTCGTGGGCAATCTGTTCTTCAAGACTTCTCAGAGGCTCCCTTTCCTGGGCAACTCGTACCACCTCCCAGGCTCCCCACCCCCCCCCAAGACTCAAAGAAGAAGAAAATGCTCAGGAGCAGGCTTTATCAGCTGTTATCAGCTGACTCATTTACTGCCTGGAGTTCTTTCCATATTGGTACTTTCTCTAGAGATAGCAGTAAGACCAGAAGCTTCAGGGTTTGTTTGTTTCTCTCCTGGCTGTGGCTTTTCCTATCTGATCTGGCTACTCTGGTAACTACTACCTACTCTGTGAAGCCTATCTGCAAATCTTTCCATTAATCACGTGGTCAGGAACAGTTTATTGTTCCTGCTACTGTGTGTGTGTGCACACGCGTGGGCCAGTGTAAAAGCAAGATCTGTAGGTGGGATGGTGGCTTTTGAGAAGCCACCCAGGAAACATAGTTATGTAGAGACTTTCACTGAATATGCACACTGCCATTCTGCTTTCAAGTAATGTTTGAAACCACACACCTACAAGCATCCTCTGCTCTTTCACACCAAGTGGAATCATTTCAGACCATTCAGAAAGGCATTGCCTTCTCGTGAAGCACACACACAAATCGAGCTACTCCACAGTTTGGCCTCCATTACTGCTGCTGGAAGCCACCTAACTTCTCGAGATTTCTCTATCAGCCACGCCGAACCACTTAAAGCAGTGGTTCTCAACCTGCCTAATGCTGTGACCCTTTCAGACAGTTCCTCATGTGGTGGTGATCCCCAACCATCACATTATTTTCGTTGCTGCTTCATCAATGTCATTTTGCTACTGTGATGAACCTGGGGAACCCTGTGAAAGGGTCATTTGACCCCCAAAGGGGTGGAGACCCACAGGTTGAGAACCGCTGACTTAAAGAGATTCTTTCCAGGATTTGTTTAAACAACCCACTGTGAACCTGGAAATGCCCCGAAGGTTCTAATTTAAATTGAAGGGAAAGTTGACTTTTTTTTTGAGGAATGATTGCTATTTAGTTCATATTTTGGGACATTATTGTGAAGGGGACCGATGCGACTGTTTAAGTCCATTGTTGTAGCTATTGTGTCAGTCCATCTGAGTGGGGGTGCTCTTTTACACCAACTCTCTCCCAGATATAAGGGCCTTTCTAGGAACAGCCTCTTCTGATATATATAATATTCAAAGTACTCGTTTCCAAGGAATGTTCTGTCTGTACTTCGTTTAAGACACATTTGTTCAGTCTGATGGCATTCAGTGGTATATTCGATATTTCTCACCAATATTATATTTCACCGGCATCCATCCTCTGGTATTTCTTATACATTGTCTACCTTGGCTTGCATACAAAGCAATGGGAAATGCCATGGCATGCATCCACACACTGAGTTGTCAAGGGGAATTGTTTTTTACTTTTAAAAGGTCTTGTTCATCCCATTGGGAGGGGGTTATAGATTGATCCTTGTGATCGATTCCTCCTTTCTTTCCCCACCCTCCCCTAATCCTGCTGGTATTGTTGGCCCTGAGGGGTTTATCTATCCTGGATAACCGGTGTTGTGGGCTTTTATCTGTAGCAGTGTGCACGTTCGGGTCTAATCCAATTTGTAAGGTAGAATTGGAAGATGATGTAAGATATGAAAATAATAATCTATAACGTATCAAAGGTTCATGAGGGAAGGGTGGGGGAAGAAATGGGGAACTGATATCAGGGGCTCAAGTGGGAAGAGAATGCTTTGAAAACGATGATGGCAGCATATGTGCAAATATGCTTGACACACTGGATGAATGTATGGATTGTGGTAGGAGATGTAAGAGCCCCCAATAAAAGTACTTTTTAAAATAAGATCTTGTGAAGATTTGCCCAATGGAATAAGTTGTTTGATGCATTGATTTCTGCTTCCATGGATATTGTGAATCCAAGTAAAAATAAACCTCTAATAACTTTAAGCTTTTCTCTGTTCATCATGATGTTACTTGTCTAATTGCGACAATTTCTGTTTTCTTTATATCGAGGCATAGTTCGTACTGAAGGCCATACTGATGTTCTATGAGCTCCATCGGGAAATACTTCAAGTCCTCTTTATTGTCACCAGCATATTGCAGGTTGTTGATGAGTTTTCTCCAAATCTGATGCTGTACATTCTTCTTCATGTGGTCCAGCTTCTTGTTTTGTCTGCTCAGCACACAGATTGAATAAGTGTGGGGAAAGGACACAGCCTTGATGCATACATTTTCTGATCGCAAACCACACAGTGTCCCCCTTTTCTGCTCAAATGACTGCATCTTGGTCTATGTACCAGATGAGCACAATGGAGTGTTCTAGAATTCCCAATCTTCTAAATGTTACTAATAATTTATTGTGCTCCAAGCAGTCAAATACCCTGGCATAATCAATGAATCAAAGAAAGGTAAATATCGTTTGGATATTCTTTGCTTTCAGCCAATATCTATCTGGCATCATCAGTCATATCGCTTACTCGACATCCTCTTAAAATATTGGCAGCTCCTTGTGAGTTACCTTGTGAGCCAGCTTGGAGTTACCATCAGAAAAATTTAATGTGCATGTTATATTAATAATTTTTAATAAGTTCTGCATTCTATTGGTTCACCTTTCTTTGCAATGGGTCGTTTCCATTCAGCTCCCCACATAGCTATTTTCCAAATTTTGTGGCATAGGCAGATGCCAATGCCTTCAGTGAAGGTTTGACTTCTTCCTTCAAGACCATTGGTACTTTAAAAAAAGGAAAACAATACCATTGGCATTTGATTATATACTATGTTCGGAGATGGTTGAACACCAATCAACTCTTTTGGTGCAGTGATTCTCTATTATTTCCATCTTCTGTAGATGTTCAATCTTCTGCACTATTCAATATTTTTCACACAGAATCTTTCAATGTATTAACTTGAGGCTTGAGTTTTTTTCTTTAGTTCTTTTAGCTTGAGAAAAGCCAAGCATATCATTCCCTATTGATTTTCTCACCCTAGGTATTTGCACATTTAATGATAATACTTTACTTGGTCTTCTTGAACCACACTTTGAAGCCTTTTTTCCCCAGTTTTATTGGCACATAATCCATCTCATACAATTCAATCATTCAATCATACCAAGAAGAATTATACAATCATTACCACAATTTCAGAACATTTTCTCTTCCCCGCCCCCCATGACTAAATCCCCTTTAAAATGACCTGTGTAACCACATTCAGTTCCAGTGCTCCCTCCCCCTCCGCTTTCACTGTTTATTCCTGAAACCCCCTCCCCTCCCCCTTTACAAATCCTTGCATCAGTTATTATCTGTATGCATCCACTCCTCTGTGCTTCCTAAACCGTTAAAGCCAACAAAGACAATAAAGAACAAAAATGAAATGAAGTGGTAAGGACAAAACACTAGCCATATAAAGATTAAAATATCACAATGAGCAGGAAAGAAAAGACCTCTATTAGTATCCCAAAAGCCAGGATCAAGCAAGAGATCCTTGCACCTAGAACAAATTCAGCTTGATTCTAGAGGGAGGTCATCAAGTTTGATCCAGCTTAATCAGGATTACAATGATCTGTGTTTGATCGAAAGGCTGTTCTAGATCTTTGCTTGAGGCTAGGTGGAGCGGATCTGCCAGTGGCTTAATCTGACTAGAATAGTCTGCAGATGAGTTTTGGGCTCCATCTTCCACAGCCTTCCACAAATTTGGTGTTCACAATTTAAACTCAGATACTTTTCCCTTCGTCATATTTGAATTTTGTATTTATCATCTTTGGATCACACAAGCTGGTGTGCTTCTTCCATGTGGACTTAGCTGACTCCTCGCTTAGATAGCTTGCTTGAATACAAGCCTTTCAGACCCCAGCCACTACTCCTATTGATAGCTGGGCACCATCTGCTCTCTTCACCACACACTGTTGTAACACCCTTATCTTCAGTGATCATTTCATGAAGGCAAGTATCAAGCCAGGCCATGTTATCATATCTTATTATTCTTATACTGGGGCTAAAGTTAAGTAGGTGATCAGAATCCACCTGCTTGCCCATGGAATATTCACGACTGAGGTTTACTTTGGCGGTCATCTTAGGACAAAACTGAACCCCTATATGACCCACTACATTAGCACCAGTAGCAAACCAACTAGCAAATAGTCAAACAAAGAGAAACAAACAAGCTAAAGGTAGGAAAACAAAAATCCATGTATACAAAAAAGCACACCATTGTGTATAAGACGATTGCACTGATGACATCAATTTTCCCAGTATTGTCAGTATGAGGCGTCTCTGAGTACAGACCCACCTTGGGCCACAACCCATGAGTTGTTGCCCTATACAATTTGATCTCCCCTTATGTTGGTCTCTGTTTACCTTCAGTCTGAGGCTTGGGGCCAGGGCAAAATTTCCTGGATCAGTTCTTCCATGGGAAGTTCCTTACCTAACAGATCAAAACCTGTCACGTCACCATGAAGGGAGTATCGAGGTACTAAGTCTATGGTGGTTCTGGGCCCCTTTCCATTGGACAGTCCTCAAGCCAGGGCTTCCCCCCAAGGTCCAGTGACTGTCACTTCCACAGTCCCGGGCAGCCACTTTCTGCTTCTTCTCCCTTCTGAATACCTCAGTTCTCAGTCCTAGGGTACAGACAACTTCGGATCAGGGCTCAGTTCATTCAACTGGACCTCTATGTTAAGTCCTTCTGGTGTAGCTCCTGCTTTATGCCATGCTGCCTGCACGGTCAGCTTCCATGATCACCACGGTGCATGGTTCACCTAGGGTTGGGTAGAAACATATTCATAGAGTCTACCCAGGAACATAAAATCTGGTCCACTGTCCCCCTAGGTTCTCCACAGTGATTGTTTAGCACCCCTTCCTGACGTGGGGTTACTTCTCCCCGATCACCCAACCCTTTGAAATCCATTGAGCTCGTTGTCAGTGCTTCCATGTGCTTTATCGGGTCTACATTCAAGAGCAAGTTTCAGAGTCTCCTCAGACGTTCAATTTAGTCTTTTTTCCTTTCCTGGTTTGTAAATGACCTTTTTCTTCATTTATGACATCTTTGATGTCATCCCACAACCCATTTGGTCTTTGACCATTAATTTACAATGCCTCAAATCTGTCCTTGAGAAAATCTCTAAATTTAAATTGGACGTACTCAAAGTTGTGCTTTGACTCTTATGGACTTTTTTTTCATCTTCAACTTGAATTTGCATATGAGCATTTGATCTGTTACACATTGTTTTGGTTGATGATATTGAGCTTCTCCATCATTTCTGTCCACAGATGTAGTCAACTTGATTTCTATTATTCTCTCTGGTGTCTATGTGTTGTTTCTGTTGTTGAAAGGGGGTCTTTTCAATGAAGTAGTTGTTGGCCCTGCAAAATTCTATTCTGGGATCTTTTATTTTCTTTGTTTGTTTTTTTTAGTCCCCCGAGGGGGTGCACCGTTCCTGGAAGCACTGCAATACCAGGTCGATGCGTGGAATGGGCGGAGCAAGCTCCTATTCCATCTCCCTGCTCCAAAAATCCATTTAATATATTGTCCTTGAATAGAGGACTTGATCTTAGCCAAAAAGCCGAGAAGCGATTCTGGGATCTTTTCTATATAAATTCTATAATGCCATATTTTTTAAAACAACCAATCCTTTTTTCTTTCCAACTTTTGCATCACAATCAGTAATACTTATCCATGCATATTTAATCAACTAAAGATTGCAGAAGTTGCTTTTAATATTCAATTTCTTTATCTTTGGTATTAGTGGTTGGTGGATACATTTTAATAACAGATGTATCAACTGGTTTTCCTTGAAGTCAACTTTATATTAGCCCATCACTGACAGCATTGCACTTGAGGCTAGATCTTGAAATGTTCTTTTTGAGGCTGAATGTGATGTCATTCCTCTCCAATTTGTTATTTCCAGCATTGTAGGTCACAAGGGTGTCCAATTAAAAATTGCCAATAGCAGTCCATTTCAACTCACTAATGCCTAGAATATCAATTTGTATGTGTTCCATGGCATTTTACATTACTTTAAACGTGCCTAGATTCTTACTTTGTACAGTACACATTTCAAATTATTAATGATTTTTTTTGTCTGTCTGCATTTTGGGTCATGCTACATCAGTAAATGAAGGTCCTGGAAGCTTTATCTGTCTGCACCCTTAAGGTTCACTGTACTTTGAGGAGGAAGTTAATCTTTAGTCATAATTTGAGTGCCTTCCAACTGGTGAAACTCATCTTCTTGTACCATATGGGAAAATGTTCTCACTGGCCAATATTTTCAGAAAATGATGCCAAGGTCTTCTACTTCATCTATTTTACTCTGGAAGCGCCACTGAAACCTGTCCATCATGGGTGATTAATTCTACTGGTATTTGAAGTACTGATGAGATTGTTTCCAGTATTGCAACAGCACACAGCCTCCACAGTAGCACAAAGTGACCGACAGGTGCTTTATAGGTGCTTTTTGTTAGGTGCTAGTTGGCTTTACTCATAGTGACCCGTGGAAATAGAAGCGAACACTGCCTGGTCCAGCACTAACTGCACAATGGTTATATTTGCGCCCATGGTTGCAGCTACCGTGTCAATTCAGCTCATTGTCGGTCTTCCTCTTTATGGCAGACCCCGTACTTGACCACAACGGCCTTTCCCAGGGACTGTTCTCTTCTGAGAACAGGTCCAAAGCATACATTTCATTGTAATCCTTTGTCTTGTCTTCTCAAGCTGCCTTTTGAATTTGTTTTGTTCAGTTTTTTTGACTTCATCATCCCTTCCATTGCTTCAGCTACTCTCTTCAAGAGCAAGTTTCAGAGTCTTTTCTGGGGTGCACCTTGGTCTTGTTTTCTTCCTTTCATTTTAAAACGTTTCTGTTTACAGATAGCATTAGCAAAACTACTAGCATTAGTAAGTAAATTTAGAAAGCTTGTAGGATATAAATTTAATATACAAATACATAGATTTCTCACTCGCCGCAGACATCTAGACAAATAAAAGTTTTGAAATAATTTCATTTACTATAGCATCTAAAATCATAAATAAGTCAGGAATAAATTTAGCAGGAGTTGGATAAATTCTTAATTAGAAACTATATAATAACAATGACACAAATTTTAACCTTCTCAAATCAAAATATATGTCCACACAAATGTTAGAAGCAACATTATTTACATAACCAAAATCTAGAAAAAAAACTAAATGCCCATCAATTGGTGAATAGACAAATGAAATTGTGATATAGCCACACAATGGCATACTGCTCCACATGAGACAAAGAACTACTGATATCTACTCCAATATAAAGGAATCTCCAAATAAATATGCTCATGCAAGAAGCAGTCCAGACAAGAGTGATTCTATATCATTTATATCTGTGTGTATCTTAATTTAAAATAAAATTAAAAGTTTACTGCCCTTTAGTCAATTCCAGCTCATAGCGACCCTATAAAACAGAATAGAACTAACTATCTCCTAGGGTTTACAGAATTCTAAAACTTTAAGGGAGTAAACAACCTCATTTTTCTCTCATGGAGAAACTGCTAGATTTGAATTGATTATCTTGTGATTGGCAGCTCAATGTGTAAAGCACCACACCACCAGGCTTCCTGTGTGTGTGTGTGTGTGTGTGTGTGTGTAGGGGCTTCAAAAAGTTTGTGGAATAATGGGGAGCTAATGAGGAGTACAAGAAGGAAAACAGTATTCTAAAATTGATTGTGGTGATGATTGCACAACTCTTTTTCAATGTGTTTAAACCATTGAATTGCATGATATGAGAATCACATGTCAATACAACTGTGAAAAATTAGAAAAGCAAGTTTGTAGAGAAATTTCATTATCTTTTAATTCTATTTTTTCCCATGAATTTTTTTGCCCCCTTGTGTGTGTAACATTCTAGAAATGAGAAAAAAATCACCCACTCCACACACACTGAGGAAAAGCTTACTGCCATCTATTGGATTCTGACACAGAGCGATCCCGTAGGACAAGTAGAGCTGCCCCTCCAGGGTTTCAAGGCTGTCTTAAAGGGAGCGGGACACCTCATCTTTCTCCCATAGAGAAGCTGGGGGTTTTGAACTGCTGGCCTTGAGGTTAGAAGCTTAACATGTAGCCTATTATACCACCAGGGCCCCTGCCAACAAATCACTAGTGATGAAACACGGAATAGACTGCACAGAGGCATGCGGGATCTTTTGGGGATTGGTGGGAATATCCTAATCTTTGTTGGTAGCCATTAGGGTTTCACGTGAGTATGTATAACTGTCAAACTCATTAAAATGCAAACTTTACAGGACACCATTTTTGTCCATAAATTACATCTGAATCCAGTTGGGTCATTGTTTTGTTCTTATATTTGTGTCAGTGGCACATCAGAAAGGAACCCTCTTGGTGGGGTGTGAGAGCATTCGCTTCCCTGCTTCCCATTCAAATGCACATCCGAGTTACTGGATGTGAACCACAGGAGCTAGACCCTTTTTGATCTACCCAGAAAAACAACGAAGACCCAATAAGAAGAAGGAATTTGCCTAAGGTTACAGATGTGGTCACAACTTGGGCCACCGCAAGAATGTGGCCCGGTACAATCTCGAGCTTTTCCTCTTTCTGCCATGTTACCTAAACTGCTTGATTAGCAAATTGCATCACTTCCAAGAAGCCATATGCCAGAAGGAATGGGCACCACTGCATGCCACCAATAATGGCCATTAGTAGTCATTTTTAGAGTACAACTTTGAAGTTAGAAGCAAATGGCCCCGAGAACAATCTTTAGGAACCTGGGACATAACCTGCCTGGAAGTGGAAGAGCTGCTCTATGCCTATGGGATATTTTGCTTCTTATTCCAGTGCATTCAAGTCCCCAAAGCCAGGAAGGTAATTAAACCCATAACTCATGCACATATGAGTGACATTGCCAAGTATTTATAATGTAAATCTTGAAAATCAAATTTTGAAATAAGAAAATTAGTTATTCAAGAGGTATGAGACAGCAAATGTTTTGAGAATAGTCAGAGCAACATATGTACAAATGTGCTTGACACAATGCATGGATATATGGATTGTGATAAGAGTTGTACGAGCCCCCAATAGAATGATTTAAAAAAATAAAATAAACTTGACTTAAAAAAATAAAGAGGCATGAGTAATTAACCGCAAGAATTCACCATTAAAGTGAACAACAGGCTTTCTACGGTGATCTTATCAACGTTGGCAATTTCAACTTTGAACCCAGCCCTTTCAGCTGACGACTCCAGCTATTTCATTTGTTGCAGTACTCAACCAAGATCTAAGCCATGTTTTCCTGTAGTCCATTAAAGTGTCTAATACCTTTTTTTGGCTGAGACAACTTTTGCAAATGACATTAGCACATTTAAGCACCCATTCCCCTGTAACATAGCAGGTGAAGCATGTTTGCACGTAGTAATCCTTCCAGGACTCCAGGTTATTTTTCTTTCCTGCGCTTTAATACTAACCCTGGTGGAAAGCTTTTCAAAGTGAAAAGGTTTCATTTAGGCAAATGTACTTTGTGTTTGGATGGGGTGGAAACTTATTCCTCCCTTGGCTTCTACAACAACTAACTCTTGCCCCATCTCTCTGAGTCCCAACTCTGTCTCCTGTCAAGGCTGAATTTGGCTGTGTAAAGCTGTGGTATGTGGCTGAAAGCAGACTTGATCAGAAAATAAATTCTTTCGAAAGCTGCTCAGAGAAGCTTCTGGAATGGTAAGCTGTAGCTACAACAGATGTCTGCTTTTACTTTCTCTTTTGAGAAAAGGTTGATCCTCAAATGAGAAAGGAATTTCTAAGAACAACCTCTAATTACTTGCAAGTCACCTAGATTTATCCTTCTAAATTGTTCTCTTGCCTACAAATACCTGAGAAAGCCCTCACCACATCTACTTAGCTTGACTTCTAGCCCACATGTTGCTAGTGCAAGTACACTCAGAGACACCGTGGAAGAATGGCCTGGCTATCCGAAAAATCTGAGTCCACTTAATGGCAACTGGTTTGGGCAAGGTAATGAAACTATGCTTTCTGGAAGCTTTTGATATTTCACACAAAAGTTATCTTTTCTACCAAAGGCCATTAAAAATTGGTTGGACATCAACCCTTTGATGAATTTGCAAATGATCAAAAACCAGTGGTATCGAAGGAAGAAATCCAAGCCGAATTGAAGGCATTAGTGAAAAAGAAGACTTCAGGAATTGATAGAATGCCGATTGAAATCTTTCAACTAGCCAATGAAGCACTGCACTCACTCATCTGTGTCAGGAAATTTGGAAGACAGCTGCGTGGCCAACTGAATGGAAGACATCCATAGTTATGCCCATTCCAAAGAAAGGTGACTCAGCAGGATGAGAAGATCATTGAACAATATCAATAATATCATATGCAACTGCAATTTGCTGAACAAAATTCAAAAACAGTTGCAATAGTACATGGTCTCAGAACTGCCAGAAATTCAAGTTGGATTCAGAAGAAAATATCGAATGGGGAAAATTTTGGCTGAGATCAAGTGGCTCTTGACTGAAAACAGAGAATACCAAAAATATGTTTACTTACTTATAGAAAGGCATTCGACTCTACGGATCATAGCAAACTGTATTGTGAAGAATAGAGTTCCAATATACTTCATTAGCGTTATGCGGAACCTGTACATATTCTAAGAGGCATTTCTTTGAAAAGAACAAGGAGCTAGTGCATGGATTAAATCAGAAAAGGTGTGTGTCGGGGTAGTATCCTTTCACCATACTTATTCAATCTGTATGCTGAACAAACAGACCTGCAAGCTGGATTATCTGAAGAAGAAGATGCATTAAGATCAGAGGAAGTCTCATTAGCAACATACAATTCACAGATGAAACAATATTGCTTGCTGAAAGCCAAAAGGACTTCAAGCACTTACTAATAGAGATCAATTTCTTCAGCCTTCAGTATGGATTACAACTCTATGTAAAGAGAACCAAAATTCTCACAATTGGACAAGTAGACAACATCAGGCTGTATAGAGGAAAGACTGAAACTATCAAGGATTTAATTTTACTTGGATCCACAATCAAATGTTCTTGGAAGCAGTAGTCAAGAAATCAAAGGATGCATTGCATTGGGCATATCTGATGGAAAACATATCTTTAAAGTGTTGAAGACAAAGATGTCACTTTTAGTACTAAGGTGCACCTGACCTGATTCATTGTAAATATATATACACACAGACACACATATATATTAGTTAGGATTTAATATATATATCATTCCATATTTTAATCACTTTAAGTAGAATTGTACAATTGTTCCCACAATCAGTCTTCAAACAATATTTTTCTACATAAACTCCTTGACATTGTCTCCCTTTTACTCCCACCCCCCATACCCCACCCCCAGAACCCTTTATTCTACTTGCTGTCACTTTAGGGTCTTCAATCCTGGGTTTCACATACCGAAAAGTGGACAAGCATATAACACAGCTTCTGTTCAGGTCCAATTTATGCCTTTGATCTTCCATACCCCTCTCTCTCAAGCACTCTGTTTAGTGACCACTTTGCTCTCATCCCTCAGTTTTAGATAGGAGGAGTTCTCCGGAGGCTTATTTCCTGTGTAGTTCTGCAAATGCACCTTGGGCTCCCACTGTCATCCATCGCCTTCTGCACACCAGATTCTCACAGTTTAGGCTCTGATACTGACCCCTCCTTTGACTTTGGGTTACCTGAATTCCAATCCTTTGGTGACTGATGATGGCGTGCTTCTTCTATGTAGACTTAGTTCACATTTCCCTTAGATGACTGCTTGTTTGGAGACAAGCCTTTAAGACCCCAGATATTATTTCATCTGACAGCAGGGCACCATCTAGATCCTTCGTCACATTTTGCTATAGCGCCCATATCTTCTGTGTTCCCTTCCTGAGAGTGAGTATTGAGCAGGGCCATGATGTAAGAACTAATTCTTCTTAAGTTGGATCTAGGATTTAACGTAAGCCCCAAACCCATTCCTGGATTTTTGCTTTTTTAAAAATTTGATGTAACCTAGGAGTTAATACATATATCATTCCATATTTCAATCACGTCAGATACAATTGTACAATTGCTTCATTTATCAGTCTCCATATATACTTTTCCTTCCTGGACTCCTTGATATCATCTCCCTCTTATGTCCCCCACCCCTCTATATCCTGCCCCAAACTCTTGCTCTCTTTGCTTTCCCTTGACATCATCTCCCTCTTATCTCCCCCACCCCTCTATATCCTGTCCCCCAAACCCTTGCTCTCTTTGCTTTCCCTATGAGGTCAATGTCCCTTGTTTTCTTTTACATCAATGGTGAAACACCTCTGAGATATACCCTAATGTGAACAAGCATAAGAAAAATACAACAGAATGACTGCCGTAGGATTGCCAGAATAATATGAATCTTAATACAGCAGACGGAGCATTGATGTAGCAAGACCTTGTTTGTCTGCCAACCAGCAGTCCACTGCTCTTGTGCTCTTGGTACAGCTGTCATCTGCTTCCTCAGACACTATGTATTTCAGTCTTAAGTTCTCATGCTACAAGTATGTCTGATGTAGAGTCCAGATCCCCCAGTGGAGTTCTCGTATGGGGTCTCACTGATGCAGCTTCTGGAGCATGATGACATGTGCCCCGGGGATCCCTGGTATTTTTATTAGTCCCATATACATGTGAAAACTGGACAGTAAATAAGGGGTACCAACAAAGAATTGTTGCATTTACATTATGGGGTTGATGTAGAAGTACCACAAAACTTTCAATGTTCTTTCAGAGTAACACTCAATATTCTTTGAGAAGAACTACTTTCAGAAGAACAAGCAAATCTGTCTTGGAGGACGTACTGTCAGAATGCTCCTTAGAAGTGAGGTTGGTGAGACTACTTTGGACATGTGATCAGAAGAGAGCAGTATGTGGAAAAGGGCATGTAAAGCAGAGGGTCATGAAAAAGAGGAAGACCCTCAATGAGATGGATTGACACAGTAGCTCTGACACTGGGCTCAAACTTAAGAATTGCGAGGACTACACAGCGTTTTGTTCTACTGTATGTTGGGCCCTTATGCATTGGAACTAACTCAATGACACCTAACAAGAATGACAACGACATGCCTTGATTCGTAATGTTCTGTGTTGCAATAGTTTTGTCATGATTTGATATCAGGGTTATGCTTGTCTCCTAACCAGTGTTGGAAAGTGTTTCATTTCTCTCTGTGTCCTGAGCAACTTCCATAAAGCTGGTATATCTTCTGTGAATGTTTGGTAGAATTCAGTACTAAAACCATCTGACGGGTCTTTTGGAGAGTGTTTTATCTTAAGAATCAATTTGTTTATTGTTTAATAGATGTAGTGCTACTCATTTGTCTTATGTCAATTTTACTAAGTTATATTTGTCAAGACACTTGCCCATTTCATGTTATTGGCACACAATTGTTCAAAACAGTCTTTTATCATCCTTTCATTGTTCAGAAGAATCTCTACGGTTGGAGCCTCTTATTCTTTGTGTTGGTTTGTGTGTGTGTGAGTGTGTGTGTGACA
>NW_022103917.1:4202836-4224590 GCF_000313985.2 Echinops telfairi | reverse complement strand
TCCTCATTTTTGCCCTCCCTCCCCGCTCCCCCCTCCCTCATGAACCCTTGATAATTTATAAATTATTATTTTGTCATATCTTTCTCTGTCTGATGTCTCCCTTCACCCACTTTTCTGTTGTCCTTCCCCCAGGGAGGAGGTTCTATGTAGATCATTGTAATCGGTTCCCCTAAAGGGAAAGTTTAAAGGACAAACTCCAGGCCTGCTGTTACATTGGATATTGAGGCCACAATTGGCATATATTTCACCACCACCCAACTTAGATTCCTCTTACCTTAACTAGGACTTTTGTTAGTTTAGGTAACTAGTATGAGATGCAGCTAGGGGAGGGTTGCAGATGATCATCCCTGAGCTCCTTGTTACCATATTGGGTGACAGGGAAGTCCACCATTCTGTTTCTAGATGTGAGGCGTGTGGTGTGCCAATAGCCTCTAGCTAATTCTTGCCACCCTAAGCTTTTGAGCAGAGGTCATGCACCTATCGGGTGGCTCAAGGTGATGACAGCAAGCCTGTGGTATAAGGGCCTAGCAATGTCTAGCCCAAACAGGACTGCTTTCAAGGCATACCCTTCTTTGGAACTCCTTATTGTGCTGGCAATGTATCAGGTCTACATCATGATCTACAAGTTCCTCCTACCATATTTTACTTTCTCCTTTTTCCTTTTGCAAGAGCTACTTCTCAGTACAACTTTGGTATTTCTTTTTTCTTTGTGGAACCAAAAGGCTCCTTATGATCCATTCCATTTTTAAAGGAGGTAGATTGGTGACTGAAATGGGGTTATGATAGAAACGCTCATCTGATATTCTTGTTTTCACCAATGCCCTCAGTGCAGCTGGGACTTCTTCCGTTAGTGCCATCATATCTTTGTCATTTGGTATCTAGTGAAATGATTTGCCATCAACCAATTTCTTTTGGTATAGTTAGTCTGTGTATTCCTTCCACCTTATTTTGATGCTTTCTGCATTTTCAAGAGTGTCCTCATAAAATCCTTCAAAATTACAACCCGATGCTTGAGTTTTTTCTTCAGCTATTTCAGCATGTTAATCTTTTTTGGTTTTCTAACTCCAGGTCTTGGTACATCACATTATAATAATTTAATAATTCATGATATCACCTCAAATTACCCTTTGAAATCTCTGGTCATCTCTTCTGATTTATCATTTTTCCCCATTAGCTTCAGTCACTGTATATCAAGAGCAAGTTTCAGAGTCTCATTTGACATCCATTTTGGTCTTTTGTCACCCCCCCCCCAATGACCCTTTGTTTTGTACATGTATGATGCCACTGATGTCTTTCAAACAGAACAAGGGGCTACATGGATTAAACTCATGAAAGATTTTTGTCCAGGTTGGGTCCTTTCCCCATACTTATTTAATCTGCATATTGATCAAGTAATCTGAAAAGATGGACTATGTGAAGTAGAACACAACATCAGGATTGGAGAAAGCCATATTAACAATCTGTGATACACAGGTGACATAATCTTGTTTGCTGAAAGCCAAGAGGACTTGAAGCACTTACTGACGAAGATCAAAGAGTACAGCTTTCCATGAGGATCACAAAACAAAACACAAAGGGTCATAGCTGGTCAAATGAAAACATCACGATCAACGGAGAAACATTTGAAGAGATCAAGGATTTCATGTTACTTGGATCCACTGTTAACACCCACGGAAATGGCTGCCGACTAATCACAGGACATATTGCATTGGGCCAATCTGCGGCACAAAACCTGGTGAAAGTGTTGAACAACAAAGATGTCACTTTCAGCACTAAGGTATGCCACGGCCTTTTAAATCACCTCAAGCTGAACAAAGAAGAAAGCAGAAAGGAATCGATGCCTTTGAATTATGGTGTTGGCAAAGAATATTGGAAGGATATTCTGGGCTGCCAGAAGAGAGAATGCATCTGTCTTGTCAAAAGGATATCAGCCAGCATGCTCTCTGGAAGTGAGAATGGCGAGACTGTGATCTCCTGTACTTGGGACAGGTTAGGAGGAGGTTCCAATTCCTGGCTAAGGATCTCATACATTGTAATGTAGGGGCTAGCAAAAAAAACAACCCATAATGAGGTGGGCTGGTGCCAGAGTTGGAACAAGGAACTTAAACACAGGAATAATTTTGAGGATGATGCCAAACTGGGCAGTGTTTGGTTCTTTGCACACAGGGTTGCTATGAGTTGAAACCAATTGGACAGCATCTAAAAACAACATGATGGGGGCCAGCACCCTTTCATTTTTATTTTCTTTGCAGGTGGCACCAATTTTTTGCCATTTCTTGTGAGGTCAGTCCTTGCTATCAAGATTGGCTATCTTGATGGACAGGCCACAAGGTGGGAGCTATGGCTGTTGGGGTAGAGAACAATCAGCGATTAGGGATGCAGCTAGCAACCATCTGAAGTTGATATTCCCAGCAGGTATGGGCTGGTTCCCAAAGCTGTTGAAGAGGAGCTCTGGGTGCCGTGCCATAGCACCCAAGAAAGGAAACAGTTACGCGCGTGCGTGTTGAAGAGGAGTGTTTCTATCCCTATGTGCAAGCAAGACAGCCCAATCTTTGGAGTGGTTTCCAGCATCACACGCTATGGCATAAGAACAGCTGCTCCTGGGGCTGAAGACAGTTTGCCTTCTTACCCCATTGGTAAGAACGGATACTGCAAGTTCAAGGACACCTCCCGCCCCGCCCACCATGAGCTCTATTTCTAAAGCGGTAGTAGCTTAGTCCCCAGGAAGGAAGGCCTGGAAATCTGGCAGAAATCAGCTAATGAAAACTCTATGTATCACAACTAGTGTGTTTTCAACCCCTGACCTTGTGGTTAACAGGTATAGCCCAAATCACCAGTAGCGTTCATTATCTTTCAATAGGTCACTTTGTTTTCTCTCTTGGGCCCCTTATTTAAGCACAGAATGGCCTCCATCCCACTCAAACCTGCAGTCAATTCAATCCATGTCATTCCCCCTTTGTACCCGCATATTTTCAGTGATGACGAATTGTGATGTCAGTCCCTTCCAGCCTGTTTGAGCGCATGTTGGTGGGCATGTAATGTAATCCAGTCCCGATCCCTCTTCACTTCTGCCACCCTCATCATTCACTGTGAAACGACATTCCTATTTCGGAGAACACCATTCTTAATTACCTGAAGCATTCCAATTCGTTCTTATCTTTCAACTTGTATTGATGCTGTCTGTGCACATATATTCTTGGGCTGGTGCCGGAAAAGGTATGCCTGCAGGTTCTATGAAGTATTTCTCATATTCTATTGCAAGGGGTTTTAAAATAAATTTGCTAAAACAAGGGCTTCTCAGAAGCAATATGGTCAGGGGATAGTGAGCCTATGAATGTTGAACTTGAGCAGGAAGAGTGCTGGAGGTAGTCAGGGCCCAGTGGAGAGACTGCGTGACCACACCCTGAGTGGGGATACTGCTGCAGTTGCAGCTCAAACATCTTTGAAATCTCCTAGAATCACACTCGTTGAGAACCCTGACTCGCTGGATCATAGTACAAGTTCGTTCACTACATGCACCAGAAGTCATCCTGTGATTCAAAAGTCAGAGAGTTTGAACGCGACCCGTATGTAATCACACATCTCTGTGCATGATGTCCACCAGAGCCGAGTGGCATAGTTTTGATTTTTATTAAGATTGGAGGGCTGTATCCAAGCCAGATAACATTACTTTCTTCATTGATTCCAAGGATCTGGAGAATTTACGTTACTGTTGCTGGGTAATCAATGTCACAACTTTTCCTAGCTATGTTTCCAAAGGGATGGAATGCTTCTGGGGCTATTGCTTAAGGTTTCCATGCTCCATATTCCAGCTAGTATGACAGAAAAAAGCAAGTATCAGAAGGTGTGTGTGTGTGTGTGATATCTTTGGGAAGATGACTCCATTTCCAGGGACCACTCAGTTTTGGGGGATAAGCAGGATTTTATTAAAATGTAAGATTGGGTTCAGACTCGAACCGCTTTGAAATCGAGCTTTTTGATTTCTGTGCCTAATTACAAATATGATGATCTAGACATCAGTTTCTGTTTTCCATAGGTGCCAACCGAAAGCCAAATGTGGTACATTGGATGAAGGTCTCAGGAGGAGGCTTCTGTAGCATCGCAAATGTTTCGCGCGCACACTCTGTACCTGGAGAGCGTTTTTGTTTCCTTTGCCTTTTTTCCCAGAGAGGATTGATTGGCTGCATGCACGCGAGCATATGTGTGTTGTGATTGATGCAGTGGCAGGGCTTTCCAACGTGATTTGGATCAGAATCTTGCTTGGTGGGTGACTTCTCTATTCTGCTTCCAGTGGAACCCGTATGCTCCCACGGACCTTCCTCCTCATTCTCACTAATATCCGATGTCCGTTGAGCGCTGTGGATAATTGTTCATTTGCCAGGCTCCTCAGCTGTAAAACGAGATAGGTGAAAAGGCATGAATATCAACGTGGCCAATAAATGCTCTATAAATAGTGAACCGCCAATGCAAAGTTAGTTTGAAAAAAGCAATCTGGAGGATGTATTGAAATAGAGTCCTGGCCTTTTGTTGGCCTCACAATAGCCCAGGGTGATTCCCTGAGGCGAGGATTCTTCTCTGCTTGGCTTTGGAACTCACCCTGCCACAGACTGAAACCAGTGCCTCTCAAGCTACTCTGTGGACAAATGATTGCATTCGGTGCCACCAGGCTTAAGGCGCAATCTCAGGTCACCTGTTGGCTGGGTGTTTGGGGGGCTATAAGAAAGTGAGCTGGAGGGGAGCCGCATGGTTTCATCCCTTATGACCTTGCTGGCAAGTGGTTTGCAGCGGCTCGCAGACCGAATTCTGACACACGTGCAAACGTTCTGTTCACAAGCAGGCCCACGCCCAGTCGCACAACCGGTTTCTTAAGAATTGGCTCCTGCCCTCCGTCCTTTGAGGGTTTCTGGGCACGTAGCTGTGAAAGAATCCACTTGGTGTGAAAGAATCTCTCGGTGACAAGCACGTGATTTCAAGGACAGAGTCAGCTGCCTTTCAACGGCAATGAGTAGAGAAGGTGAATAGAATGCTAGATGCAGGGTGCTAGCTGCGTCCTTCAGGAAAGTTTAGAGATAAATTATTTTTGGACAGCGATATAGCGTCATGTTGGCCAACGAACCAAGCCTTTGGCGGAAGTTTCAATAACTATCTACGGAAGGTTTGGGGAGACCTCCTTAAGGAGTGAGGAACCCGGATGGAACTTCCTTCAGATCTGGGCTTTTTACTGTTTGTTTGTTTGTTTGTTTTTTCCAGTTTGACCCCCTTGTTGGGAATTTGCGTGCCGCCCCGCTATCCTGAGTCAAATCTATAGTCGCATCCCGGTACCAACTGCTGTAGGACTCGACATAATCAGATGTCGACACGAAATCTCGAGAAAAGTTTGCATCAGAGTTTGAATAAAACATCGGAATCCAACCTGACGCAGGTGATTTTTGTAAACAAAAGCTGTTCGAGTTTCAGTCACTCGGCGTTAGTCGGCGTGGTTAGTACGCGTCGTTTAAATCATTTGCGGCTGGGTTTCAAGTGTTTTGCTGTAATTTTCGTAGTTTTTGTGGCTTTTTGTACTGTTTTGAGATTTAAAGAAATGGATCCTAAGAAAGAGTTCTTTGAAAAGAATCATCATGACAA
Source organism: Echinops telfairi (assembly GCF_000313985.2). Lineage (NCBI taxonomy): Eukaryota > Metazoa > Chordata > Mammalia > Afrosoricida > Tenrecidae > Echinops > Echinops telfairi. Next base: position 4,218,965 of record NW_022103917.1, on the reverse strand, counting down.
GGAACTGGTTAACCGTGTTATTGATATTGTTGATAATTTAATAAACCCTTTTAGAAAACAGTTAAGGAAACGCCAACAGCAGACCAGGTGGGGCAGATATTTTTTTTAAAGAGAAAGCCAGCCAGGTCCTAGTGAAAAAGGCAAAGAAGGGAAACACTCCTGAAAAGCAGCCACCAGTTGATTGTATGGAAGGGGACTCGCCTTCCAAACAATGACTCTCCACACCTCCTCTCCACATCCGTGCCCACCGATCCAGATCCTCATCAGTCTCAAGGTATGGGCCAGACTGTGGTCGTTAAAACCTTTTTTTAGGTGTTGTGTTTCTTATTTAAATTATATCATGAAACTGAACTTATTTATTTTGAAATGTCTGTGTCATGTTTTGTATTAAAAGGCAAGGTTAGGGTAAACACTTGGTGGTCAAGAATGTATTAATCCGTTTTCATTTATTTCTTACGGGAAAAATTGATTCGGAACTCGACTGCATCACATCTTGACGCTCCTTCTAGAACGGATTAGCGTTGAGGTCTGGGGTTTTTCTGTACATTTTAACAAGATCCTAGATGCTTTTATAAGAATCGCCCTGGTATCTTGTTTAACTGTAGACTCAGTATATCATGGGGAGGCAGGGGTGCAAATTCTCCCCAGGGAATTGAACCGGGCTGGACCAGTTCAACACTCGGTTTCAGGTACTAACTAACCACCTCTGCGATATGCATTCCTGATTAGGGTACTTCCAATGGCCACTGCCCAACTCTAGCATGCAGGAGAAAATGAATTTATTTAGCATGCAGGAGAAAATGAATTTATTTAACACTGTTCATGCAGAAGGTTCTCAGAGTAAATTACAAATAATAGAAGGATGATCCTCTCCTAAACTTTGCTTCCAATACCTTCTGGGCAGAGAGTCTTACTGGCTCCCATAAATTGTACTGATGTTCCTTGGCACATTACAGATGTAAAGTAAACCATCTCAGCGGTGGATCAAAAATTCTTGACATGAAAGGAAAGCTCCCAGGGCTGATAGGCTGCAATTTTGGGTACTGATATGCCATGTGACTGTGACCAAGTTCTCCTGTGGTACCAGCAATATGGATCAGGAATATAGCCCACTCTGGCCCCCAGGCTAAATCCACTCTACAGCTTTTATTAATAAGTAAAGTTATATCGGAAGACAGCTGTGTTTATTCATTTGCATGTTGCCTCTGTCTGCTTTCAGACTGCAACCACAGGGTTCTGTAGTTGGGACAGGGCCAGTATCTGGGCTGCATGCCACATATATTTACATAATTTTATATAAAAAGTTTGCCAACTCCTTATATAGATAATAGTGGGGATAGTTAATAATAACGCGGACCTTTGACCCTTGAACAGCATGAGTTTGACCGACATGGGCCCACTTACGCGTGGACCATTTTTCCTGATGCCACTGCAGGAGCTCAAGTGTTGTGTTTATCTGCTGACAATGCCATGTGATGCTCCTCATCTCCCCGGGAACAGTTCATCTGTCCAGGACCTGCTGGTCTCTCACCCTTCTATCCCCTTGACTGGTGAGATCATCTCCTCACCGGGAGACCTGTGGCATTTCAATCAGACACTGGCAACACTTATGTAAATAATAAACCAAAAACCGAACCCTCTGTTACTGAGTGGATCCTGACTCATAGTGACCCTATAGGACTGTTTCTGAGACTATAAATCTTAATGGGAGCAGACAGCCTGATCTTTATCCTATAGAGCAGCAGGTGGCTTTGAACTGCTCACATTGTGGTTAGCAGCGTAACTTGGAATCCACTATGCCACAGTCTCTCTAAGCTCACAATAATAGCAGCAAATAAAACAAAACAAAACAACACATATAAGTGGGCCTGCATGCAGTTAGGACCCCTGTTGTTCAGGGGGGATTATATTATATGTGATTTTTCTAGGAGATTTTCAGCTGTGAGGGAGTGAGGCAAGTTGGTGCCCCTAACCTTCATTCTGTTCAAGGATGAAGCGAACCTCTGCCCTGGAGACGCTGCTGTTAAAGCACATGGCTGTCAACTGAGAATTTGGAAGTTTGAACCTGCTCAGGATTGCCTTGGAAGAAAGGCCTGCATAGAATAATAGTGCTCATATCATCGGATGTTGTGATGACTGAATTAATTGATGCATGCAAAACAATTAGGGCAGTGTCTGAAGCAAAATAAGTGCTCATTACATGTTTGTTGGTAAATGGGAATATGTACTCAGATTTACTTAGTATTCTCAGGGGGCAGTTCTGGGAGACTCCTCCCTGTTTACAGATGGGTGGTTCTCTATCCTTCCCTAGGTGTGTCTTTCCAACACCTCTAATAGACACCAAGCCCCCTCCTTCCCACCGCAGACCCACAGGTCGCATTGTAGCCTTCCTCTCTTTGCCAAGGCTGCACTGCCAAACCTCTACTTTGATTCTGCTGTTTTCCTCATCGAACTTTCCTATTCCTCTTTGCCTATTCTGCTGTAATAGTGATTGGTGACCTTGTTCATAGCCTTGACCTGTGGTAGATTAGAAATGTTATTGTTAGCTGCTATTGAGTTGACCAGGATTCTAGATGGCTGCGTGTACAATGGGATCACACTAATGGTCATGTCTAGGCACCTTATTTGCTGAATTTTGGAAGTAGTTCACCAGGCCTTTCTTCCTTGTCTATGTGAGTCTATACATACTACTGACACCTGGTCAGAATCTTAGTAACATTTAACACCCACCCCACCCCACTGACAGATGGGTGGTGGCTGTGCATGAGGTGCATTGGCTGGGTTTCGAACCCAGGACTCCTGCATGAGACAAGAATTCTACCACTGACCCACCCATGCCTCTCAGTGAGATGTGTTAGAAGTTATGACTCATTCACATCAATGTTTTTGGTCTAAACAGTGTGTGTGTGTGTGTGTGTGGGTGTGTGTGGTGTGGTGGAGATTGGGGTTGGGACTCCATGCTTCTGGTTCAGGATTTGAAACTCTTCTTGATCAGACATTCCTACCCTTGGATGATGCAGACCCTTATCTGGAGTCAGGTGCGATGACCAGACGAGAAGTGATAGAAGACTTTCCCTAAGGACAACATCTTCCATAGGTAAAAGGTCAGTGGGTGAGCTGGGAGATGCTGCCGACCTGATTTCTGCAGCACATTAATACGTTTGAGGGAAATTCGCTCAACTCTTCCCAAGACATCAGACCTCATAAAGAGTCCAGACCAGTGGCTATAAATAGGAAGCTTGCAATTTTAACAGTCTTTATTCCTGGGTTTCAATTGGTGCTTGAAAAAATATTGGTCACTTAGGGGCATGTGTGGTTTTATGAGGGATTACAGGTTCTGTATATCAGTTCTGGGGAGGGGGGAAGTCCTTCTTCAGGAAAAGGCAGAGACCAAATTGTAGAACCCCTAAATTGGCGGAAGCCGAGCTGGTGAATGTATTGCAGGAAAGGTGGGGGTTTGAAGGCCCGCTAGAGCTCGGTGCAGTGATAGGTTTGATTTTTAAAAAATGTTCTTCTGACCCATGAGGGGTCTGGGCTCCTGTTCCCCGGTTTCAGAGTAGCCAAAGGACTGACTCAGGGAAGTGGCAAAAATGAACTGCCCTAGTTCTGCCTTCACATTGCTCCATCCCCACTCCCACCCCTGGTGGCCTTATCAAACTATTGCTAAAGATAACCACCCCACTCTTTCCAACCCTGCAGTGTATTACAGGTGCAAAATCCCTTCAGCCTTTGGCCTCAGTCCCTTCCTCCTTCAGAAGGCACTTATCTCCACAGAGACCAGAGGAACGGGGCTCAGAATAGTAGGAGACAGAAAAGAAAGGCCCAGGAAAGCTCCTCACAGCTGGGTCCAATGGTCAACAGCTGGTCAAGAAAGACTAGCCCCTGCAGACCCAGGTGCTAAATTCTTGCCTAGACTGCATTCTTGTGCTTTGCATAAATGTTAGTCAGCTGTGCTGTGGGCATGCTAAGTTTAGACGTGTCATCGCTTGGGAGATCCATTCATTTAAAACTAGCACACAAAAGGGAAGTCCAGGCACTTTAAGGAGGCTATGTATTGATTTCATTTCCGTTAAGGGTGGACTGCTAATTGTAAGGTTAGTGGTTCCAACCTAGCAATCAGCTCCTCGTGGAAAAGCTGAGGCTCTGCTCCTGTAAAGATGGGTGTTGTCAGAAACCCAAAGGGGCAGTTCTGCTCGGTCTGACAGTGTCCCTGTGAATTGGAATCAACTCGATGGCAGTCGTTAGGGTCTTCTTTCTGATCGCATATCCATGGGCCACTTGGAGACTGATGTTGCTTTCACGACTCCTAGAGCGGTGCTCATGAGATGTTCGTGGAAATCTCTGTGGACAACTTCCCTTCCTCAGGATGGTTTGTCCATGTTTTATGACTGCATTTCTTTTCCTGATGTTTCCTGAAAGATCCACTTCGCAGCCTCCGTTTGCTATTTTGTCATCAGGGGACTGTGGAGTGATTGTTGAGCCTGGCACCGTCTTTCGTTCTGTTCAGTATAGGGTTGCTATACATTGGAACCAACGTGAAGGCGGCGAACAAACCCAAACACTGGTCAATGGAATGTGTGCGGAAGTGAAATACACCACTTCTAGAACTAGCCGTGAAATCCTCTTGTGGCTACCTGTGATCTCACCTCCCCTGCCATGGTAACCAAGGGCGGCTGTTGTAAGCAGCAATCCCCCAAGATGGCATCCTTGGAGGAGGGCTTCCTGGGAAAGCTCCTGACTGACATCCAACTGTACTGTGAATATGAAATAATCTTGGATTTTGCTAAGTCACTGACATTTTAGTTTTTTTATTTTTTAAGCAGCCAGCCAGCATTCCCCTGTGGAATAGACAAATCCAGATTCTGAGGGGCGTGTTAGGCAGTCCAGGAAAGAGTGTCACTAAGGATTTTCTGAGGTAAAATTCTGCTCATTGTTATTGAAAAGCCTTTATTGTATGCCTGATACCAATTTTTCACTATTCACCAGGGCCCTAAAGCTGAGAGTTTAAAAAGCTGTTAAAAAAAAAAAAGTCCCATTGTGGAGCTCAGATTCAAATTCAGATGTCTGATACTAAGTCCCACAATTTTCAATATTGCAACAGATGACCCCCGTGAAGCCTGGTGGGCTTGTGTCGGGTTGCAATTCTAGGTTTTAACCAGGCTCTAGTTTGCTGGAAAGGATGGATGGATCAATCGTTGGCCTCTATTGACAAGTACAAGCCTAGCTGCTGAATGGGGCTCCCCTATGCCATTTGATAGTGAGCAGAGATTTAAGGAGGCCTGGGGCCTCAGTGGGTGATGAACAGGGCTGCTACCACAAGGTCATCAGTTCAAAACCACCAGCAGGAGAACAATGAGCCTTTCTCTTCCTGTAATGGAGCCCTGGTGGCGTAGTAGTTATGTGTTGGGCTGTGATTCTCATGGTCAGCAGTTCAAAACCACCAGCAGTTCCTCAGGAGAAAGACTGGGCTTTCTACTCCTATAAACAGAAATCCACAGGGGCTTATAGATGAGTCAGCATCTACTTGATGGCAGTGAAGATGTATGGCCTTGGATACCCACAGGGGGCAGGTATACTCTGTCCTATAGGGTCACGCTGTGAGTCAGAATGGACTTCCTCTCAGTGAGTTTGGCTTGATTTTGTGATCTTCAGTGTTCATACTGGGAAAGTGCTGGGATAAGCAGTGGGTTTGTACTAGTTCTTTCCATTCTGCAAAACCATTTCCAGATGTTTCCATTCTGCGTAGTCCCAGAGGTTTAATTCCCTTTCTGGACTCTCAAGGTCACCTCCAGTAGACGGCTCTGTGATTCCATCTCTTCCAGCAAGCTATGGGTCTTCCACACAGACCGCCCTGCGGGACCAAACTACAGTAAGCTCAAGGCATAGTGTCTGCTAAGTCCGAAGGACATTCTCACAAAACCCCATTTCGTTGTCTCCCAAATCTTTAAGCCTTGAAGGTCAACTCAGCCACATCCTGTGACACATACAGGATTCAAATAGATTGGTGTCTGAGTTTCTTCATTTTTCAAAGGGACCCCCAAATCGCTTATCTGTAAAATACTTGATTTCTTAATTCATCAACTATTTATTGAGGGCCTACCATGTTCTAGGGTCATGGCTAAGCCCCGGAAGGGATGCCTAGAGGAACGAAGAACACAGTCCTTTTCCAGGAAGGACCACGCTACTTTGGAGGAGGGAGAGAACACGATGCAAGAGAACACTTCTGATGCGAGAGAACACAAAAGCACCTGATCCACCATGCCTTTCATCTGACCCAAAAGACAATCTCCAGGGTAAATGAGGAAATGTTAAAGAGGTGGCAATCAATTACTCTTTGTGTCCATTCTGTAGTTGGACACATCTCTCACAAGCAGATAGATTACACAGTGATTTTGCATGGCAGGTTATTGGTTTTTGGTTGCTTTTGAATGAACTCTGCCTCATGTGCCCTTACTAACACGTACGCTATGTCAAGGCACAACCCTTGTGTTTCTATTGATCTCTCAGTGACTAGAGGAGTGCCGGGCATGGAGCTCAGTCAATAGTTCCTGAACGAACAAATGACTGCTCCAGTGAAAACTTTAAAATAGTGTTTTATCTGGTGGCTTTGTCTACTTCCTTTTCCTGAGGAGAACCAGGCACAGGAGCAGTGCAGCAGTCGCTTCTAGTGGTAAGCGAGTCTCCTCCCAGGGTGGACACTCGAGGTGAATGGGTATGGGAAAGAGAATGGGACTATACCCATGACTAAATAGAGGTTTGATAGAGGACATTTATACATATGTATTTACCTCTGCTGCTAAAAACCCTACAACTATAGTGGAGCATAGTATGAAAAGTTTTTAGCCATAAACCGCTCAGCACCTAAGTCATGGGTCTAAGGGTTCAGGACCATAGTGTCAGGGAACACCAAGATCAATTGATATAGCATAGTCCACAAAGATGATGAGCTATGTTCTACTTTAGTGAGTAGCTACAGGCATCTTAAAAGCATATGAGCAGTCATTTAAGATACAACTGTTTCTCTCTCCCCATCCTGAACAAAGAAGACTGAAGGAACTCGAAGACATGGGAAACCAGTCTAGTGGATCCATGCATCAGGCAAGCCTCAGCCTCTAGGACTCTAAGACCAGAATACTTATATAGTGCCTGGCTGCCACTACTGACTTCTCTGAAAGGGGACAGAGGAGAAGGTCCTGGACAGAGTATTAGACAACTGTGGCACAGAACTCAAAATCAGAAAAGAAACCAGGCTTACCGGTGGGAGAGAGAAGGATGGAATCCCTAGACTCTGATCCTGAGGCACTTTTCAGGCCTGAAACTGAAATCATCCTTGTGGCTCAATTTTAAGTCAAATCATGGACACGCCTCTAAGGCGAGCAGGATCTTGGTGGCCCAGTGGGTTAAGCATTGGGCTGCCAACTGCAAGGTCTGCAGTTCGATCTCTGGTCACTTCATGGGAGAAAGGTGTACTCTCTCAGGAACCCAAGGAGCCATTACACTCTGTCGTGTAGGGTTGCTGTAGGTCAGGATCAATCTGATAGAAACGTGTAAACCCTACCACCAGGGGGATGTGCACTAGTGGAATCGGCTATTTGGGATCAAAAGGGTAGCATTTACCAAGGACAACATGCAGCAGGGTTGGACAGAAGAAGAGGACAGAGGAAGCATGGGGAGGAAGTGGGATGGATGGTGTTCCACTGAGCAGATAGCAATCAATGAAACCAAGAAAAAAGTGTCTGTATTACTCAGTGGAAAACTGATTTGCTCTGTAAACCTTCACCCAGTTCACAATCAAAATATGTGGGGTTTTTTGCTTTTGTTTTTTTTAACGAAGGCTGCTGTGTAATAAAGGTTCAGCGATGGTAGTGGGCTCTTCCATGGTGGCCAGGCACAATCCTATCAGGTCAGAGGAGAAACAGAATTTGGCTGCTAGGACTCATTTGGGTAATTCTGTTCCTATTTTCCCCCTTGGCTCTTCTTCATAAGTTGAACACCTGTGTTGCGGCAAACCCCTGCAATTTCCACAGCAGGCCAGCCGGGAGAAAGCGCAGGGACAGAAGGCTGCGCAGCGTGATGCCAAAGGAGGGGCCCAGCTGCAGGCAGGGCGGTGCTTTCATCGCACGCTTACCAGCAATTACTTATCAGATGTTTGAAAACTATTGTAAAGAGCCAACACCATTTGCCAATAGTCATTTAATGAAATTGGGTCTAATTGTATCCTGAGCTACATTCTTCTGATTTTCCCACAGTGACATGACTCCATGGAAGTTATTTAGCAAACGAATGCATAAAAGTACATGGGCAAAATCTCTACGGAATTGGTGGGGATAGAAGACATCAAGACTGACCGGCCATGGAGGTTTAATGATTGAAAGTGAGATTTCTGATAAATGTAGTTGTTAAATTGAGTGCGAAACTAGAGCCAAACCCACTGCCTTTGGCTTCATTCCAACCCACAGAAACCATGCAGGAGGGAGAACTGCTTCCCAGGTTTCTGAGACTGTAAAGCTTCTTGGGAGCAGAAAGCCTTATCTTTCTCCCGCGTAACAGCTGGTGGGCTGGAACTGTCGGCCTTTTCCGTTACCTGCCCATTGCTTAACACACAGGGCCACCCGGGTCCTTCCAGTACAATCCATCATCTAGTACCAAGAAAAACAAGACGTCTTAAGGTTCTGACATTCATTTGATCTGTTGACTGAAAATTGAAAACAATTATAAACTTCACGTGGTGATTAATGGCTATCTTCAACACTTCATATAAGCAAAATAAAGCAAGTTTCCACTGGTTTGGGAGAAGAAAGGGCCTTCTAAATCTCTGTAACGTTTAACTTATAAGGTAGTTTTTACATGTTGGGCTACGATATGGAGGATCTGCATTTCAAAACCACCAACAGCTCTGAGGGACGAAGACTGGGCTGTTTACTCCCTTGGAATCCCACAAGGGGTCACTGTGAATCAGCGCTGGCTCCATAGCAGTGAATTTGTTGTTGTTGTTTTTAAAGGGGCTCTTTTCTTTCTCATACACATACATAGACCAACTAACTATTGCCTGGTCCTTAAAGCAAAATACTCAAATATGTTGTCATTGAGTTGATTCTGACTCATGGAGACACCATATGTCAGAGAATAGTATTGCTTGATTGGGGTTTCTTGACTGTAATCTTCATGGAAGCAGGTTGCCAGGCCTTTGTCCTTAGGCACAGTTGGGTAGGTTCCAATTGCCAACCTTTAGGTTCATAGTTGAACATAATTTGTGTCACCCAGCAGCCTCATAGGGACCAGTCTTTGTTTAAAATAATTTTATTGGGGGCTCGTACAAGTCTTATCACAATCCATACACACATCCATTGTGTCAAACACATATGTACATTTGTTGCCATCATCATTCTCAAAACATTTGCTTCTACTTGAGCCCTTAATATTGGCTCCTCATTCCCCCCCCTCCCTCCCCACTCCTCCTTCCCTCATGAACCCTTCATAATTCATCAATTATTATTTTGTCATATGTTACACTGTCCGATGTCTCCCCCGGCCCTCTTCTCTGCTGTCCATCCTCCAGGGAGGAGGCTATACGTAGATTCTTTAATCGGCTCCCCCTTTCCACCCCAAATTCCCTCCACCCTCCAGGCATTGCCACTCTCACCACTGGTCCTGAAGGAGTCATCTATCCTGGATTCCCTGTGCTTCCAGTTCCTATCTGTACCAATGTACATCCTCTAGTCTAGCCAGATTTGTAAGGTAGAATTGGGATCATGATAGTGGGGGGTAGGAGGCATTTAAGAACTAGAGGAAAGTTATATGTTTCCTCATTGCTACCCTGCACCCTGACTTGCTCATCTCCCCACAACCGTTCAGTAAGGGGGTGTTCAGTTGCCTACCGATGGGCTTTGAGTCTCCACTCTGCACTCATCCACATTTACAATATGATTTTTTGTTCTTTGATGCTTGATACCTGATCCCTTCGATAGCTCATGGTCACACAGGCTGGTGTGCTTCTTCCATGTGGCCTTTGTTGCTTCTGAGCTAGATGGCTGTTTGTTTATCTTCAAGCCTTTAAGATCCCAGACGCTATATCTTTTGATAGCCGGGCACCATCAGCTTTCTTCACCACATTTGCTTATGCACACATTTGTCTTCAGTGATCATATTGGACGGACCAGTCTTTTTCTTTTAAACATTTTATTAGGGGCTCATACAATTCTTATCACAATTCATACACACATCAATTTTTTAAAGCGCATTTGTACTTCATTCTCAAAACATTTTCTCTCCACTTAAACCCCCGTCATTAGGTCCTCATTTTTCCCCTCCCTCCCCGCTCCCCCTCCCTCATGAGCCCTTGATAGTTTATAAATTGGTATTTTGTCATATCTTGCCCTGTCTGTCGTCTCCCCTCACCCCCTTTTCTGTTGTCCATCCCCTAGGGAGGAGGTCACATATAGTCCCTTGTAATCGGTTCCCTCCTTCCTACCCACTCTCCCTCTACCCTCCCTGTTTCGCCACTAACATCACTGGACGGACCAGTCTTTTATGGGAAGTGATGACTAATTTATATTTAACACCTGAATGATTTATGAATTGTTTCTGGTTGCATGGGTTCTCCAATTGGGCTTAAATATTTCAACTCACCTTTGTTTATTAGTCTTTTATTAACTTAGCCATCCTATCCCTGTGCTTTATTCTTCTTTGTGTCAAATGGCTTTAATTTTTCCAATATGTTTATTATTATTTTAAAAATCAAGCAATACAGAAGTACAACAAAAGAGAAAGTTACCTCCAAGTATATTACACAGAAATGGCAGGTTTTAACATAGTTGAGTAGCCTACCATATATTTCTCTATGCAAATGCACAAGTGGCTGAATAGGTGAATAGAAGCACCAATAGGTTTTTTTAAAATGGAATTAAACTGTATATAAAATTACTCAATGATGTATTTTTTAAGCTTCATAGGAGATTTTGGAAAGAAATTGTTAGTTATTTTTAAAACTTTTTAAAATTATGAATTGGTTTTACAAAGCAGATAGTTTTACTTTCAACAATTCCTACACATTTGGTTTCATGCTGTTGATCACAATCCCACAGTGTATCATCACGTACCCACTTCTTCCCTGTGTTTCCTGTTCCCATTTCTTCTCTTTTCCTCACCCTCCTGAACATTTTGCCCTTGGACAAGTGCTTCCCTTTGGATCTCAGGTGACTGATTACTGTATATACTCAAGTATACGCTGAGTTTTTTCAGCACATTTTCAATGCAGTTTTTGTGGTAAAATTAGGTGCCTCTGCTGATATTCAGATCAGCTTATACTCGAGTATATATGGTATTCTAAGTGGTGTGTAACTCCCTTGTGTTATCACTTCCCTTCTGAGGCTGCCTATTGTTTGGCTGAAATTGAGTCATGGGGGTGAGTTTAGTTGTGGACCTGATGGGTGACTATACATCATCTTCTCAGAGGTTTCACTATTAGTTCATTTTATTTTGACATACTTACTATCGCTTAAATTTATTTAAATTTTAAGTTAAAATCCCAATTCCTCTACTTAGTTTTAATTGTCTATTTAAAAGAATTTTGTTTTATTAAATATGGTGTGGGGGCAACATCTGGCCTCCTCTGATTTCATTAGGGGGAACGATAATTAAACTCATCAGCTCAATACCAATTAGTGAGGTTGGGTCACACATAGCTCAACTATCCAACCTTTATAACCAATTCTGATACCAGCTGTTCCTCCTAGGGCTCTCTCTGCTTTATACTGGGTTCAGTGCAATGGCCACATAAAACTCACAGACAATGCTCAAAATGATGGATTCCATTAGAGAAACTGTTGTTATTGTTAGGTGCCTCCAAGGACTACTTCGGGATGTACTTCTTCTAAGACGGATTAGTTTGCTCTTTGGCAATCCTTGGTACCTTCAGTATTCACTGGCAGCATCACAATTCAAATGCATCTATTTTTCTTTGGTCTTCCTTATTCAATGTCCAACTTTCTCATGCATATCAGATGATTGAAAATCCAGGCTTGGGTCAGGTGGACCTTAGTCCTCAAAGTAATATCATTTTCAACATTTTAAAGACTTCTTGTGCAGATATACCCATTGCAATGTGTGCTTTGATCTCTTGACTGTTCCTTCCATGAGCATTGAATGTGGATTCAAGCAAGACAAAATCCTTGACAACTGAAATGTTTTCTCTGTTTACCATGATGTTAACTATTGGTCCAGTTGTGAGGATTTTGTTCTTCTTTACATTTAGTAGTAATCTGCACTGAAGACTGAAATCCTTGATCTTCATCAGCACGTGCTTCAAGTCCTCTTCGTTTTCACACTTTCAGCAAGCAAAATTGTGTCATCTGCATGTCGCAGATTGTTAATAAGCTTTCCTCCTATCCTGGTGCCACATTCTTTTTCATACAAGCCAGCTACTCTGATGATTGGCTTAGCATTCAGACTGAATACCGTAAGTATGGTGAGAGGATGCAGACCTGACACACCTTTCCTGATTTTAAACCATGCAGTATTCCCTTGTTCTGTTCGAACAACTGCCTTTTGATCTATGAACATGTTCTGCCAGAGCACAATGATGTGTACTGGAATTCCCATTATATTCAAGGTTGTCCATGATTTGTTAAAATTCACACAGTCCAATGCATTGGCATAGTCAGTAAAGCACAAGTAAACATCTTTCTGGTATTCTCTGTCCATAAGGTTTTCAGTGGATGATTCCATCTTTATAATCTGTTCTTTGTCTGGAAGCTTGGCACAAACCTGTTCACTTTGGATGACCCTGCTGGCATATGAATTACCAGTGACATAACTTCCAGTATCACCGCAACCCACAAGCTATCACAATATGACAACCTGACAAGGAAGTGTCTCATTGTGGAAGTGAACAGGATTGGAAATGCTCAGGTTATAGATCTTCGGTTAGGACAACCTCTGCTCTCATGTACTTGGAGGGGAGGCAGTCCTCCCCTTGGCCCTCAGACCTTTGGACTGGTCTCCGGCCTGCTTGAACAATGTTACCAGAGTTCTTGGAGAGCTACCAGCAAACGCCCCCAAAATATGAGTCATATGACTCAGCCCCAAGGCTCTGAGCTCTAGATCAGTAAATCTAGTTCCCCAATGTCCTTGAAGGCATTCAATTTTATTCCTCGATGCCAGTGGTTCTCAACCTTCCTAATGCTGCGACCCTTTAATACAGTTCCTCATGTGTGGTGACCCCCCACCCCCAACCATAAAATTGTCTTCGTTGCTAACTCATCACTGTCATTTTGCTACTGGTATGAATTGGGCGACCCCTCTGAAAGGGTCGTTCAACCCCTGTGAAATGGTTGTGACCCACAGGTTGAGAGCCTCTTCTCTATGGGCCGGGAAGCCCACTGCTTTGTCTCACGCTCCGATTCTTGGTTTTGCTGTTGCTGCTGGTCCTCTGCTACTTCTCTGATGTCACAGTGTTCGGTCCCGGGATCAAGGAGCTTCAAGGAGCAGGCACTTCTGTATCAAAGGGACACTCCACTTCTATCTCTTCTCCCTTGATGGTAGTGAAATCCCCTATTCTGGTCCTGAGATGGCTTATTTTAAGCCCAGCAGGATGGCAAAATCAACCAGTTTCCTTGTTGAATTTCCAAATTTTGATGATCATCATTAGTGCTATTAACAACCACAAGTGGATCATATAATGCTATCATGATCATTCATCGTGTTCTCTTACCCAGATCATTCAGGAGAAAGGGGAGTTTTAAAGTTATAAAGACTATGTCTCGAAGGGCTAAGTTCAATAATACGCCAGAGAGCACACACTTGCCATAAGTCCGTTAACTCTATCTTCCCACTTAAATCCTATATTCTTTAAAAAAATATTATTAATTGGGAGTTAATACATATATCCTTCCGTAGTTCAATCACAACAAGCAGAATTATACAACTGCTACCACAATCAGTTTCCAAACATACTTTTTCTTCCTAAGCTGCTTCACTTTGTCTCCCTTTACCTCCCCGCCCCCCGAGCCCTGTACCTCCCCCACCACCCACCACCCACCACCCCTCATTCTACTTGCTTCCCTATAGAATCAACAATCCTGGGTATCATTTACCAAGAACCAGAAAAGCATATAACCCAACTTCAAGAGGGTGACCCTCAATGACATAACATCTCCAAGAAACACCCTAATATAAAAAATAAAATGAAACAAAATGTCCATCAGGTTTGCCAGAATAATATATATCTTAATATAGCATATAGGGCATTGGCGTAGCAAGATCATGTTGGCTTGCTTACCAACAGTTCAACAATCTTGACACGGCTGTCTTCCATGTCCTCACATACCAACTTAACCGTCAGGTTACAAGTGTGCCTGAGGTAGAATCCAGTTTCCCCAGTGGAGTCTCCGCATGGGATCTCACTGATGCAGCCTCTGGAGCACGTTGTGCACCTTGTAGATCCAGGACTCAGTGTCCCAGTGTTTCCACAACACCCCGCCTGGGTCCCCAGGGTGCTTCCAGAAGCCTGGGTCCATGTAGCCCATTTGGTGAATGCCATCAAAGACACTTCCCCTGTAGTGTCCCCCCAAATAATTTTCAGACATTCTCCATTCCCCCAACTGGAGGTTGGTCCTCCGTATTTTCCTACCAACAGATATACATTTGTGCTCCCCCAGACGTCTTTGCTTGCCCCTCTCCTGAGCTGTTCTACCCGTCAGTATCCCTCACCTCTCTGATAGGACGGTCTACCTGTCTGGGGGTCCCTCGTCATAGATTTACATGGCAGCCACTCAGTAGACAACATCCCCTTCTCCTACCTTGAGCATTTGATCCCAGTTGTCATGAGGTGGCCTCCACACAAGTGATCTTCAAAATACTTGCATGGAGTGGATGGTGTCTGGTTCATTGGCACCAGTCAGGCTGGCTGACCCTCAGTCTGGAGACTGGATGCCCTATAAGCCTGAGCTTGTGCCTGTTCTGCTTGTTCCTACATCAGTGGACTCCCACAGTATTTGTCCTTCTGTGAATGAGTAACTTCACTCAGCATAATGTCTTCCAGATCCCTCCACATCTTGAGGTATTTCATGGTTTCATTGCTGTTTTTCATGGATACAAAGTATTCCCTTGTGTGTATATACCAGAGTTTTAAAAAAAATGTTTATCCAATATTCTACTGATGGGCATTTAGGCCTTTTCACCCTCTTGCTATTGTGAACTGTGCTGCAATGAACATGGGGGAGCATACATCTGTTCGTTATCTATATATTCTTTGGAATATATGCTCAGTAATGGTATTGCAGGACTATATGATATTTCAATTGCCATCTGGTTTAGGTATCGCCAGACCACTTTCCATAGTGGCTGTACATATTTACAAGCCCACTAGCAGTGGAAAAGAGTTCTAATCTCACCACACTCTCTCAGTTCTCAGTTTTTAAAAGAATTGGGCTATAGTTATGGTTGTTAGATGTTATCTCATGGTTGTTTGGACTTGTATTTCCAGGATGGCTAGTGACTAGTAGCATTTCCTTATGTGTTTATTAGTCATTCGAGTATCATCCTTTGTGAATCATCTGTTCATGTCCTTTGCCTACTTTCTCAGGGGGTTATTAGTTTTTTTCTTGTTGTTTGTAAGCTGGTAAAATACTGTAGATTTTAGTAATTAGTCTTTTGCTATGTCGTTACTGAATATACTTTCCCAGTCTGTGGATTCTCATTTTACTCATTTAATGAAGTCTTTTGATGTAAGCAAGTAATTTTTTAATAGAGCCCACTCATCTATTTTGTCTTCCACAGAGTGTGTTTCCTTTGTTATCTCTGAGAGCCTGTGTATTTTCTGCACAGGGGCACTTAAATTTGTCCCAATTTTCTCATCAATTATCCTGATAGCTTTGAGTTTTACACTTAGGTCTTTGATCTACCCAGAGTTTGCTTTTGTGCATGGGGTGAAGTATGGGACTCATTTCTTTCTTCTGCAGCTGGATATCCAGTTTTTTCTAGCACCATTTATTGTAGAGGGCATCTACCTCCCATTTAATGCTTCTTTTTAAAAAATCAATTTATTGGGGCTCATACAATTCATCACAATACATAGATCAATTGTGTAGGGCACATCTATACATTTGTTGCCCTCATCATTCCCAAAATT
>NW_022103917.1:4186679-4202736 GCF_000313985.2 Echinops telfairi | reverse complement strand
TCTTATATTACACTGCCCAGCGTCTCCCTTCACCTACCCCTCTGTTGCCCATCCCCCAGAGAGGAGGTTATATGTAGCTCCCTGTGATCTTCTTAGGCCTTTGTCAAAAATAAGTTGTATGTGGATGATTTTATTTGGTTTTTTTTTGTCCTGATCCATTGGTTCATGTCTTTTTCATTATAAAGGGGTACCTCCCAAAAAACTGGAATTGTGTTGGGCAGAGCAGAGCTTTCATAGTATGATTTTTCCCACTAGGAGAGCATCGAATGACTCGATCTGAGTTAGTACACGCAGTGGCATCGCCTGGGAAGTTTCTCTCTGGTCACAGTGAATTTTTTTGTAAAAATAACTTTCTCTTGAATTTTTTTATGATGGCCAATTTCAGATAACAGTGTGTGGCTGTGAAATTTTGTTTACTGCTCTGGAAGAATGCCACAGAAACTGTTGTAATGTTGAATACAGCTTACAAGGATAACACTATGGAAAAAACTAAAATATTGAGTGGTTTTCTTGTTTCAGAAGAGGTGAAATGTCAATTGATGACAAATCTCATTCTGGACATCCGTCAACTTCCCAAATGGATGAAAGTGCTGGCTCATTTGGAGTTTGTTCCACCAGATCAGACTATTAATCGAGCTTTCTATTTAGAGGTTCTGAAAAGAATGCCTAACAATGTGCGTCAAAAAATGCCTGATTTGTGGCAGATGGGGGACTGGTTTTGCCACCAGGACTGTTCACCTGCTCATGCAGCCATGTCAATGTGCTAGTTTTTGCCAAAAAACCATAATGCCTCTCTTGTCCCATGTACCTTACTCACCTGACCGCACTCTGTGTGACTTTGTTTCCTCGAATGAAGAGGAACATGAAAGGACAGTGATTGGACAGCATAGAAGATGGGAAGAAAAAAATGAGGTAGGTACTGTCAGCTGTCCAAACAGATGAGTTTGACAAATGTTTCCTGGAATGGAATCGCAGATTTGACCAATATATTAAGTGTAATGGAGAGTACTTTGAAGGTACTAAGATTGTTGTGTAAAAAATTTTTAAAATACACAGCGGGGGTAACCTCCTGGTATTCCAGTACCAGGCTCTTTTGACAACTCTGCCTGTATAGTAGGTTTAGAGGTCAGGCAGTGCAAGGCTATCATTTTGTTTTTCTATTTGAGGAATTCTTTATCATTTTGTTTTTCTATTTGAGGAATTATTTGCCTATTCTAGGCTTCTTCCCTCTCTATGTGAAGTTGATAATATTTTTTTCCATCTCTTTGAAGAATGATGCTGGGATTTTGATCCAGATTGTATTGAATCTGTATATTGCATTAGGTAATATTAACATTTTCACAATATTGAGTCTTCCAATCTACAAACATGGGATGTTCTTCCATTTGTGTAGATCCCTTCTGGTTTCTTGTAATGTTCTGTAGTTTTGTCGTACAGGTCTTTAGGGTATTTTTGGTTGTTGTTGTTGGTTAGGTTTATTCCTAAGTATTTCAGTTTCTCCGTGGCTATTGTGAATGGTGTTTCCTTGATGTCTTTTTCAGCATTCCCGTCACTGATATATGGGAATCCAATTGATTTCTGATGGTTGATCTTGTAACCTGCTACACTACCAGACTCCTCAATTATTTGAGGTAATCCTTTTGTGGACATCTTGGGATTCTCAATATACAATATCATATTGTCTTCAAATAGTGAAAGTTTCACTTCTTCTTTACAAAATTGTATTCCATTGATTTCTTGCCGTTGTCTTATGGTACTGGCTAGGACTTCCAGCACAATGTTGAATAAAAGGGGGGGTGAGGGACATCCTTGTCGGGTTCCCTTATTCATTAGAAATGTTTTCAGCTTTTCTCCATTGAGTGTAATATTGGCTAATTGTTTTTATAAAGATGGCCTTTATTTTATTAAGAATTTTCCCTTCCAGTCCTATCATCTTGAACGCTTTTATTAAGAATGGGCATTGGATATTGTCAAGTGTGTTTTCTGCATCAATTAATATGAACATATGGTTCTTATCCTTTTTCTTGCTAATGTGGTGGATTAAGTTAATTGTTTTACAAATGTTAAACCATTCCTGCATTCCAGGTGTGAATCAAACTTGGTCATGATATATTATTTTTTTGATATGTTGTCAGATAATATTGACTAGGATTTTGTCGAGAATTTTTATATCTATATTCACAACATGTATTGGTCTGTATTTCTCTATCCTTGTGGGGTCTTTGCCCGGTTTTGGTGTCAGGGTTACGCTGGCTTCATAGAAGGAGTTGGGAAGTTTGCTGTTCCTTTCTATGTTCTGCAAGAGTCTGTGTAGGACTGGTGACAGGTCTTCTCTGAGTGCTTGGTCGGATTATCCTGTGAAGCTATCTGGACCGGAGCTTCTTTTAGTTGGGAGTTTCTTGATGACCCTAGCTAGTTCTTCTTTTGCTCTGGATCTGCTCACATTCCTAAATGTCCATATGCGTTAATTTGGAAAGAGCGTTTTTCTAGGTATTTGTCCATGTTGTCCAAATCATTGAATTTGTTGGAATGCAGTCCTTCATAATACTGTTACTCATCTTTTTATTTCATTAGGGTCTGTTGTGATTTCCCTTGTTCCATCCCTAATTTTAGATATTGTTATCCACTCCTTTTTTCCCTTTGTTAAGTTTGCTAGCAGTTTGTGGATCTCGTTGATCCTTTCAAAGAACCAGCTTTTTGCTTTGTGGATTTTTCCCCATTGTTTTTCTGTTTTCTAGGACATTTATTTCTGCTATAATTTTTACAATTACTTTTGCTGTTGACTCTTCTGATTGTTGGAGGTGTTTTTTGAAGGTGCTGAAAATGATTCTTCTTTTTTCATGGGCGCATTTATTGCAATAAAATGACCTCTGGTAACTGCTTTTGCTGTGTCCCATAGGTTTTTGTATGTTGTGTGTGGTAGTTACACAAGCTGGTGTCAATTTGAGACTTCAGAGTGAAGGGGTGGAGTTTAGCCTGTCAATCAGGTTGCAGCTTGATGACCTCATTTGAAGGTGCTAAGGAGATAAATAGCTTGTTGGAGGTGGGACACAAGTTCACTCCCTGTGAGACATGCTTACTGACAAGACACATGGAACTGCACTAGAGCCCTGGAGCTGAAGGAGCCATGTGGAGACCCTTGCCAGTGCTGAGATACCTACAGTGCCCCTGGATCCAGAAGACTTTTCACCCACTGGCATCATTGCATGTGTTTTGTGAGTCTGAAGGGGAATTTATAGATTGGTATCAGACATATGGGTTAATATCAGATTTATGGACTTGATCTGGACTGGGCTGGGATGTTTTCTCAATATTCAATTGCTCTTGTATATAAAGCCCTTTCTTATATACCCATGAGTGTCTCTAGATTTGTTTCTCTAGTCAACCCACACTAACACATTGTGTTATCATTCTCATTTGTTCCCGGGAACTTCCTAATTCCCTTTTCTTTGGGCTATTATATTACCCAGTCTTTTTTGACTAGTGTGTTGTTGAACCTCCAAATGTTTGTCATTGTTTTTTAATTCTTTTTGTTGTTGATTTCCAGCTTAAGGTGCTGTTTTCAGAGAAGATAGATTGAATGATATCTATGTGTTTATATTTCCTCCGGCTTGCTTTATGACCCAGCATGTGCTCTATTTTATAATAAGAGCCATGCACTTTAGAGAAGAATGTGTATGTTTTTGCCATTGGTTGGAGAGCTCTGTGTAAATTTAGGAGGTCAAGTTGTTTGTGTTGTTCAGCTCTTCCATTTCTTTATTGAGTTTCTTACCCATTGATCTATCTCTCTGCCAGAGTGGTATATTGAAATCACCTACTTTAATTGTTGATCTGGTGTAAATCCTATATTCTGCTTAATGTCTTATTTACTCAAAGTACATGATACAAAGTCTTTCCATCTTTGATTCTAAGGAGCATTCTCGTTGTACTTCCTCTGAGACTGAATTGTTTGTTTTTCTGGCAGTCCATGGTACTTCCAGTATTCTTTGCCAACAACATAGTTCAAATGCACCAGTTCTTTTCCTGTCTTCTTATTTGTTGTCCAGCAAATGAATGAATTCAAAATGATTGAAAATACTATGGGTTGGATAAGGTAAGGCCCACCCACCTTAATCCTCTTTGCTCTTTAACCCTTTAAATTGTTCTACCCCTGTAAAGGGTTCTGCTCTTAGAAACCCACAGGGGCAGTTGTACACTGTCCTATAGGATCACAACGAGTTGGCATCGACTCGATGGCAACGAGTTTGGCAGCAGATTTTCCCAATGCAACATAGTGTTCAATCACATTCTTAAGTTGTACAACCATCACCACAATAAATTCTGATACCTTTTTCCTTCCTTGTACTCATTGTTAGCACCTCATTTCCTGCCAGTCTTCCCTGCTGTGTCCCTTTGAATCTATTCATTCAGTTGGTGTCGCTATAGGTTTGCCTAATATGGGTTTCATATGCAGAAAAACATACAAAATCAAAAACTATATACAAACAGTCGGACAATAATGACAGACCAAAACAGAGAAAAACCTTAATGGAAAACAAAGCAAAAATATTAATATCCAGAGCAATTTTACTTCGGATCAAGCGGATGATCAATATAAAGTTGTCACATTTGACCTAACTTCAATTGTGGTGATCCACCCTACAATGTACTCTGAAGGCCTCTTCTATCTCTTGTCCATAGTCAGTGGGGTTTCACCCGAGGCTTAACCCACCTGGGAGACCCTGAAAGTGGGTTTTGAACTTTCACTGTCATCCATAGCCTTCTGAAAACTGGGTGTTCAGAATTTAAGCTCGAATACCGTTCTCTTCTCTGGGTTGGGATTTTAGTGTTTACAGTTCTTGGATCACACAAGCTTGTGTATATCTCCCATGTATTTTGAATGAAATCTACAAGTTAGTTGCAGACAGCAGTTCGTTTACCCTGAATACTGTAGATGCCTAGCATTCCTTAAAATCCAGTATTTGTGTGCTTTCCTTTTTGTACAGACATGTATAATTAAATGTATACATCCACTGATATTTTAAAAATCCATGCGTTGATATAATTCTAACCCATATCAAAACATAAAATATCCCATCACCCCTAAAGAGTTTCTTTATGCTCCCTTCCTAATTAAACCCATCTTGTACCCTCTAGCACACCCATACTCTGGTTACTTTCCACTATAGATTAGTTTTGCCTTTTCTGACACTCCATGGAGTGGAATCAGAGTATGTATTATTATTTGTGTGTGTGTATGTGTGCCTGACTTAATTTCTTCAGGGAAATGTTTTTGAGATCCTGTCATTGGTCAATATCAATAATTCATTGCTTTTAAATATTGAATCTCACTGCCACCACCCACCTCCATCAAGTAGATTTGGACTCATAAGGGCCTTATAGGACAAAGGAGAACTGCACCTCAGAGGTTTCTGAGACTGTAAATCTCTATGGCAACAGAAAGCCTCATCTCTCTTGGCGTGGCTGATGGGCTTGAACTACCAAATCCAGTCGTTAGTAACTCAGTGCTTAAACCACCAGGTCACCAGGGCTCCTAAATGTTAAGTAGTATTCTGTTGTATGGATATGTCCAAGTTTGTTTATTCATATTCCATTCATGATCACCCAGATTATTTCCAGTTTTGCACTCCTGTGAATAAAGGTGTTATATAACAGCCTTACTAGAAAGTAAATGTCTAGAGAAGAATGATGGTAAGATATGTACAGATATGCTTGATACAATTGATTGATGGATTGTTATAAGAGTTGTAAGAGCCCCCAATAAAATGATCTTTTAATTTTAAAAAATCTTTAAAAAAAATTACTATGTCAAATCTGTGTGTATGTAGGTGTGCTTCTTTGTGGCATTCTGTATTTGAGTAGGAACAATGTAGAAGGATGGGTCCTTCTAAAATGTAAGAAACAGAATGGTTGAATATGCATAGCCATCAGGCTAAAGGGCAGCCATTGAATAAAATCAAGATTAATAGACCGAATCAGTAGCCCTCTCATAAACTGAGTGTATGTACAGATGTTGCCTCATTCTGATGTAATTTTTAATCTTAGATTTTTCTCCCATCAAGTATGTTATTAAGGAGCTATGGTTTCATAGCAGATTATGTTTTGACTTGCTAACCACAGAGTTAGCAGTTTGAATCCACCAGCTGTAGAAAGATCAGTCTTTCTGACGTCGGACAGGGCAAGATATGACAAAATACCAATTTATAAACTATCAAGGGCTGATGAGGGAGGGGGGAACAGGGAGGGAGGGGAAAAATGAGGACCTAATGTCTGGGGTTTAAGTGGAGAGAAAATGTTTTGAGAAACGATGTACAAATAAATACGCTTTACACAATTGATGTGTGTATGGATTGGGATAACAGTTGTATGAGCCCCTAATAAAATGTTTTTTAAAAACGTACAGCATCAGAAATGAGCAGTTCTACTTTGCCCTACAGGGCTCTTATGAGTCAGAACCAACTTGATGGCAGTAGATTTAGTTTTTTAGGGTTTTAAAAAAAGTATTTCATTATAAATACCCAGTCACTTTAAGACACACAGACACTGAAAATGTCTTTTTTTACTCATTTCATTCTCAAGCAATTATACCAAAATTGCACTCAGTGGGATTTACCCTTACATATTAATTTTAGTGTTGTTTTTGTGCTGGGAAACATTTGATAATGATGCTTTTAAAATTTAGATTAATGTGGTATCTGCTCGAGCACTCTTTTATTTGGCACACAGTTTAATCAAAAATGGAAAGTTTTTGTTTCATAAATTGTTGGGAATTAATCAGTAATCTCTCAATAAAACTGAAAACTGAATGTTTTCAAGGGCTTAGAGAAGAAGTAAAATGGATTTGCTGATGGTCTCCATAGAAATAAAACAAAGCACAATGCTCCCCACCATCAAGTCAGTTCCCACTCATGGAGAACTTACAGAACAGGAAAATCAAGGAAAGGAGGTGGGCACTTGGGGTGGGGGCATCTGTGGGGGTGGTAGAGTCAAGGCATTATTACGAGGCTATTTTCAATGAACATCACAGGAATTGTTTTAATCTTGAGAACGTGACATCAAGTTGACGCTGACCCATGGTTATAGACATTTTGATAGTTTAGATCTGAAATTTCTCCTTATGTTCTGACTTGCATTAAATCAGGTTTTATACCACCAAGACAATTGCACAGTAGTTTCTTTTTGTAATGCAGCTTATTGCCAACTTTCCAGTGTATTGACTTCTAAGTATTGAATACCAAATATTTAATGAAGTCAGTCATTTTCAATTCAGAACATATTTTCTCAGAGAAACAATATTAAAACGATGTTTGATGTCTGAGTCATACCTCAATTTGGATCTGCGTAATGTTTCAATTAGGTTTTCCTTGCATTCACTAGGCTCCTCTTCCAGAAGAGTCTGATGAGTTAGTCTTTTGCTTCAAAATCAAATCAAACTCCTGGTTATGCCACAGGAAAGTCCTGGGCCTTTCTCATTTGGACCTGGCCTACGGTTGCAGCCCTGTTTCTCGCTGCATCACTCAGCTCCAGGTACTGCCACACCAGCAAGTCCAAGAGCTTTACTCTTTTAGAAACACATTATACATCCCCTCACCCTGTTTGCCTTTGCACATATTGTCCCTGTCCTAAATTATATCATCATCTCATCTCTTTTTTTTGGGGGGGCCTCACTGTAGCCTGGATGAAATCTCCCCAAGACAGTTCTTTCTCTTTTGCTCTCCTTCCAAGTTCACCGAAGCCTTTTGATAGACTTTGGCTCCCTACATAGACCTGCCTTCCAGGATAAAGGTCCAACTCAGGATCAGGGTAAACTCCCCCAGACCAAGATCACCTGGTGTCTCTCACCAGCCACCCCGATTGCCTTCATAGGATGGCCTTTCTCCATCTTGGCTTTCAACTTGATAGTTTACTCCTCCCTTTTTTCCCCTCATGGTAGTCAGTCTTTGCTGGTTTTTTAATTGTGTAAATAATGTTTATCAGTTATTTAACCAGTGACTAGTAAACATTAAGAGGCCATGAAACATTGGCTTTTAAGAACCGAAGCAATTACAGTGGTATCTTTCTAGATTTGTTCAGAAGAGATTGCTTTAATAACCAATTGCTAGTTTGCTTTAAAGGTTGTATCCACACACTACTAGATATTTTCAAATATATCTGTTATAGTATCTGAAGTGACCACATCTTTTAAAGTATAGAGATACACTATTTAAATGCTCATAACAGATTGTTATTATTACTCCTTCATATTGGGACATTCAGTTATCACATTTTTATGAATGTTTGTAGAACCTTCAACATTCACATTTTTGTGTTTTCTGGATGAACCATTATTTAAAAAGTGTGCCACAGCTCAAATACCTATTAAGGAATGGAACTGTGAATCTTCACTAGGTAATTCAATAAAAATGCTTTTGTCTGAACATTCTTTAAGACAGCAGGTCTTGTTAATGTATGTTCTTCCCTAAATTTTCCTAATTGCTATTGATAAATTTAACCCAACTTTACAAGGTTGTTTGCCTTGTCTTGAATTTTCAGAATGAAACTTGTACTTGGAAAGCTAATGTATAATTTATTTTGCACATATCTGTCTTCTTTAAAAGCACATTAGCTAGGGAATGTGACTGAAAGGTAACACTGGGCATAGACCAATTATATTTTATTAATAGAAAGACGGGCTGTTTAAGTGTCCTTTAAAAGTAAGTACTGTAATGCAAGAAAATGCATCATCTCAGTAGACATTTCTAGAAGTGGTTCATCATAGTGTTTAGTATAGATTGGTACTTGTACAGAGCACAAGAGACAAGGCTTTTATGCCTATTTACTTTTGAGTCTGGAACTTTGTTCTAAAATATTTGCTTTGTTTTTGAGTTTACAATCAATGATTACATGATCCACCACCACTCCTATGGCTAAAGACCCTTATTGTACAGAACGGTGTTAACTCTATCACCAATTTATGCAATCTCAAACTTTTTTCTTTCTGTTATGCAAAATATACTTCCAGGGCCTGCTCTCGCTCTGTCTACCAACAAGCAGATTTTTTCACAGCCTATCATGCACATTTGGTCAACCCGGAAGCTCTGTTGTCATCACTTCCTTAGAGAAATACATAGTGGGTCCTGCCAGCAACTTTTCTTATTTTGATCCCAGTAGCATCTACAAACCTGCAGTGAGTGTCTAGTATATTTCAGGTTCCACCAAAGGATCAATGGTGAACCTAGCAAGACAATGTTGCTGCCTTTTAAGTGTTCATAGCTTGTAGAGGGGCTGAGAAATGGGGTCTCAAGCATTCTAATACCAGAATATTCTAGAAATTACCTTGGCAAGAATTACAAAGGGCTTCAGAGGTTTGAAGGAGGGAGCAGATGCATAAGGGTAGGCTTCACTAACAGAAGACCTTCAAGGGTAATGGGGCACACAAAGGCATTCCAGATAGTTGGGGGCCACGTCAGTAAGCACGGAGAGAGAAGAAACATTTTTGTTGCGTGCTGTCATATGTTCAGCACTGTACAATGACTTTTATATATTCTTATTTACTCTGCATAATATCCTGTAAGGTGCATAATATTGTGTCAATTATACAGACAACACCAAAGCCCATACTGGGAGGTAAGTAACAGAGCTGGAATAAAGTCCAGATCTGTGTGCCTTTGCAGTCCATGTTCTTTTCATGTTGCTGCCATTCGTTACCCGTGAGTAGATTCAGACTCATAGAAACCCTATGCACAAGAGAAGGAAACACTGGCCAGCCCAGCACTAGTCCCTCAATCATTGCTATGTTTGAGTTCACTGTTGCAGCCACTGGAGCAGACCTGCTCGTCCAGGGTTGTCCTACTTTTTGATGTCCTTCTACTTTACCGAGCATGATATTCATTGATAAGAACTCATCCCTGCTCGTGACATGTGCAAAAAAAATCTCAAAACCATACTCACCGCCATTGAGTCAATTCTGACTCATAACAACTCTCTAGGACAGAGTAGAACTGCCCCTCTGGGTCTCTGAGGCTATTAATCTGTACAGGAGTCTATAAAGCCTCATCTTTATGGTGGGTTCAAACAACAGAACTTGTGGTTTCCTGCTTAATGCTTAGTCCACTATGCCACTCTCAAAAAGAAGCAAATCAGCTGGACTTCTTCCCAAAGAGATTTGTTTATTCTTCTGTCAGTCCGTGGCACTTTCAATATCCGTTATCAACACCACAATTCAGTATCAACACCACAATTCAATATAAACACCACAATTTATCATCGGCACCACAATTCAAAAGGCATCGATTCTTATGCAGAAGTCTTCACTATCCCGGCTTTCACATGCCTCTGAGGTGAATGAGAATACCATAGCTTAGGTCAGATGAATTCTAGTTCTAGCATCTTTGCTCTTTGCACCTTACAGAAGTCTTGTGCAGCACATTTGATCAGTGCAATCCATCTTTTCATTTCATGACTTGCTTCCATGGGCATTGCTTGTGTATCCAAGTAAGACCACAGGTTGTTAATGAGTCTGCCTCTAATCCTGATGCTCTTCTTCATAGAGTCCAGCTTCTTGAACGATTGCTGAGTATACAGATTGGATTCATTTGGCGAAAGGATACAACCCTGACACACAATTTTCCTGATTTTAAGCTCTGCTGGTGTAGTGGTTAGGTGCTGGGCATGGTTCTGGATGGGTGGAAATTTGAAACCACCAACAGCTCTATAGGAAAAAGACTGGCTTTTCCACTCCCCTAAACAGTTACAGTCTTGGAACCCCACAGAGCGCCATTAACGAGTCAGCATTGACTCCATGGCAGTGAGTTTTGCTTATGTTCAAACAATTCCCTTTTGGTCTACACACAGAGTCCAAATGAACTCAATTAAAAGTTGCCTAATTTCCATTCTTTGCAATATTTTCCAAGTGTGTTATGACTAACACAGTTGAATTCCTTTGCATCATCAATGGAATACAAGTAAACCTCTTTCTGGTGGTCTCTGCTTTTAGCCAAGCTCTAGCTAACGTCAGCAATGGCATCCCCAGTTCCGCATCCTTTCTGAATCCACCTTGAACATCTGGCAGCTGCCTATCAAGGCTATGCTGCAACTATTTTAAAATTATGTTCAGCAACATTTTATTTGCATGGGATGCTAATGATCCCTAGAGCATGAGAGCTCTGAAATATAGCATAAAAAATAGCATGAGTGGAGTCTGTATAGAACCAGATGCGTTCCATTTGATAATAACAGATAACGCTGGACAGACAGTGTTGAAAGGTCAAATATATATGAAAAATACTGCATGCTACTATGTACATACTGCACACTATTTAAATGGATGTTATGTACAATTACTTATGGCATATTGCTTCCCTTCTTGGGGATTCATGACTTGCATTACTATATGAAAGAATCTCACAAGTTCTACAGTAACAAAACATGTTTAACCCAATAAATCTCAAACCGATGAGCTAACAGAGAGGAAAAGGCTTTGGCATTTATTAATAATTCATGAAACACTGTCATTGTGGTTTCCTATGAGACACAGTTTAGCCAGTCACACTTGACAGGTTAGGTTCAAAATGGAGTGACCTGACCACATAACTCTTGTCTGGAAATTCTGCCAGAGATGCATGCAGTAGTCTAGATGATGTAACTTCCATTTTCCTGTGTCCTGCAATTTCATTTTCTCAATTTTCAGTTCTGGGAAGCAGGGATGTCTTGCAGCGCTTGTATGCTGGTACACCCAGATATTTCTCCTTTCAGACATGGGAGTGGGCTGATCGGGTCTGACAGAGCTGGAGCCCCTGGTCTGGCTCCCTCCTGCCTAATCCATTCACCCATTTCCCCAGAGTGATGCATAGACCTCATCATTTTCTGGGTGTGCTTTGTTGTAGGGAAGTTGAGAAGTACTGATTTTGAAAATAGCCACAAATTACCGGCTACCAACTTAAGCTTTAAAAGACCGAGTCCCCCTTCCCACGGCCAACCCAAGTTTACTTAGTGGTATTAGAAACAGTAGTTGGTACAGTCAGGGTAAGACTTAAACAGCCTTATCACAAAATATACTGAAAGGAGAGATGAATCAGATATTTAAGAATGAGTCTCTCTCTTTGTGTGTGTGGTCATTTTGCCGATCAAGTTGTGAACATCAAATTAATCTGTTTTCCCCCCTCATGATTAAAACTGTTTGGGATAACACTTAACTCATTTATGCGCCAATTCTAGAAGATGAGCCATGTGACTCCCAAGCCGCAAAGCCAACCTTCAGGATGAGGTGGCGCAATTCCTTACAGAGTCATGCTTCATTTCCGTGGAAAAACTTGGCTCCGCTGCAAGAACGGCAAAACGCTATTGTTAATGAGGCAGGGGGAACAAACTTTGGAAAGTTATGAATGTCTAAAATTTCCTGCAGTTATTTTTGCAAGGATTGATTCATATTCAGATTAGCTTCCTGCCAGATGGAAGAAACACACAGTAAATCAGCTTTTGCAGGAGAGAAATCAGAAAGAAGCACAAGCTGCTATTTAAAGGATTTGCTTTCTCTTTTGCTGTATTAATAGCACATTAACTCATTCCAAACCAAACCTTACTCAGTGCCGGCCAGTTGATTTCGACTCATGGAGATCCCAGAGCACAGAGAAGTGCTCTAGAATATAATGTTTCCAAGGCTGTGATCTTTACAGAATCCAGTGGCCACATGTTTTTTTCACATGAGTGACCGTGCTGGGTTCCAACTTTCCATTAGCAGTAGCGTGCGTAACCAGCGCTGTACTGGGGCTCTTTTCATGAACCCCCTAAGAAGCTCAATAAACAATGGGGGCAGGAGGGGACTGCCATTCCATCTCTTAGGAAGACGACCTGTTTCACTCCACCAAGTTGGGAATATCAATTTTCAAAATTCAAGGATTCTTGGGCAAAATATTAGCTAAAGCAGAAGTCATGCAAAGAAGATGGAAGGAATGCACAGTCACGGTACAATAACCAGTGCCTTCGCAAGACGTCCAAGTTTCTTTGGAGGCATTGGCCAATAACAAGGTCCCAGGGATGCCCAGACGGCAAACTGAAATCGTTCAACCCATGGATGCAGTGCTGGAAGCCCTCCCTCTTCTCTCGTGAGAAATGTGGAAGAGCAGCCAATTGGAACAGATGCGTATTTGTGCCCCTTCCAAAAAAAGGTGAGCCACATAAAATGTGGAAACCATTTAATGATATCATTAATACCACACTCAAATACATTTTTTTTTTGCTACAGATGATTCAAAAAGCAGTTGCAGCAGTCCATCGACAGGGAATTGCCAGAAATTTAAGCCAGATTCAGAAGAAGACATAGAGCATGGGATAGCATTATTGACATCATATGAGTTTTGGTGGAAAGCAGAGAATACCAGAAAAAAGGTTGTGCATGTTTTATTGACTATGCAAAGACATTCGACTGTGTGGATCTTAACACACCTTGGATAACATTGTGAATAATGGGAATTCTAGAACACTTCATTGTTCTCATGCATAACCTCCACACAGACCGAGAGGCAGTGCAGACCCAGGACAGAAAAATGGAGCATAGTGCCTGGTTTAAATTGAGGGGAGGTGTAGATCAGCATTGTATCATTTCATCGTACTTATCTGATTTGCATCCTGAGCATATACTCTGAGCAGCAGGACTTTCTGAAGAGGAACATGGCATCAGCCATGGATGAAGGCTCATTAACAACTTGTGCTATGCATATGCCAACCTTGTTTACTTAAAGTGAGCAGGACTGAAGTTCTTCTTGATGAAGATCAGGGACTGCACCCTTCAATGTGGATTACCGCTCAAAGGAAACAAAAACCCTCACAAGTGGACCAATAGACATTATCGTGATAAACAGACAATATTGAAGTTGTCAAGGATTTTGTTTTGCTTGGCTCTACAATCAATGCTCATGGAAGCAGCAGTCGAAAATGAAATGCTGTCCTGCATTGGGCAAATCTGCTACACAAGCTGTCTTTAAAGTATTAATGCTCCGGGGAAGATGTCACTTTCAGTACTAAGATATGACTCACCCAAGCCATGGTTTTTTCAATTGTACACATGCATGCAAACACTGGACAGTGAATATGGAAGACAGAAGAACTGATTCACTTGCATTATGGAGTTGGTGCCAGAAGAATGCACAAGTCTGTCTTGGAAGAACTCTAGCCAGATGCTCCTTATAAGCAAGGGCGGTGAGACTTTTCCTCTCATGCTTTGGACATGTCACCAGGAAGGCTTAGATCTTAGGAAAGGAGACCATGTTTGGCAAAATAGAGGGTCAGTGAAAAAGAGGAAGGATTTCAGTGAGATGGGTTGATAGGGTGGCTGCAACAATTCCGAGGGTGGCGCCAGACGGGGCAGTGTTTGTTCTATTGTCCACAGTGTCACTGGGCATGGGAGCTGACTTGAGAGCACCCAACAGTAATCGATGGAATAGTGGCTACGAGTTGGCCTGTTAACCAAAAAGCCAGAGGTTCGAAACCACAGGGGCAAAATGAGGCTTTCTACATCCATACAGAGTTGCAGTCTCAGAAACTCGCAGGGGCAGTTCTACCCTGTCCCATAGGGTTACCAGGAGTCAAAATTGATTTGATAATAGTAAGTTTGATGTGTGTGTGTGTGTGTGTGTGTGTGTTTAAACAGTTAACAGGTTGTGAAAAACCATCCACTTGGATCATTCACCTGACCTCACACTCCACACTCAATGGCTTCTAATCTTCAATTATTTTTGTCATGATATCTTTGTATTGCATCTTCAATGCTATATCCCCCTTTGCCTCTATTTGGCTTTTAATCCATGTTTCTTCTAATTACAATATTTTTATTTCTACTGAAAAAAAGCCCCCACACACAAACCAAAATATGAGGGCTTCAACTCTGATCCATGTATATGCCATGTGTGTCAGGCTAAAGTTGGGTTTCATAGAGAGTTTAAGGAAATATGTGGGAGTCATGTCTGCCCTCCCCCAGCTTCAGTAGGGAGAAACAGCCAACCACACCAGCCTAAGGCTGAGGGCCTTAAGAAAGAGGTCAGGCATGCTTTTACCCTCCAGTTTCCGTGATCTTATTCCGACACCAACTACCCTTCACTTGACACTACTTTGCTGCTGGATTTACTTATCCATTGCAATGGCCACAGAACGTGTGTATGTGTGTGTGTGTGTGTGGGGGGGGGTTATCGAGGATGCTAACACATTACAGCATACAAAGGATACAATTCTTTTTTGTCAGAAGTGCCTCTTCTCAGTGATGCTGGCAGACACGTCTCTCTGACCACTGGCTTCTTAGCCTTGTGGTCCCTTGGCTTCTGCCTTCATGGGCCAAGAAGCTGTCCAGCCCCTCTGCCTTATGGTTTTGGCACAGCATTTCTGCTTTGTCTTGTGGTCTTTTGGTGCCACAACTTTAGGTGCCTCCATCACTTCAGCCTAAGAGTTCACACTTGCACCACTCACTGGTGGTCCTTCTGTCTTGATGATCACAGGATTCTCTCTGTACTTCAGAGATGGCTCACTCTTATACCCAGCAGAACGGCAAAACTGACCAATCCCCAAGTTAGAGTCCTCTACACCTTATTTACATGCCCGCACCCATTCACTGGGTAGACATTACAAAGAATATGAATAGAAGGGCCATATTAAGCAATTTCACTTCACCACCCATTTTCAATGGCTGATTTTCCAGATGCATATCACTAGCCTTATTTCTGAAGTGTTTCGATGTGGTCTCAAATCACCAACCTTTTGGTTAGCACAGTGGTTCTCAACCTTCCTAATGCCGCGCCCCTTTCATACAGCTCCTCATGTGGTGGTGACGCCCCAACCATCACATTATTTTGCTGGTACTTCATCACTGTCATTTTGCTACTGTTATGAATCAGGCGACCCCTGTGAAAGGGTCATTCAACCCCCAAAGGGGTCGAGACCCACAGTTTGAGAACTGCTGGGTTAGCGGCTGAACATGTTAACCATTTATACCACCCTGGGACTCTTTTTTTTTTTCTTTTTTAACATTTTATTAGGGGCTCATACAACTGTTATCCCAATCCATACACACATCAATTGTGTAAAGCGCATT
>NW_022103917.1:4132172-4186047 GCF_000313985.2 Echinops telfairi | reverse complement strand
TTGCATAGGCTGGTGTGCTTCTTCCATGTGGGCTTTGTTGCTTCTGAGCTTGATGGCCGCTTGATTATCTTCAAGCCTTTTCTCTCCATTTTAGTTCAGTACAATATTGTAAGCTGTGATCTTTCAGGCTTTATCCATCCCCAAGTGCTGGCTGGTGTGCTCTCTCTCTCTGTCTCTCTCTCCCCCCACCCCCTCCTTCCCACCCCTAAAAGCTGACTCTATGGGAATGGTCTTTTGCCTGACCAATTTCAGCCCTGCAAAAAACCCCTAAGGTGATAATAGCAATGTGGCCATTAGCATGTATGTACTAAACACGTGTGCCAATCCATGGGAAAATCTACTCAAAGATCATGGACCATTGTCACGAACAGAACCTGGCTTTGGATCCAAGGGAGACTAAATCCATTACCTGTAACGATTGTATTAGAACTTCTTAAAAGATCATATGTCAATGCATTATGACATTTTAATTTAGTAAAGGGTTCTTTTTATTTTTTAGCAATAGAAAGATCGTATGCCAATTAATCATCTAAGGACATTATTAAGATACAGATTCTGATTCTGTGGGCTTGGGCTTAAACCTGAGAATTTCCATTTCTTAAAATCTTCCACCAATTCAGTAAAAAAATTATTCACCACAAAAAATTCACTTGCCACAAAAATGATAATGTGCATCATAGTGGAGGTAGTGAAGGGATTAGCTGGGGCCTTAAGAATTTTCCAGTGGCCATTTAAGACACCACTTCAAGGCTCTGTTCACTAGGTGCAAAACAGGGAGAAGGGAACCACAAGTGCCAGGAAGAAACCAGTCTATAGACGAGCCACAACCTAATTGACTCTGATCCCACAACTCGATGGTACCTGGCCACCACCCCAGATTGTTCTTCTTGGACTCACAATACAAGTAGTTGGTCCCAAATAGCGTGGGAGCAAAACATGGGAGAGAAATCAAATTCTTATTTTAAAAGAAAAAGGCAGACAAAATGAAACAGTAGAGAATAGAGGACTCCCTGAGATTATTGCTCGGGGCCACTCTTCAAACACAGAACTGAGATCACCTTTTAACAGAACAACAGAGTGGTATACAAAATAAGGGATATTCCCTGTAAGATAAGTGTCCTACTGAAAAATGATCAGTAAAGGCCAGCAGTTCCTCAGAAGTAAAGATGTGAAGGTAAGGGTCAAGGAAACCAGCACAATGGAAAAGGAACAAACTGAATACAAAGAGCTTAGCTACACTTTGTGATAGATGTGACCAGTGTCACTGAACAATTTGTGTGGAAATTGTCAAATGGGAACCTAACTTGCTGTGTAGATGCTCACCAAAAACGCAATACAATTTTTTAATCAATCAATCGTGTTGGTTGCACACAGCAGAAAGCCTATAGTAACTGGCCCTTCAGGTTTGCTTGCACTTCTTACTAATCATCCTGCCTGCTGTGTCCAGAAATGAGATGTGTATAAGATACTGTGAGTGAACAACTGTGGGGATGAACATTGTGACCAGTTGGACATTTGTAATGATACAAATGTTCTGTATTTCAAGTAGGATGTTCAGTCAGTGTTTACTGTCCTTACAAAAACAAACAAACAAAAAGATCCGAGGAGTTCTCAGTACACTGTTTCTCTGTACATCACTTCAAGGAGCAAGGCATTATGAAACTTGTAGTTCTTTGGGGAAACAGGTGATTTGGGGAGTTCTTCTACCTTCAATTTATAGACAAGAGACTAAAATTTCACCCTGTCATAGTTGAGCGATTTTCATGATCAATGAAGGACAAACTACCACCATTTAGTGAATGCTTCGTCTTGGCCAGGTACTCTTCCACCCACATGTCAATAAATCACTACACCAATCCTGTGTGGAAAGTAATACAGCTAGCATAAACTATAGTAATGGAATTCAGACCGAAAGACTCTAGCTCCAGAGCCTCCACACTTCAATAATTAAACTGTTTTTTACCCAAAGCAAAGTGGTCTAAAAATCAACTTAGGACAATGGTTAAGAGTGGACTTCCACTAAATTTAAGTGTGGATTCACTTCTTAACTAAATGACCGTGAACATGTTCCTTATGTCTTTTTAAAAAAAAAACATTTTATTGGGGGATCGTACAACTCATCATCTTCTATCCATCCATCCATCCATCCATCCATCCATCCATGTGTCAAGCAACTTGCTTCTTTTTTATTTTCTAATGCCTACTCTATAGAATGAGTGTGAGAATTAATCAACACATGTAAACACATTAACGCTAGCACAATGTAGGAGCTTGAAAAACAATGCTCTGACTGTTACTAAGGAGCCCTGGAGGTGCTGTGTTCTAGTGTTGGGCTGCTGACTGAAAGGTTTAACCCCCTGAGCCACTCCACAGGAGAGAGATGAGGCTCTCTGTTCCTGTAATGATTTGCAGGCTCAAGAACTCTAAATTGGGTTCTGTGGTGGGTTATGCATTAAACTGCTAATCTCAAGGTCAGCAGTTAGAAACTGCCAGCCCCTCTGCAGGAGAAAGACGAGTCATCTGTTCCTATAAAGACTGACAGTCTCAGAACCCACAGAGGCAGTTCTACCCTGTCCTAGAGGGTCACTAGGAGTTGGCACGACTTAATGGCAGTGAGTTTGGTTGGAGATGAATTGAAATTAACTTGATGGCAGTGGATTTGGATTGGGGGATCCGTTATTATCACACTGTATTTAGAGCCATTATTATTTACTATGTTTGACATACAGATCACTATACTAATTGATCATCTTTGCTTTTCTTCTGAAAACTAGAAGGGAGAAGAGAGTCCTGGCACTTCTCTGGTTACCAAGGAGATCTGTTTCTAAATATGTAACTCTAAATAAGTGCTTCTTTAGTCTTACTTTCCTGTCAGTAAAGGGTCAAAGCCTTTTCAAGGACTTAAAAGTTGCCCATGCAACAAGTGCAGGAAATTGCGATGAAGAATTTGCTGTGAGGAGAGGTTGGGTCAGTTGTTTGAATGTGAGGGCACATTTTCCTCACGTTAAAGGGCAAATAATAGTTGCCCGTAAGTCAGATGCTTGTAACCTGAGGACTCAGTGAATGGAGATATTATTAAAAAACATGAATCACAGAGACAGCCGTTTATCTAGTCATCCTCACCCTCGTCAGGACCCCTCCTGCCCTGAAGAGAGAAAGAAAATTGCCGGGAGAAGAGATCAATAGAAAATATTCTCATTTGCTTTCTTTCCCCGCAGTTAGAATCCATCACGAAGACTGGGCGGATGACACAATTTAGGAAGCAGAGGAGATGGGATGCTTCTCTATTTCTTCACTCATTCAGACTTTCATTGTTGG
This sequence comes from Echinops telfairi, assembly GCF_000313985.2. Classification (NCBI taxonomy): domain Eukaryota; kingdom Metazoa; phylum Chordata; class Mammalia; order Afrosoricida; family Tenrecidae; genus Echinops; species Echinops telfairi. The sequence goes on along the minus strand of NW_022103917.1, from coordinate 4,182,729 downwards.
ATCTGAGTGGGAATATTGTGATGCAGTATGGAAAATAGGACATGGCATCATTCAGAAATTGTAGGCAAGGCAAGATAACGTTTGGAGCAAGAATGTTTTAACAAAGACAATAGGTAGTATTTTATTGCCCATTGGGGAAAGAGATTTTTGTACATACAACTGAATGATTTGGATCTCCAGGAAGCCCATGTTTTGTATCTCTAATTCCTATACATAATGGGTGTATTAAATGAGTATCAAAATGCTCTCATGATAAGGAACAGAGAAGAGTTAGCATTTATTGAGCACGTATGAAAGGAAAGGTGCCCAACCTAGCTTACAGTTCCTTTGACAAACCGGCAAGGACGATTTTGTCCATATTGCACATGAGAAAACTAAGATGCTGAGATGTTTAAGTTCAGGTCATAAGTAGATAGCATATCTGGGATTCAAATCCAGACCCATCTGATGCTCCCATATTATCTCCAGTACACCCAAACAAACAAATTTTTCAACTTATCTAAGGGAGGAACTTGGAGCTTTCTTAGAAAGCCAGTATTTAATACAAGGGTGCTTCAAAAAGTTATTGGAAATTTTCCATTTTCCACAAAATGTTTTTCAGACACTTTTATTTGGACATAATCCTGCAGCATGCCGTTCAATAGTTCAGTCATATCAAGTAGTGGTGTACAATTGCTACCACATCATTTTCAAAATCCACAAAATATATAAGCCCTCCAAACTTGTAAAATTAATACATTTTCATAATGAAGCAACTGGCGAATCCAAATTTTGTTACTCATATTCCTTGTAAAATTGTACTTCTTCGTGCGTGGACACCCTTAGAATATAAATTTTGGTTCTCATCTTCTTTAATCCCATTTTTAGCGGAGTAAGATAAGAGCGATTTCGTCTCTCATTTTTGGCCTGTTCCCATGTGTGAGCTAATATTGCCAGGATAATGATGTGTAACAATCCTCCCCCAAACTCTGTGGCTTAAAATGACCATTTCTTCTCCGGGATCTGAGAGGTGGCTTTGTTTCCATGGGAGAGCAGCTGAAGGATGGTGGTGTAAGAGGACAAGCAGAGTGAGTGAGTTCTCTTGATCTATTGGCTCTGAACAGGCAAACTGTCACGTGTACCGTTATCTGTTGGCCATGAAAGTTGTAAGACCAAGCCCCACATGAAGGGAAAGTCTGGCTGCAGGGAAGGATGACGAAGGGCGGGTGGGAGGGACTGAGGAGTGAATCTGTCTCAGACCTCTTTGCCCCTATTTGAAAAATTCTCTTTTGCTACTCTTACTAGTTTTTCCTAATTGGCAATAGGGTACATGTTCTAGTCGTTCTCCCTTTCCTGCTTCTGCAGTCTCATCTGAAACTGTGATGGATTGATTTGACACCCATCGTGATTTTGTGGTCATTACCTTTGTTTCCCTTGCCGCATTTAAGGGGCCATGTTTCTTGGACACCATTGGCAGCATCGACACCATTGACATGGAGTGACACACCGACAGGGAGCTGCCAGAAGTTTAAGTCAAATTCAGAAGAGGATGTGGAACAAGGAATATCATTGCTGGTGTCAGATGGATTTGGGGGCAAAGAAGAAAATACCAGAAAGAGGTTTTCTGTGTGGACCATAATAAACTGTGGATGACCTTAAGAAAAATAGGAATTCTGGAACACTGGATGGTGCTCATTCAGAACTTGTACGTGGAGCAAGAGGCAGCTGTGCAAACAGAATGCAGGGAATATGGCATTGTCTAAAATCAGACAAGATGTGTGTCAGGGTTGTATCCTCTCATCATCCTTGTTCAATCTGTATGCTGAGCAAATCACCCCTGAAGCTGGATTATGTGAAGTAGCGTGCAGCATCAGGTTTGGAAGAAAGCTTTTTAATAACCTGCAGTATTCAGATGACACAGCCTTGCTCACTGAAAGTGAGGAGTACTTGAAGCACTTGCTGATGAAGGTCAAGGATTTTAACCATAAGGAAGACCAAAATCCTCACAACTGGACAAGTAGGCAAAATAATAATCAGTGGAGAAAAGGTTGAAGTTGTCAAGGATTTTGTCTTCCTTGCATCCACAAGTAACACTCATTAAAACAGCAGTCAAGAAATCAAAAGACATATTGGGTTAGGTAAATCTGCTGCACAAAGCCTCTAACTGAAGAGCAAGCATTGTACTTTGAAGACTATCATACACCTGGCTCAAGCCATGATATTCTCCGTGCATCATGTGCGTGTTAAAGTCAGACATTGAGTAAGGATACTGTAGAAGAATGGATGCATTTGAACTGTGGTACGGGAGAAGAATTTAGAAAGTACCATGGACGGCTAAAAGGACAAACTGATCTGTCTTGGAAGAAGTTCAGCCAGAGTCCTCCTTAGAGCCTAGCATGACATTGTCTTTCCCTACTCTGGACATAATTTCTGGTGTCCCTGGCGAAGGACACCATGTTTAGTGAAGTGGAGGGGTGGCGAAAAAGAGGAAGGCCCCCACGATGGCTGCGGCAGTAGGCTCAGACCCAGGAACCATGGTGAGGATGGCACCGGGCTGGGCAGTGCTTCGTTCCGTTGTGCACAGGGTGAATATGGGTTGGAGCTGACTTGATGGCAAACTAAAAGCAACAGTGTGACCTCTTGCTCATGTTCTTCCTCATCCAGAAGATTGGTCTTTGTTTTTGTCCTGTTTGAGACGTCATTGTGTCTATTAATCATATTTAAATTTGAGGTAACTTTTTCCTCTCGACTCTGTTGAGAATTCTGGCACCCCAGTTTCCATCAAAGTTGTGCTCCGGGAAGTCCCTAAGGGTAAATCCCTACCGTCTCTGGGTTTCCCTGGAGGATAGCAATCTAATTTCCAACACATTCTCCCGAAGGGCAAAGCTTTTAGCATAGTAGTTACACAGGGAGCAAGATGAGGCTTTCAATTCCTGTTAAGAGTAACCATCTCAGAAATCCCTGGGGGCAGTTCTAACCTGTCCTGTAGGGTCTCTGTGAGTTGGAACTGACTTGATGGCAATTATTGGGAGGTAGGTGTGTGTGTGTGTGTGTGTGTGTGTGTGTGTGAGAGAGAGAGAGAGAGAGAGAGAGAGAGAGAGAGAGAATTTACAATCAAGTGCCTGTCATTATTCTTGACAGTTTGCTTCACTATTCTTGACAGTTTGCTTCCCCACTTCGTTCTGGGGGCAAACCCGCAATATGAAGCTTGACTCAAAATGAAGTCCACCCTATGAGTTGATGTATTTTCTGATTCTTATTTTGGAAACTTTTTTCTCCTCCGTAAAGTCAACATTCGCCTTCTTTCTGGCATCTCTTGATCTTTCATTTACTTTGTACTTTGTCTGCTTTGCTTGGATCTCAGCGTGCTCACACTCCCTATTTCTCTTGCTTTGTTGCTTGAAATATAATCTAATCAACATCATCGAGATGATCAACTTGGAAAGCACGGCCTGTTTCTGAGGTATTTGTGTTGTACTAGGCTCCAAAGTCAAAAACTTTGGAAGAAATAGGAGAAAGGTCAGGCTTCAAAAATGGAACTAAAAGAAATTGCAATTTTTCCATGAACTTTTTAAAGCCTTCTTAGTCATAATTGTGGGATTTCAGGACTCAGCAATGAGATGTTTGTGGATGGTTTGGGAGTCCCTTAAAATTACAGCCATCTACATACCTGGCCTGTTCCCATCTTCAGGCTGGCCCTGCCCTTGTTGTGAAGTTGCTGGTTGATTACTGAACAGACTTCTATTCTGTTCTGAGATACAAGGTAGTTTGCAATGGTAGATAAAATGCTTCTGCCGCAGAGTTCAGATGGAGTTCGGTTTTTCCCCAGTGGTTCCCAGATTATTTTAATTAGTCAGTTCATACCCTTAACACTGCTGGTAGATTACCATAAATATATCTTGTTGATTGAATACTTTTAGGAATAAATTGGAGTCCAAAGGTGAATTTAATTGTAAATGTAGATTATATTTGAATTCATTTGTAAAAGAATAGTGTTCAGGAAAGCCAAATCAGTTCTGAATATATAATCATGAAATTCAGTGACCTTGAACAATGCTAGAAAAAATTAGGTTACATGAAGAATTAATTATGACTAGTGGATAAACTTCATAAGGAATATGTTGCTAATTTTGGCTAGTGAAATAAAATTTGAAATGGCAACAAATAACATTGTCATCTTCGTTTTTTTTCCCAAATGAGAGAATAATTGGGAAGCCAGAGTGATTTATAAAGCATCCCGAAATCGTGGCTAATAGGCTGTCTATATTGTTCTTACAGATATTAAGAGAAAAAGAGAGCATCAGCATGATGCCTATCTACAAGTGCATCTGTGCTACTGTGTGTTCTGTTTGCACTTTTCCATTACATTTTCATGAAACCTCTTCTCTTGTTCAAGCCGGTCCCTTCTTGTTGGTAGATTCAGGAAAAAGTCTTTGTCTTCAAAAATAGTATATGAAAGTCCTCCCATTCGTAAGTTTGTCATGCTGTGGTGGCTTGTGGGTTTCTGTGTTGCTAGAAGCTATGACGCAGGACTGTGTTAAGGTCTGTTGTACAAGAGCCATGGAGTTGGAACCAACTCGACGGCCACAACAGGAGTAACATATGAATGAGATTCTGATTGAAGGACTAGAAAATTATATTCTTAGGTGTTGTCCCTTTGCCTTAAAACTGGCTAGGTATTAATTTCATATGGACTCTATCTAGATTGGAATTAGCTTAAGATAAACCCTCAATGTGAGCAGTTGCAAGGAAAAATACTCAGCCCTGGTGCCTGGCTGTATAGACTTGGTCCTCGCATAATTTTAGTTGGTCAGTTTCTCATTGTTATACGATAGCCAGGCAGTCATACATTTGAATCCCAACACTAGCATTTACTATACTGTCCAACCCCAAACCAAATTCACTGCCAAGGAGTCAGTGCTGACTCATAGCGACCACCTGTGGGGTTCTGAGACTGTCAGTGTTGATGGGAGTAGAAAGCCCAGTCTTTCTCCCATGGAGCTGCTGGTGGTTTCCAACTGCCAGCCATGTGGATCACAGTCCAGCATGTAACTACTCTTAAATGAATCTTGGAACCTGTTTAACCAATTTTTATATAAAAATGATAGGGATGAACTTGAATGTTATGATGGTTAAATGAGATAATTTATGTACAACTATAAGTACTCCATATATGCTTACATTTTCTTAATGCTTTCTCAGCAGACATTCCCTTCTTTCTTTAATCACTGTGATTTCTATTTAAACAAAGGATGAGAGCTTATATAATGAAAAAGATTGTCAATTTCAAATAGGTCACTTGAGAAACTACTAATTTTCTAATAATATTTCCAAGATTCAAACCATAAAGTTAGCTAATCTTTGAGAATTTCTTTCAAATTAGTCTCCACACAAGTAAACCAGTTTTATTACTGCAAGGCCATACTTTTTTCAGCAACAAGGAAAGAGTAAATTATATAAGTAAGCTTGATCATCAACTTCATATAATTTTAATGTGTACGAGACTGTACCCTCCCCAAAGAATTTTTCAAAGCAATGTATTTAATTTTATTTTTTTTACAAAACAGCCTTAGCACCTTCAAAGTACTCTCCATTACAATGATTACATTTGTCAAATCTGTGATTCCATTCTTGGAAACAGTTTTCAAACTCATCTGTTTGGATGGCTGACAGCACCTCCTTCCTTTTTTTCTTCACCTCTTCTACATTGCCAAATCGCTGTCCTTTCATGTCGCTCTGCATTCTCAGAAACAAAAATAAGTCACCTGGAGTAAGGTCAGGTGACTCAGGTGCGTAGGGCAAGAGACCATGCTGTTTTATTGCCAAAAACTGGTGCATTGAGATGGCTGTGTGAGCTGACGCATTGTCGTGGTGGCAAAACCAGTCCCCCGTCTGCTACAAATCAGGCCTTTTTTTGTCTCATACAGCTAGTCAATCTTTTCAGAACCTTTCTATAGAAAGCTTGGTTAACAGTCTGACCTGCTGGAATGAACTACAAACGCACTACAAGTTGACATTTTTGTCTGTTTGAGAAGTTAATAGATGTCCAGAATGAGGGTCGTCATCAATCGACAGTTCACCTTTTTTGAAATGGGAAAACCGCTCATACACTTGAGTTTTTCCCATAGTGCTTTCCTCTTAAGCTGTGTTCAACATCACAACAGTCTCTGTGGCATTTTTCCCAAGCAGGAAATAAAATTTCACACCCGCATACTGTTTTCTTAAATTGGCCGTCACAAAAAAACAAGGTTGGAGCCAAACTGCTTTCATGACTGTGACCAGAGGGAACCTTCCCAGGCGACCACACTGGAGGCACTACCTCAGAGCACGTTGCTTGATGCTCACCTAGTGGGGACAGCGTGTACCATGAAAGCTCCAGCTAGCAGACCCTTTTTTCTGTTTTTGTTGGTTTGTTTGGGGTACCCCCTAGTATTTCTGTATTCATGTCTGGTACCCCAAAGACAGACATGTTATCAAAGGATATTTTTCTTGAATCACTGAGTTTCTGGGTTTTTTCAGCCTTTTTTCTTCCTTGTGCTTCAGTGTAGATGGTTTCCATTGCTATGTCTTCTATTTTATTGATCTTTTCTTGTAGCTTCTAATCAATTATTTATGCTGTCTAGTATATTCAGTTTAATATTGTATTTTTATATCTGAAAGTTCCATATGTTTTTTATTTATAGATTCAGTATATCTCTAGTACTCTGAAAGGCATACCCAAACCAAACCAAGCTCATTGCCCCCGAGTCTAGGCTCACTCATAGCTTAGTGATTATATATTTGATGCCTGGGTATACCATCTAGTGAGGTCCACAGGCACAGTCGCTATTGATGTTGTTGAAAAAAAGGTACTTGCAATGAAATTGTAGATCTTGCAAAATTCTCCAGCTTCACTGTTATTACTAAGGTCTACTATTGATCTTGTTCCCAACTTTCATACTCCAATCACCAGTAAGTATCCACGGATCTTGATTGCATGTTTGATTGGTTTCAAACTGAAGAAGTTGGTAGGAATTTTTGTTACTGGCTTCCTTGGTTGCTGAGAAAGTTTGAATAATAATTTTCTTAACTGCTCTTCCTTAACTCTTCCTCGTCCTTAGTAATAATAGTATTATCTACTCTATACTCTTCAGAGTATAGATATTATCCTATCATATATGACATTGCATTTTAGGAGAGATCTTGATGATAAATTATCATTCTCAACATAGTAAACCATATAATGGCCTGATAAAAATTGGTGAATGCCAGTCCATTTAAGCTTAGGATAGGAGCCCTGATGGCATAGTGGTTATGTGTTGGGATGTGTTCCCCAAGGTCAGCAGCTCAAAACCACTAGCAGCTCCAGGGGAGACACACTAGGCTTTCTAGTCCCTTAAACAGTTACAGTCTAGGAAACTCACAGAGGTTGCTCTGCGTCACATTGACTCGATGGCAGTGAGTTTGGTTTAGTTTGCCTGCCTAGGGTTGTATTCCATTTCATTTTTGACGTCATTCCGTTTTTCTAGATTCATACTTCCTACAGTCCACATGTTGAGTATTAATAGATGTTTTCAGTTGTCATTTTGAGTCATGCCCCATCGTCAGCAAGTAAAAGTCCCCAAAGCTTTGCTCTGTACTGGTCATTCTGGCTGACTTTACTTTGGGGAGGCAGCTCTTCCTCGGTCCTATTTTGAGGCCCTTCCATCCCTAGGGGCTCATTTTCTGACAATATTCTGCAGTTATTCAAAATGTTTTCAGTGACTAATACCTCAGAAGTAGGCTATTTCTTCTTTGTTCTTAATCTACAAGCTTTGCTGAAGCATAGTCTCTATGGGTGACCCCGATGGTATTTTAAATACCAGTGACGTAGTATTTCGGTGACATAGTGTCACAGTAATAGGCAAGCTGCCCCAAATAGTATGACAAACTGAAAGGCAAGGGGTGGGTTGACATTCATATATCTGAATAAATGCTTCCAGGAAAATTAAAGAGCATAAGAATATATACTTAACAGCTGTCCATCTTTAGCCTCCAGATTTTAAATACGTTTTGGAATTACTGATGAATACCCTCACATATGATAACCATTACCATCATGGATCTTCATAAGTCTTTTTGTATGATTTTCAGAGCTTGAAACTTGTAATTTATAAAAGGCTTATGAGGCATATATTTAATTTATTTACTGATTTTTCTGTTTGTAAAATACATTCCTCTCAATTAAAAGAGCAGACAGCCATAGCGTACCATATAATGTATGAATAATTGTTTGTACTTTCAAGTAGTATTTCAGGATCACACAGAATGTTAACTTTCATTTTAAACTGAGGGAAGCATAAATTTCTACTCGGAAAAGCAAGAAAGGCATTATGCCACACGATTGGGTGTTTTCGTTTGTTTGTTTTTAGTCAATCAGGCCAACATTTAAACTTTAAAAGTTGCCAGTAGTGGCACATAACAAAAGTAACTTACACACACACACACAATCTTGGATCATCCAAACATGGTTGGTTTTATTTGTATTTTTTACTGTAGAAAAATGAGACTTAGAGAAGCTAAATTTGTATGTTTTGCTGTAGAAAAATGAGACATAGAGAAGCTAAGAAACTTGGGCAACCTAACAGCTTATAAGTGGCTGAAAAATGACACCATGAACATGTGGCTGTGTTGGGATTTAAATCCATTACTCAGAAGGGATTGTCCTTTATAGAATATGTTATCGTTGGGTGCTTCTGAGTTGGTTCTGATTCATAGCAACCTAAGTCCTAAAAAACTAAACTCTGCCTGGCCGGTGCCTTCCCCACAGCCGTTCTTATGGTTGAGCCCTTTGTTGCTGTCACTGTGTCATTCTGTCTTGTGGATGCCTTGCTCTTTGTCGCTGCCCCTCCTCTTCACCAAGCATGACGTCCTTCTCTAGAGACTGGTCTCTCCTGACAACATGTCCAAAATATGTGTGCAGAAGTCTTGCCTTCCTTGGCTCTAAAAGCACTCTGGCTGAACTTCTTCCAAGACAGATGTGTTTGTCCTTTTGCTAGCCCATGGCCCTTTCAATATTCTTCTCCAGCACAACAATTCAAATGCATCTAATCTTTTGTGGGCTTGCTTATTTGATGTCCCACATTCACATGCAACGAGGCAATTGGAAATATCATGGCTTGAGTCAGGCACACCTTAGTCCACAAAGTAGCATCCTTGCTTTTCATTACTCTAACGAGGTCTTATGCAGTGGATTTGCTCAATGGAGTGCATCATTTGATCTCCTGACTGCTGCTTCCATGAACATTGATAGTGGACCCAAGTGATCCAATCAAAATCCTTGACAACCTCAGTCTTTTCTCCATTTATCATGATACGACCTATTGGTACAGTTGCTCCTTTACGTTGATTTGTAATCCATACTGAAGGGTGAAATCCTTGATGTTGATCTGCATGTGCTTCACTTTCAGCAAGCAAGGCTGTGTCATGTGCATATCGCAGGTTATTAGTCTCCCTTCCTCCAATTCTGATGCCACATTCTTCTTCGTAGAATATAGCTATGCTGATGATTTCTTCAGCATGCATATTATACAAGTAGGATGCCAGGGTGAAACCCTGATGCACACCTGTCCTGATTTGAAATCATGCAGCATTCTCTTGTTCTGGTCCCACAACTGTCTCTTGATGCATGTACAGGTTCTGCAGAAGCACAAAGGAAGTGTTCTAGAATTCCCATTCCTCTCGAGGCCACCCATGGTTTGTTATGATCCACATAGTTGAATACCTTTGCACTCAGTCTACGCCAAGAATTTGGAAGACAGCTACCTCGACAACTAGCGAGAAGAGATCCACATTTGTGCCCATTCCAAAGAAAGGTGACCCAATAGAATGTGGGAGCTATCGACCACTATCAATATCATATGCAAGTAAAGGTTTGCAGAAGATAACTTTTTAAAATGGCTGCAGCAGTACCTAGACAGGGAAATACTATCAATTCAAGCAAGATTCAAAAGAGGATGTGGAACGAAGACCATCACTGCTGCCATCAGATAGATCCGGGCTGAAAACAAAACATCGTAAAACTATTTACTTGTGTTTTATTGGTTATGTAAAGGCATTAGACTGTGTGGATCATAGCAAACTATGGATAATATTGCGAACAAAGGGAATTTCAGAACACTTAATTGTGTTCATGCTGAACCTGTACACAGACCGAGAGGCAGCTTTTCGACCAGGACAAGGGGATACTGCCTGGTTTAAAGTTGGCAAAGATGTGCACCAGGCATGTCCCTTCACCAGAGTCAATCCATGTATGCTGAGTAAGTGAGCCATGAAGCTGAACAATAGGATGAAGGATGTGGCCTCAGGATTGAATGAAGGCTTGTAAACAAGCTTTGAAACGCTGATGAAACAACCTTGCTTGCTGAAAGCCAAGAGAATTTGAAGTACTTAATGTTGAAGATCATGGACTGAAGCCTTCAGTATGGATTACAGTTCACTGTAAAACAAACAAACAAACCAAAATCCTCACCACTGCACAGACAGAGAACGTGTTGATAAATAAATACAAGATTGAATTTGCCGATTTCATTTTACTTAGCTCCACAATCTATACTCTTGGAAGCAGCAGTCAAGATATCAAAGCAAATATTTCATTGCCCAAATCTGCACAAGACTTATTTAAAGTTATTAAAGAACAAATATGCTCCTTTGAGTACTAAGTGGTGCCTGATGCAATACATGGTATTTTCTTTTTTCTTAAAAATCATTTTATCGGGGGCTTGTTCAGCTCTTACCACTATCCATACATACTTTTGTATGTTTGTCTCTCTCATCATTCTCAAAACATTTGCTTTCTACTTGAGGCCTGATATCAGCTCCTCATTTCCCCACTCCCTCCTTCCCTGCTCGCCCCTCCAGCATGGACCCTTGGTAAATTATTATTATTTTGTCATGTCTAATACATAGTCTTTCCAATCATATCATCTGTTTATAAAAGCTGGCCAATGAATATAGAGACTGATGAAGAATGATGCATTTGAATGCTGGTGTTGGTAAAGACTAGTGATGATCTCATACACTGCCAGAAGAACAAGCAAACTATGTCTTGGAGAAAGTACGGCCAGAATGCTACTTAGAAGCCAGGTTGGTGAGAGTAGACTTCAGCTCACCAACTTCAAACATCATGTGTCGTAGAGAACCAAACACCCAATGTCCTGATGTGGTTTCTGACTCAGAGGGACTCCATGTAGGGCTTCTGAGACTGTGGAAGGTCAGGATAAAGGAAGTCCTGCAAGGAGATTGATTGACACAGGGGTTGCAGTAATGAACGAATGCATACAACAGGTTTAGAATGGAGCTCGGCAGGACAGGGACGTGTTTCATTCTGTTCTACATAGGGTCACTATGGCTCAGAGCCAACGCCACAGGATATATTTTTGAAACAACATGTTTTAATTTTTTTCCCAGTCTCTTCCATTGTTTTTACACCATTTGTTGTAAAGAAGATGCCCCTCCTCAAACTACCATGGGAGTTCTTATTGTTGTTGGGTGCCAGCAAGTTGGCTCTGACCCACAGTGACCTGATGTACATCAGAATGAATCACTGCTTGGTCCTGTGCCAGCCTCCCAATTGTTCCAATCCATCTCCTTGAGGGCCTCCCCCCTCCTTAGCTGCTCCTCCACTTTACCCAGCATGATGTCCTCCAGGAACTGCTCTCTCCTGACATGTCCAAAGTATGTAAGATATGAAGTCTTTCCATACTTGGCTCTAAGGAACACTCTGGTATTACTTCTTCCAAGACAAAATGGTTGGTCCTTTTAGTAAACCATAGTACTTCAAATATTCTTCTCAGGCACCACAATTAAAATGCACCTGTTCTTCTGTAGTCTACTACTATATTCATTGTCCAACTTTCACATGCATATGAAGCAATGGAGAATACCATGGCTTGGGGCAGGTGCACTTTCATCCTCAAAGTAACATCCATCCTCTTCAATACGCTGAAGAGGTCTTGTGCAGCAGATTTACCTAATGCAACTCACGTTTTGATCTCTCTTTTTAAAATTTTAAAAATTATTTCATTGTGGGCTCTTACAGCTCTTATTATAATATTCCATACTTCAATTGTATCAAACATATTTGTAGATGTGCTGCTATCATCATTTCCAAAACATTTTCTACTTGAGCCCTTGGGATAAGCTCCTCTTTTTTTCCGCCTTTTAATCCCTTGATTGCTGCTTCCATGAGTATTGATTGTGGATACAAGCAATTTTGTCATTTATGATGATGCTGTATATCGGTGCTTCAAAAAGATCCTGGAAAAAATTCCACTATCTTTGTATTCGAATTGTTCACAAACTTGTTGAAGCCCCTGTATCTTTACATTGATTCAGTTCTTAAGTTTATCTTCACATTTGTTTTGGTAATTTTTAATTTAAATGTCTTATATCTAGCTAATTAATTTTATTCCTAATTATGTAAATTTGGCTTTTAGCAGTGCATTTAACAAAATTCTAATTGTTTTTATTATATAGTAAGATAATTGAATTTTGTGCATTGTATCTTGTGACCTTGATAAATTTGCTTATAGCTGGAGTAACTTATTTGTCAATTTCTTTAGATAATTTACAGGTACTGTTTTGCCACTTCCAAATAAAAATACTTCTTAGTTTGCCCTCTCCTATTGTTTATGCATCTTATTATTTTTTTATTGCTTTGTACTTAGTAGTATTTCCTCTCCATTGCTGACTTGAAATGGGTAGAATGTGTTTTTAAATCCATTGATTTTTTTTTTTTTTTGAGGATTGTGGTCTGCAGTTCTGTTTGCTGGTAATACCTTTGTCTACTTTTGATATAAGGGTGGTACGAACTTTATGAAATAAGTAGGGATGTGTTTCTTTTGCCTCTTTATTTTCTGAAATAGTTTATGTAGGATAATTTTTGTCTTCTTTATTTGATTGCTCTTCTCCTTTCCTGCATTTTATTTCATTTTACAGTGCATTTTGAGGATCTTAATTTTAACATTGTTCTATTTTTATTATATTTCTTTGCACTCTCCCCATGTTTGTTCTAGAGATTCCAGTATATATCCTTTTTTCATAGTTATTTGCTGTTAATATCATACCACTATACATAAATTCGAACAACCTTCAAATAGTTTAGGACCATATCTGCCACCCTTTCAGTTATGTTATATTTGCCATATGCATTAAATCTAAGTATGAGGAGGCTTAAAAAGCTTGTAGGAAAATTGTTGTTTTTATATATTTTATTTTAAAACATTTCATTGTTAATTGTGTAGAGGTTTACAGAGCAGATAGATTCATTTTCCATTCAACAATTCATATGCACTGTGTTTCATCTCATTAATTGCAATCCCCACAATGTAATATCACTGATCCCTTTTCCACCCTGTATTTATTGTTACCATTTCTCTTTCTTTCATAGCCATTCTGAACTTTGTCCTTGGGTAAATGCTTCCCTTTGGATCTCAAATGGTTCATTATTATAAGGTCTGCATACCTCACTAGTGTTATTGCTGTTTACTGTTTGGCTGAAAATTGAACCAGGGGGAGGAGCTCATTTTCAGACCTGAAGGCTGATTCTTGGAGGTCTCATTAGTCTTTATTCAACTAGTAAAACTGATGGATTATTTGTGTGTGTGTGTGTGTGTGTGATTTTGAGTTTTGTTCCAAATTTTCTTCCACTTTATATATGATCTTCTAATGTGCTCAATCTCAGAGCGGTTGGTAGTAGTAGCTGGTCACCATCTAGTTCTTCTGGTCTCATTGAGCTAATAATTGTTTCCATGCATCGTCCATTTTCTCTTGTCACTTTTCCTCTGGACAGGAATAGACCCATAGTGATACCTCAGATGGCTGCTCGTGAAATGCTAAGACTCCAGTTGCTACTTGTCAAAGTAAAATGTACAGCACTGCTTTTGTGGTCTATACTTTGCCATTTATCTTGGTTGTCCCTAAGACTACAGTTCTGGGTCCCTAGGCTTAGAAATGTATTCTCCTAAGGTGATTGGTTATGTCCACGAAAGCTTTCATGACTTAGCCCCCCCTTATGTGCCATCACATTTGTAAATATTTGAACATAGGCAAGTGTACAAATATCCTTTGTTTTAAAAACACACACACACACATATATATATATATATATATATATATTTAAGACATATCTTCAGTCTTTCTCCCACATCCGTTTAGTCTGCATGTCAACCCAGGCATCGATTGGTAGGTCATCATTATTGCAGGATTGTTTACATAAAGTATTTGTCTCTGTTGTCTTTGGCTCTTACTCTCTTGCTTCTATCATCATGTTATGGCCAGCCTTCTTGCTGTATATTTCTTTCCCCTTAATTCAAATTAAAGTGTTACATGTGTTTACCGTGTAGTGTATAACTTCCCTTCCCCTCCCACCTTAAATACTCACCAAAGAATGCAACTCTTCGTGTGAAAAGCCTTTTTATTTTAATAATAGTGGTGTCGTACAATATTTGTCCTTTTGCGATTCACTACTTTCACTCAGCACAATGTTCTCCAGGTTCACCTACATTAGGAGGTGTTTTTCAGACTCATCCTGAGTCTTTAACATTGGGTAGTGTGTTCTTCTGGGTAGACTAGAAAAACAAATTCATAGAGACACTCACATGTGTAAGAGATAACTTTATATACAAGAGCAATTGAATATTGAGAAAACATCCCCACCAAGTCCAGATCAAGTCCACAAGACAGATATTACCACATATGTCGATACTGGTCCATAAATTCTTCTTTAGACTCACGCAGCCATGCAATGACGCCAAATGCAGCAGATCACAGGCGGTTGGGTAGCATGTCTTGTGGATCCAGTGTAATGTAAGCATCTCAGTGCTGACAGGGATCTCCATGTGACTGCTTCTGCTCCAGGACTCTAGTGTAGCTCCATGTGTCTTGTCGAGAGGAATTTCTCGCAGGGCGTGAGCGTGTGTCCCACCTCCAGCAAGCTATTTATCTCCTTAGCAAATTCAAATGTGGTTATCAAGCTGCGACCTGATTGTCAGTCTAACCTCCACCTCTTCACTCTCAGGTCTCAAATTGACAACAGGTTATGTAACTACCACAGGTAGTACTTCATTGTGTGTATGTACCATCATTTGTTTATCCAGTCTCCCTTTGATAGACATTTAGGTTGTTTTGACTTTTTTTTGCTGTTGTGAATAGTGCTTCTATGAGTGTGCATATATCTATTTATGTCACAACTCTTATTTCTCCAGCATATATGATGACAATGGAAGACATGGCTGGGTCATATGGTATTCCTATTATCAATTTTTTGAGGAAGTACTGTACTGCTTTCCACAGTGGTTACACCATTTTACAGTCTCAACAGTGTCTAATTCTTAATCTTCCAGATAATTTAGAGTTATATCATAAACATTGTGAATACTAATGCCAGAGATTTTTAGGTCCTATTAATTTCCTATCATGCCTGTTCTTTCTTTTGTTTTGTCATTTGATATTCTTGGCTTGATGGAAGCGCACACTCTCTTGAGTAGCAGCCATATTCTAGTTCAGTCGTTTTACTGAAAAGGATTTCATGTTATTCCTTGGATGCATGCATCATCTAGCCTTCATTGGGGAAGTAGGTTGACAGAATTTGGTTGTCCTCTCTCTGACTATTTCCTATCTTAAATCTCCCCACTTTCACTAACAGCTCTACTTTGCAAAGCTTCACCTCTCTGGTTCTGCTCCCCAGTAAGACTGTCATTTTCCCACTGGAACCTCTAGTATTTTATGCACCCCACAATCAACCGCACCTGTTCCTAGGAGGAACTGACTTCGTACAACTAACTCCCTCCCCTCTTCTGATCTGTATCTTCCTACCACAGTTTGCTTCTGTTCACTCTTCAGTGCCTTCAGGTACTTGCTTTATTCAGGATGTGTAGATTTTAGGTATTTTTTACTTCACATCTCATCTGGTAAGGCCGTCGTCTGTCATTACATAAACCAGAAATTTCAGATCCTTGCATTTGGCTAAAGTGTAGGGTTTGAGTAAGGAGTGGGTGATAAACTGGAAATATACAGTGAAGTTTTTTTATGGTAAAGGTTCTTGAATGTCAGACAGGGGTTTGTGCTCAATTTGGAAAGCAATGAGGAGTGACCAGAGCATAGTGAGCTAGTGTTATGTTCTTTAAAGTTAGCTGTATGTTTAATTCAACTGAAACAGTACAGGAAACATCATTTGTGAGAATATTTTCAGAAAAAAACATTTTAAACCCCATCATGAAGATATTCCAAAAAGGAACCCAGAGAAATTACAGAAGATACGTCCCTTCTTCCTAGCAACCAACTCTGAGGCGGGAGCATCAGGGGAGCCTCACATTGCAATTCAGTAGCTGCCTTTCAATTTCAAAGGCCATAATTTTGAACTGACTGTAAGAAATGAGACTCAACCCAAGGCCCTTTAGTATAGTTATTGTTTTGTTATGTCATTGTGTCAGTTTGAGTTCAAAGCACCCCCGTGGATAAGACACTGAAACACTATCTGGTCCTCACAATCATTCTTATGTTTGAGCCCCTTGCTGTGGCCCCGTGCTAATACTTGTCATTGAAAATCTTCTCCCTTTTTTGATGACGCTATTTTTCCAAGCTTAATACTTTTCTCCATCGGTTCCCGCCTGAGACCATGTCCAAAGTAGGTAAGAAAAAGTCTCGCCATCCTTACTTCTAAAGATGATTCTGGATGGACTTCTTCCAAGACAACCTTGTTAATTCTTCTGGAAGTCTCTAGTATGTTCAATATTCTTTGCTGTTCAGATGTATTCATTTTTCTCTAGTCTGGAGTATTGTCCAACTGTCCCATGAATATCAGGCTGTAGAAAATATGGATTCAGTCAGGTGTGTTTTAGTTCTCAAAGTGACATCTATAGTTTTTAATACCTTGAAGAGTTTATTGTTATTGTTTTTTGTTTTTACAGCAAGTTTGCCCAACACAATATATTATTTGATTTCTTTTTTTTAAATAATCATTTTATTAGGGGCTCATACCACTCATCCCAATCCGTACATACATCATTTGTGTCCAGCACATTAGTACATATGTTGACTTCATCATTCTCAAAACACCCGCTTTCCACTTGAGCCCTTGGTGTCAGCTCATTTTCTCCCTCCCTCCCCCCTCCCCTCCCCCCTGAACCATTGATAATTTATAAACTATTATTATTTTATCATATCTTACCCCATTATTTGATTTCTTGATTGCTGCTTCCATTGGCATTGATTTTGGATCTAAGTAAAAGAAACTCCTTGATAACTTCAATATTTTTCCATTTAATATGATGTTGCCTATTGATCCAGTTTTGAGGATACTTTTACTGTTGAGTGCAAACCATACTGAAAGCTGTAGTCTTTGTTCTCTATCAGCAAGCCTATGAAGTCCTCTTTGCTGTCAGCAAGGAACCTTTTGTCGTCTTCATGTTGTGGTTGTTGTTAGGTGACATCGAGTCCATCTCCACTCATCGTGACCCTTTGTACAACAAAATGCAACACCACCTGGTCCCGTGCCATCCTCACATGGTACTTTTGTTCCAGCTCGTTGCTGCAGCCCTGTGGCAATCCTTTTTCAGAGGTTTCTTCTTCCTTGCTCTCCTTCTACCAAGCATCATGTCCTTTTCTAGGGACTGGTCTCTCCTGACAACAGGTGCAAAGGACATGAGATGACGTCTTGCCATCCTTGCCTTTAAAGAGCATCCTGGTTGGACTTATTTCCAAACTGATCTCTGTTCTGTTGGCTGCCCATGGTACTTTCCATATTCTTTGCCAGCACGATAATTGAAATGTATTGGCTTTTCTTATTCAATGTCCAACGTTCTCATGCACTGAGATGATTGAAAACACTGTGTCCTGGATCAGACAAGCCTTAGTCCTCAAACTAATACCCTTACTCTTCAACGCTTTAAAGAGGTCTTGTGCAGCAGATTTATGCAATGCAATGTATCACTTGATCTTTTTACTGCTACTTCCACGAGCATCGGTTGTAGACCTAAACAAGAAAAATCTTAGACAGCTTCAGTCTTTTCTCCATTTATCATGATTGGTCCAGTTGTGAGGATTTTTGCTTTCTTTACATTGAGTTGTAATCCATACTGAAGGCTCCATTCCTTGAGGTTCATCAGCAATGCTTCATGCCCTCCTCACTTTCAGCAAACAAGGTTGTGTCATCTGCATATTGAAGGTTTTAATAAGCCTTCCTCCAATCCTGATACCACATTCTTCTTCATATAATATAGCTTCTCTGATGATTTTCTCAGCAGACAGATTGCGTGAGTGTGGTGAGCGGATACAACCCTGAGGCACACCTTTCCTGATCTTAGACCATGCAGTATTTGCTTGTTCGGTTTCCACAACTGCCTCTTGATCCGTGTACAGGTTCCACAGGAACACAATGGAGTTCTCCAGAATTCCCATTGTTCTCAAAGTTGGTTATGATCCATAGAGTCAAATGCCTTCACATACCAAAAAAGAAACTAAATCTCACTGCTATCAAGTTGATTCTGAGTCATAGTGACCCTACAGGATAGGTTAGAACTGCTCCTGTGGGTTTCTGAGACTGCAACTGTGTATGGGAGTAGAAAGTCTCATCTTTTTCCCTTGGAATGCCTGGTGATTTCGAACTGCCATCCTTGTGATTAAAAACCCACTGCACAACCTGTAAACCACCAGGTTTCCTAGTCATCTGCATTCCATACGTTCATTCTTCCTCTAATTCTGATGCTGCATTATTCTTTGTATAGTCCAGCTTCTCCAACTACTTCCTCAGTGCACATACCGACTGAGTCTGATGAAAGGATACAATTCTGAAATACACCTTTCTTGATTTTAACTATTCTGTATCTTCCTGATCTGTCCCAAGGACTTGGTCTATGTACAGGATCTCTATGAGAACAATTAAATGTTCTGGAATTCCAATCCTTTGCAGTGTTATCCAGAGTTTGTTATAATTGGCACAGTTAATTATTTTTGCATCATTAATAAAGCACAGCTAAACGTATTGCTGGTTTTCTCTGCTTTCAGCCAAGATCCATCTGTTTTCAACAATATTAACTTGCATTCTATTGGCACACAAGCTTAAGTGAATAAGGGCCAGTAATGATTGGGGTGCTGCATTTTCTCTCTCTGTTGGCTAAATACAAGCTCCTCTAAGATTCTCTCTTAATTACATCATAGTCATTCACTTATACATACTCACCTATCTACCACCCTTGAGCATTTTGAGTTCTTTCGAGCCAAGTAAATTTTTAAAAATAGGAGAAAACAATAACCCCCAGTTGTATACAACCCTTAAAAATTAGTTTCATTAACCCGATGTCTAAATTATCACAAGTACTGATTTTAAACGATGTCATATAAATTGGTTTCATAAAAGAGACTTCTTTTTTGCTGTTCACAAATTAGCAGCACAGCAACAAATGCTACCCTGAAGAAATGGCTTTGGGTAAAACAAGTTATTTTATGATTATGCTTTTGTGATTTCTACTTATTTCTTCCATTAGTAAAACTCCCTAGTGTAGCAATGACACACAGACTTTTGAAATGGCAGTGAAAGGAAGAATCAGCTAAAATAGAAGTTTGTCTGCTGTATTTAAGATGTTCAGAGGCAGCAGTGCATTGAGGTTTGTGCAAAGGTGAAAAGAAAAAAAATAGAATACTATTGAAAAATAGATTTCTTTGTGTTTGCCATCCTCAGATTGGAACAATTACTGCCCGGCAAAGATATTTGTACTTTCTCACTTTGGTGCACCATAGAGGACAATGAAAGCAGGTTAGCATGGCCCACAAGGCCCGAGGAAAGCAATTATAATCATGAGATTACATTTACTTTTATATTACTTAGTTCTTGTTTATCCTGGATTCAGTTATTCCTCACTAGAGCTGGGGAAATCTCAACGTTTTCACTTGTCCTTTGCTTCTTGCGCACAATCATCGTCTTCCATTGGATTTACACGATTGGCTGTCTTGTAAAGCTTGGAAGCTCAAAAAATAGCTATTCAAGTTACTTTCAGAGACGGTACATTATATAGTTGGGGGCAGAAAAATCCTTGTGCTAATGCAACTACCCTATCTATAAATGCTCTTTCATTGCTTGTCTAACAGTGCACCATGAAGAACCACCCTCTATAACTGGGGCTGATGATGAACCAGAAGTGCGAAGTATAGAGTTCAAAGGGGGCATGTGGGAAACGTATGACCTTCTCAGACTTCACCAGGGAGAAAGAGAATCAAGCTCCTTCAGTGACTTTCCCTGTGAGGCAGACGTCAGACATGCCTCCCCTCTCCAACCTCCCTTACCAATCTGACCCCCACCATCCCGACAGTGGCACTCTCTGCTATAATATATGTATATTTTAAAAGTTTTATTGGCACGCACTTCGTACAGGGTACGATTTAATCATTCAATCGTATTAAAGAGAGTTGTGAAATCACCACCACAATCAATTGCGAGAACATTTTCTTCTTGCTCGTATCCATTGCTGTGAGCTGCCCATTTCCCCCTAACCTCCACTGCCATGCCTGTAGGCAATTATTACTTCAGTTACTGTCTCTATAGATTAAATTCTCTTGGATTTCATATAGGAAAGATCATACAAAACACAAACAAGCCACAACCACAAAAAACCCAACAGCGATGACAAAACAGGGATAAACCTTAATCGAAAAGAAAGCCGAAAATATTAAAAACTGCAACAACTTTAAAATAGGTTAAAAGGGAGGTTAAATGAGAAGCCATTGCACTTTAACCTAACTACTTCTGCCATAATTAACTGGTCACCTCCCTAGACTATGGTCACAGGGATTCACCAGAGGTTTTCAATGGCCACACAGAACTCAGACAATAATTATGATTATGGGGTGAATTGGGGAACAGTTGTTAAAAGGTTCAGCATAATCTGTTCCTAATCATGTGCATAGACAGACCTCTCACTGGTGCTCAGCCTTTCCACCAAGTAACCCCTTAGCTTCTGCTCTGCCCGGGCAATATTACAAAGCTCTTTTAGCACTGTGGATAAAGGCTCTGAAGTATTTGCCACTCTACCATTAGACCCAGCCCAAAGACACTTAGCTCTAGCTCCATGAGTTAGCAAATCCAGCTCCCTCAATGAAGTTCCTAAAGGTACCCTACACTGACGGTGAGCCTCCTGCCTAAAGGCCCTCTCAGCTATACGTGCTCTGTGGACTGAGAAACCCACCATTCTGTCTTGTGATCTGGCTTTTAGTTCTGCAGCTGCTCCTCAGCTTTCAAACCTGTCTCCTGGTCTGGGGACGTTCCAGCTTGCAGGGATTAGGATGCACAGAACACACATCACTCCTGACTCTTTTTCCTAGTGCTGAGATTCCCTCCTCCCTGCTTCTGAGATGGTTTATTTTAAACCCAGCAGGATGCAAGAATTGACCATTTCCCACATTGAAGTTCAAGGTTTTACAATCACAATTAGACTTGTCTTGTAGTCCTATCAGTATCTTTCTCCACATTCTTGTACAAAGACCCATCAGGAAAAGAGGAAATCTACCCAGTGTGCATAGGCCCACCTAGTTGCTTGTGGGAGTTACCAAGATGATGGATGGCTAGAAGAGCAAAGTCAAGAAGGCCCAGGATGCTGCTAACACAGGTTCTAAAACTGATGAGCAGAAAGCTTTCCCATAATAGAGCGATCCTGAACTTCACTCTCTAAAGCAGGTCACGGTGGGGAGGAAAATGGGGTGTCATTGATAATTATATCAGGAAAACAGACATAAACAAGATGAACAATAATTGTCGTCACCATTTTTTTATAAACCAAAGTTAACAATTATGGAAATAACTATATATGGGTGAACATATAGACTCAGGGAAAGCAGTGCGAGCTCAGGGAAAAAAATTCTTTGATGTAAGAGGGCAAATTGTTAGTTATAAGTTCTGTTTATTCTTGTTACCTCGATGAAAACAATGCCTGTTAAATATCTATGCATACAATGCATCCTTGAAAGTTACAGTGTATGTTTGAAAAATACATTTAAAATGTACACATTTTAAAAATAATCAAGACATAAATAGTCCATAAAATACTGCACAGACTCTGCATATACATTTTTTTCCTGAGGAGATTTTTTGTTACACACACACACACACACACACAACAATGGTTGTCAGGATGGCTCAGGACCAGGCAGTGTTTTCTACTGTTGCACATAGGGCCATTCTGAATGGAGCTGATTAGATGGCCCCAGCAACAAGCAGAAGTGTTAAATATGTGCTAAGGAGATGAGGAGATGTAATGGTACAAAGGTTGATTACTCAGTCAGCTGATTGAAAGGTTGATCATGTGAGTCAACCAGCTACTTTCCAGGGGAAAGACCTGGCAATGTACTCCCATATATATGACAGCCAAGACCACTCTCTGGGGAAAGTTCCATTGTGGCGCAAAGGGTCATTGTGAGTCAAAATCCACTCCGTGCCACCTAGAAGAGCACATAGTAAGAGTAGTGTACTTGAATGTAATTGTATCTTCTTGATTATTTCATGAGTGTTTCCCCCTTTCATGAGATATCTTCTCAAATGTATCTTAGAAGGATTGAAAGGATACTTATTTATTCAGTTATTCAGTTAGTATTTATTAAGGAGGCCACATATTCCAGTATAGGGATAAATGATATCTTATTTGAGTCATTATTATTATATATTTATTTCACTTAATTTTTTTGTTGTTATGAGTACCCACTCCCCCACTGTCTTTGAGACCATGGTCATCCTCTCCAGTGTTTCTGAGGTTTTGTAAATCTTTATAGGAGCAGATAACCTCATTTTTTCCCCAATGCTTACTTGATAGCACCACTAGGGTTATACGCAATTCTCAGAAAACTTATCGGAGTCTATTAAGGAAGTAAACAGGTTGCTACAAGTCAGGAAATTAACAGGTGACCACAAGTCAAGATCAGAAAATATTAAGTATACAGGTTTTTGTTTCTGCTTTTGTTTTTGGCCACAGCAGCACCTCTACTCAGCCAGCCACAGCATGCTGGGCCTCAGCCTCACTGTTACATGGTCCCTTCCTGTGTGCTAGGAAGTCTGCCTACCGCTCTGCCTCACTACCTCATAGATTCAATGGCGTGACTCCTCTGCTATGTCTCATCGTCTCTGTGGTGTGGCTACCCTTGCCACGACCACTTCAGACAGGGGTCTGGCACACTACCCACTAGTGGTGCTTCTTTCTTGGAGGTCATGAGAATCTCTTTTCCTGCTTCTCAGATGGCTTGCTTTTACACTCAGGAATGGCAGAACTGACCAGTCCTCTGTATGAATATTTCACACACTCTATTGGTATGGTCCCACCCAACAGTTTGCTGGGAGCTAGAAAAATGGATAAAAGAGTTATAAGTACCATATATACTTGCATATGAGCCGAGTTTGTCAGCACATTTTTAATGCAGTTTTTGTGGTACACTTAGGCGCCTCGGCTGATAGTCAGGCCGGCTTATACTCGAGTATATACGGGTAAGTAATTTCACATTACCACAGGCTGCTAACCAAAAGTTTGATGGGAGAAGGATGAGACTGCTTCCTATGTCAGGAATGACACATTCGAGAGGAATGGATAATGCCTATTCACATACATGGATTTCCAGTAGGTAACATCAGGATAATTGGGGCAAAGATTGAAATTGTAAAGGTTTCCACAATCAACGCTCATAAAAACATCAGTCAAGAGATCAAATGAGATCAAATGATGCATTGAATTGTGTAAATCTGCTACACAAAACCTCTTTAGAGTATTTAGTATTTAGAGGACGGAGATATGCCTGACCAGAGCCGTGATATTTTCAATCACCTCATGTGCATGTGTGAGTTGGACATTGAATGAGGAAGACAGAAGAAAATAAATTCATTTGAATTATAGAGTGCTGGCAAAGAATACTCAAAGTACCATTGATTGCCAACCAACAGACCAACAAATCATCTTGGAAGAAGTACAATCAGAATACTTGTTAGAGGCTGCTGTCGGAGGAATGTTTGGTGTCGGAATAGGGTAAAAGGAGAACGGAGGGCGGATGTATGTGAGTCCTTTGCCTTGTGGCCACCAGCAATGGGCTTTTGTGAAGCAGGGTTGTCTTTCTCCCTTGTGTGGTCACAAGAGGTCAGACATGGCCTCCACACAGACACTCCATTAATTATTGGTTGGCTTCTTTATTGTGTTGATAATTCCC
Organism: Echinops telfairi; assembly: GCF_000313985.2. Lineage (NCBI taxonomy): Eukaryota > Metazoa > Chordata > Mammalia > Afrosoricida > Tenrecidae > Echinops > Echinops telfairi. The sequence continues at coordinate 4,158,561 of NW_022103917.1, read as the reverse complement.
TGGAGCCTTGGTGTGTAGTGGCAAACCCCTTGGGTGGTCAGTCCCAAGGTCACCAGTTCAAACTCAGTGTTTTGAGGAAGGATGAGGCTGTGTGTTCCCATAAAGATTTAGTCTTGGAAACCCTAGGGAGCATTTCTATGCTCTAAGTCAGAATTGACTCAATGGCAGTGGGCTTTGGGGACATTCCTTGCTCCACCATCTGATCAAAATAAGTTTAGGCAGGAGTAATTGTTAAAGTTTTTTAGACCTCAGAAAGACTGTGCTCATCTGTCTTTTGCCATGAGTCTCTGTGGTGAACTAACTTGTCCATGGATTAACTTGTTAAATGCAAGTAAAGAGAACTATTGTTTAAGAGAGTGGCTTTAGGCTTGTGTTCCAAATAAAGTCAATTCCTGTGGAAAGAGCTTCAGAGCAGTCTTTTCTCATGGAATACATTTATCCCTGGAAAACTCTGAGTTTCTACTCTTGGTGCTGTGGGGAGTGGTGTCCTCTCTTCTTCTTGGCTTGCTGGTCCATGCATGGGACTTCTCCTCTAAGAATGAGCTGGGGAGACCATCACTAGGGCCTTCCATCTTGGCCTTCTTAGTTGCAGATCCTACATCTTACGTGTAGGGATTGGGTGGAGAAATGGATCTCCTGACTTCTACTCAGGAATTTAGCCTATTCTATTTGGAGTTTGACCAAAGAGAAATTTGCCTTTGGCCTAAAATTGAAAAGTGATTCCAAAATGTGTACATTCCACTAAGATTTCAGTATCATAAATTCTGTCTTTATCCATTTTCATTTGAAAAACCCATTTTCGGTTCTAAAAACACGGAAACAGGTTTGTTCTTTGCTAGGGTAAGCACTGCAGATAATGTCTACCTAATGTTGGAGCACTTGGTCATGCTTGTATACAAAGCAGGGTCCCCGGACTGGGAAACTTTCAGACCGGGGGAAGACTGACGCCAAGGCACCTGGAGATCTCCCAAGACTCGGAGCCCAAAGACGTTGAAAGGAGTGAAAGCCCTTCACCTGGAGCCAACAGGAGAGTCGTCCCTTGGAGCTCGTATCCTGAATTTTGACTTCTCGCTTCCACACTGTCATGGAATAAATATATGTTCAATCCATTTGCTAATGGCGTTTCTGTTATAGCAGTACTAGACAACTAAGGCAGTGGTTAGTTAGAATATGAAGGCAAAGACCATAGTTTGGTTGATGGCTTTCTGGGGTTTTCAGTCAGTTCTTAATATGTTAAGTAGAGCTGGTTCCTGATCAGTAAAAGGATTATTCCTCTTTTAAAAGAAATATGATTCTAAAATTTAATATATAATTTTTTCAAATAAATATAGCAGAGCAATTTTAAAAGGGATTATTACACCCCTAGCTACCTTATAATTTGTGTTTCTCAAAGTAAGTAGACCGTGATAGTTAGGCTATGCTTTAGTTTTAGAAATGTTGAGATTTTTTTCCTTTTCCTTTGTCGTTTCAGATGTTTTGCAAATCATGAATATGTGCCAATCCTGATTTTTTTAATCAATTTATTGGGGCTCATACAATTCATCACAATACATAGATCAATTGTATAAAACACATCTATACATTTGTTGCCCTCATTATTCCCAAAATTCGCTTGCCTCTTGGGTTCCTGGAATCAGCTCATTTTCCTTTTTTTCCCCCTCCCCTTCCCTTCCTCCTCCCCTCTCCCCCATGCACCCTTAATAATTTATAAATTATTATTGTATCTTATATTACACTGTCTGGCGTCTTCCTTCACCCACCCTTCTGCTGCCCGTCCCCCAGAGAGGAGGTTATATGTAGCTCCCTGTGATCCATTCCCCCTTTCTTCACCCCTTTATTTTAAACTGCCATATATACTTGTGTACAAGCCAACTTTTTCAGCACATTTTATATGCAGTTTTTGTGGTAAAATTAGGTGCCTCGGCTGATATTTGGTTCGGCTTATACTCGAGTAGGTACAGTATAGGCTCTGTCAGAAAGGTTTTCAAAAGAGGAAAACAATCCTGCAAAGCCACGAACCATTGAGACACGCATCATCATGTTCTCTAAAATCTTAAATTGTATGCATTCACATTTTGGATTCACTCAGTGACTTAGAGTGACATTCTGTTTCTTGTACTCCATTGTACCAAGAACAAAGGACCAAATGATGGCACAGCTGTCTCACTGGCACAGTCAACCACAGTTTGTCACGTTTGATGATTTCAATTCAATCCAATTTTTCCCATTCTTTTTACTGGCTAGGTAGAGGGCATAGCAGATAGAAATACACATTTGAGTTATTTCTGCTTTTGTAGCAGAATCAATTTCGAAGACCAACATTTCAGATTTCAGAGGACTGGGTGGGAAAGATCAGTATGTAAAAACAAAAAATCTGGATAGAACCATGTGGTGGATGGAAACTAGCACTGGGCTTCAGGCCCAGCTCCACTCCTCTCTTGATGTGTGACCTTGGGCAACTTGCCGGTCTCCCTGAAGCTCCTTTTTCTCATCTATAAAGTACTATTTGGAATTGATGATCTCTGAAAAGAAGCACCTTGGCAATGCTGCCCGCTGATGTTTCTGTGAAATGCTTTACATTCATGTGCAAAGATATAGGTAGTAGTTTAGAAACAATTGGATATTATCCCTGGCTAATTGTGCAGTTACATATGAGAGAAGCTTCAGGAGAGTGAGTGATTTTTTCATTTCTATTTCTTAAAAAATATTCTTAGGGAAGATTTGGCTCATAACCCACAAAGACATTATGAAAATGACCCTATTCATTCTGCCTATGCCATGCACTTTTAAATAATGATTACTTTGTACTGTTTCATTATGTAGCTAGGAGATGTGCTCTCAATTGCAAGTTAACTCCTTCCACCCATGGCATAATTTTCTCTGGAACATTCCTGCACTATATTATGTGTACTTATAGAATAATAAAATTTCTACATATTACTTTTCCCACATAACTATTTTAAATACTCTTCTTTCAAAGGGCATTTTCACAAAGATTTCAAAATGAGCCACATGCCATCTTTATTTTTAAGTCTGCAGGATCCACTCTGTGGAATCTCTCTAGCTCTTTCCCATTACTCAGAGTTAAAATACAAGAAGGACCAGGTAGGAAGGAACTCCTGAGGCCTGAGGCATCGTACTAGGCAGTGGGGGGAGAGGGAAGGGGGAGGAAAGATCAATTTCTTCTTTATAGACCCAGGTAATGAAATGCTGGCTATTCTGTGACATTAGCCAGTACATTTTATTTCGCAAGTTATAAAAATAAGGAGGCTGAAGGGAGACGTTGGACAGGACAAGATATGACAAAATAACAATTTATAAATTATCAAGGGCTCATGAGGGAGTGGGGAGCGGGGAGGGAGGGGGTACAATGAGGACCTAATGCCAGGGGCTTAAGTGGAGAGGAAATGTTTTGAGAATGATGAGAGCAATGAATGTACAAATGCGCTTTGCACAATTGATGTATGCATGGATTGTGATAAAAGTTGTATGAGCCCCTAATAAAATGATTAGAAACAATAAGGAGGTTAAAAAATATAATTCAGTCCAGCAATCACAATTCCTCTATGCTAACACATTTCACATCTTTATCATTCAACCTAATTTTGCCCTTGAGCTGGTAGAGCTCAGTATCCACTTGCTTCTTAAAGCCAAACTCATTGCCATCGAGTAGATTGACTCATGGCAACCCGATTTTCCTTAAAGTCCATCGTTCACTCCTTTGTGTGCGTGTCATGTTAACGTTGCAGATCACTTGCAGGTCTATCTCTTCCACTCTTCAGAATGCCCTTCTGAGAGTGCCAGAGTAGGGTTACTTACCCCTTTAAATTATATTCATCTTTATCAAGTGAATTGAACATGCTGCCATACCATGCTGAAATGTAAACATAATATAGTCCCTTTGTCTTTTATGAATTGCAAAATTGCTGCAGATGTCATCCTTGCATGTGGCCCACCAACACTTCAAATTTAACATGTCTCAAACGGAACTCGCTTTCACCCTGCCCTCCACATCTTTTGCCTCCCATCTGCTTCCTGTCCACCAAGGTGATTATCTATGTTCCTTTTGAATGTTACGAGGCTTCTAGTCCTGCAGTTTAGAAACTGCTCACCTTGCTCTCTTGAACAGAATCTGATTCCATCGCTGCAGTATCAGCAACAACTGCTGTACATTCCCCCATTCACCTCCACTCTCCCTGTCCTAATGCATTTGCAGCAGCCTTATAATTGTACTCTTGGTCTCTTTTCATGCTGCCCAAAATGTGTTTCTTTAAAATACTTCTTTGGATTAGTCAAATCCCTCATCAAGTATCTCCAATGATGAGCAATACGGGTTAATGCTTTGAAATCTAATGAATATAAATGTAAATCCTTCCCCACAACCAGAGTTGTGTGATCTTGGGTAACTTATTTCATATTTCTAGGCTATATTTTTATCCTTTGAAAAATAGAGATGAAAATAGTATTGTTATTTCACAGCATTAGGATGAAAGCTAATACTTAGGTAGCAGTTGATATAGTGCTTGGCACATCGTGATTGCTTAATAATGTTGTTGTTTTTGTTGTTGGGTGCTGTGTTAGTCCGGGTTGACTAGAGAAACAAATCCAGAAATACTCGTGTGTAAGAGAGAGCTATATCAAAGAGCAAATATATATTGAGAAAACATCCCAGTCTGGTCCAGATCAAGTCCATAAGTCCAATATTAGCCCATATGTCTAATACTAGTCCATAAATTCCTCTTTAGACTCACATAGCATATGCAATGATTCTGAATGCAGGAAAATCACAGGCTTATGGGTGGACAGCCTTGTGGATCCAGTGGCAGTGGCAGCATCTCAATGCTGGTGCGGGTCTCCCAAGTGGCTCCTCCAGCTCCAGGACTCTGGCTGCCATCAATGTGACTCCATGTGGCTTGCCCACAGGAATATCAAAGCAGAGAGAAGGTGTGGCCCACCTCCAGAGAGAAAAAGAGAGGAAATTCCCAGAATTTTCATGAGAAGGCTACACCCACAAGGAGACTTCACCAGGTTGAGACCTGATTGACAGGCTAGACTCCACTCTTTCTCTCTTAATGTCCGCAAGTTGACATGAGATTCTAACTACCACAGGTGTGACCAAGTTGGTAATGACCCATAGCTGTATTAGGTGTAATATATCCCAAATATTAGCTGCAATTTATTCAAAAGAACACATTGTCAAAAGCACTCTCTTTAAGTCAACCAGATAGAACTTTCCAGAGTAAAGTTTAAAATTAGATGCATCTGCATTTAAAGTATTACTTTATCCAGCATATCCTGCTGATCCTTAGGCCTTTATGTTGATTGGGTGAAATGAACAGGGGCTTTCAAGAAGTAGACTGAGGCTTTGGGCCCATAGATTGGTGACCTATAGCACTGCTCCCTAAAGCCTGTTAGTTCTTGCTAGTCTCTGTCGAACTCTTAGACTTACTTTGTTGTTGGAAGCTCTTGGTGGTCAAGATCCAAACTCTTGGATCTGATCATAATCTATATTTTCATTTTTTAAAGTCCCATTTTGCCCACTACTGACTGTTTTAGACCAGAAGGGGTAAATCTTGTGTAGACTTCTTTATAGTTGACAGTACAGAGGATGAGTGTACAAGTGAGTTTTCTAAATGTTCATTATCTTTTTAAAGTTACTCTTTGTGGATACTCAAGAGAAACTATCAGCATTGGCTGATTGCTTAGAAGTTGTGGGCTAGAGATTTAGGTATGGATCCCAGGTCTGCCATTGGATAGGTGAATAGTCTGAAGAAGGCTATTTCGTCTCCTCTCTAAGCTTCAGTTTCCTCTTGTCAACATATATAGTATGCATGTGTTAGTTTTGGTGAAATATGCAATGATTGGGAAATTGTCCAATGATAAAATGTTATCCATGCTTAAGGGACACTTTAAAGCATATCGACATTTTATAATATAACTCCAAAAATCTACCCCAAAATTATTTGTTCCATGTGAGTATTGTTAATATGCACATGGATTTATGGTTCTTTTGCTATATCTCTATGGTCACTTGGGCTCCACAGAAAACTTGTTGCTGTAACAGATTCCTAGTTGTCTTCCAGTATCTTTTATCACCTTTTTACATGATCAAAAATGTTTATTTGGGCACTTAGCTTTCTAACTAATGATCCTATATGATGACTTCCTGTGCAAATATGAGTGATCATGTGATTAAGTTGTGACCCATAGTATGTACCAAAAAATTAAACCAAACTCACTACCAGTCGATACCCACTCACAGCGACTCTATAAGACAAGGTAGACTAGTTCCCTGTGAGTTTCTGAGACTCTAACTCTTTACGGAAGTAGACTGCCCCATCTTTCTCTCAAAGAGCAACTGGTAGTTTTGAACTGATGACATTACAGTAGCAACCCAACTTTTGAGCACTATACCACCTGAGTTCCTCAATGGGATGTACACATAAATTAAATATGCAATTTCAGGAATCCTTATAAAGAGAAAATGTGACCTCTTCTCTTTTTTGTCCATTTTCTTCTGACCGTAATGCCAAAGTTAGGGCTATAGCTAATGTAGCTATTTTGGGTCATGAATTAGGATACTCTTGTTTAAAAAATAGAGCAGTGACAGTAAAATCTTGGGTCCGACTATTGTGCAGCTCCCATACTGCTCTGAACCACTGAGTTGGACCTTTATAAAAGAACAGAGTTTTAAAGGTCACTGGTGGAGTAGTGGTGGTATGTTGGGATGTGATCTCCCTCTGTTCTGCAGTTCAAAACCACCAGCAGCTCCATTGGAGAAAGATATGACTCTACTCTCCTGAATATGTACAGTCTCAGAAACTCACAGAGGCAGTTCTGTCCTGTCCTGCCATGAGTCCCCATCCACTCAATAACAGTGAGTTGAGGTGTTGTATGATTGTATATTTTTCTATTATGAAAATTGAACACTATTCCAATAAATATAGTTGGGAGCCTCTGAAATAATGTGTGTGAAAAGCTGATTAATGTTAGCGGCTTCTAGTAATCACTTTATCAGTTCCTTCCTTTTGTAAGCTAACTTCCTTTGAGTCTTTCCTTTTCACGCTGCAAAAATGCTGGCCCATGGACTCATGGACCTTTGCAAGCTCTGAAAATCCTCTCTTCCACTGGGCAGACATATCCCATATATATATTAGTTATTTGACCTTCATGAACAGTTATGCATAGCAGTTCTCTAGAGAGGCCCTCTGAATTCTCTGAAGCTATAATATGCAGTACTTTTCATAAGAGGCACTTTTGATTATTAGCTTCACTGAAAGTAATAGGCAGGCAGATTTGTGGCGCTGTTTCCATGTGTATTCAAGATTGCATTGCTACTCCTAATGATCCTCGTTATTCGCAAGCTGATTAGAGTGTGGAAACCAAATGGAAAATGACACAATTTATTACCATTACAGAGGGTACTATAAAAATATTATAAACAATAAAAAATTCTTTAGAATTAATAGAACATAAAGCACTCTTTCCCCCCAGTATAACTATAAGTGGAATTAGATCATCTCTGAGTAGTAATGAAACATCCTGTTAGCTTTCAATTATAGTTCTGACTATACTCTTTCTGCCTCTCTTTTCCTTTAAGATATTAGAATTTTCGATCAGACAGTAATCCAATTAACTGAACATTAAATACATTACATGATAATAATTGCTTTTTCATACTTTAGAATAACGTGCAAATATACAAAGCCATTTAGAAAGCCCAAATCACATTCAAATCCAAAAGTTTAATTGCTGTGGAAAGAGGCACATTGGTTGGGCTACAGAGAATAAGATATTAACACATTCCCATGGTTGTAATGTGATGTTGTGTTCCCTCAACTTTACACTGTTAGTTTGGGGTATTTAATGCTATTAACTGTTGTAATGAGATATTGAGAATTTGGTTCTTTCTTTGTTAGAAGTGAGGATATGTTCCTACAACCAAATACTTAGAGAACTCTGTGCTTAATGTTCTGTTCCTAACTGCAACCATGCATCACTGTGGCACCGCCATTCGCCTAGTGCTACATTCCAGAGCCTGCTATGCCTGCCAGTTGGAGAACATCGGGAAGATAAACTCTACGAGAGCCATGTATTCAGTCATATCTGGTACACATATGTGGGAATCTTAACTGCTTATTAATAAAGGAGGGCTTGGGCCTCATTCCAAATTGATGAATAATCCCTCTTCTTTCCTTCTAAATACTTGAAGGAGGTGGAAGCAGGGTTCTCCCTTCAGCAAGTCAGTTGTGCTTTCAGTGAGCAGAGTCAGAGGGACAAGTCTAGATGCACAGTTTGTAGAGAAATAGGAAACAGTGTTGAAAGGAAAGGCTATTTATTTGCAAAGCATATGAGTGAGTTTCTAGGCATGCCAAGAGAAACATGCATTCATTGAGGGCTGGGCCAATTAGGATGCTGGCTGTGGGCTATCACCATACATTTCAAGGCCTGTGTTGACTTGTTCTATCAAAGGAGGAGAAGTCCATTATCATACACATTATGAAAAATACATTTGTTCTTGAACATCTGCATGACCGCTGCTTATTTAAAAAAATAAGCACATTTTTTGGCAGAACTATAATAACTAGAAAGCATTCCTCCTCACCTCTATGGGAGAGAATACTTCATGGCAATAGGTTTCAGTGACACAAGCCATCTTTTGCTCTTTAGATTTATTGGAGGGGAGATAATGGCTGCTCTGAAATGTAGTAATATAGATCTACACGATGACTGGAGCAAGGAATGTGATTAATCCATCATCCACACACCTTCCTCAGTGAGCTGTATTTAGTATAAAAGGAGGGAGACATCTTAGCCTTCCTTGTGCAGTTGAACAATTGCAGTTGCTTGATTGTTATATTTGGGACTCCATCTATAGGGGTACTGATACATTTGGGGGGGAAGGTCAGAGGTTGATATATTTTATAAAATGATATGGTAGTGCTCTGGTCTGTTATATAAGTTCATGCTCTAGGCATTTTTTGCTTTGTTTTACTTAGTTTTAACAGGGAGGTCTGATTTCTCAGGGATATAGGTTTTTGTCTAGTTAAAGGTCAGGTGCTGAGCAATTGATTTGATTGCCGAGCTGCTGGGTCATTAAGTTGCCTGAAATAACCCTGTTGCAAATGTTCATTGGCAGTCCAATCTGGAACTCTGTACTCAGGACTGCATTAACATCTGTGGAGGATTCTAAGTTGAAGTTAGCTTATAGAAGCTCTGCTGTTCCCTGCCATCCCCAAAGGCATTCTTCAGTGTATATACCACAGAAGGAGATTTATCTATAGAATTTTAGGCAAGCTGAGTTTTCTCTAGTGTGTGATTTGAGGGTACACCAAGTTCCCTTCCTTTCATCCTTTCTTTAGTCGAAATTTATTGTTATTTTGCAAGAAATATCCACTTGATGAACGACCTGTTAAGTGACAAATAGCCTTGAAGATATGGCTCATCCAGCTAAACAATTGGTTAGAAACTTGAGGGGTGCTTCCAACATGACAGAGGAGGATATGGGAAAAGAAACTCCTCCCTCCCCAGGTTGTAAATATCATACACGTTATTGCACAAAATGTAGAAAGTACTTAAATCCTGAAGAATCAAATTAAAACCACCGGGACATCTATTTCAAGATGGCTACTACTACTCAGAAGCCACTATTGTTAAATGGCTTGTCGATGTAGTTACTCTGTCCTTTTAGAGTACGTGTTTTATATATGTTTGGGGGAGATGGTCTATCACATACATCAGAAGAAGCCCGTTCCAATGTTCTATAACTGCATTTTGGCTATTTCCACTTTGGTTGTGCATTTCAATAAACATCTCTGTGTAGACATGTTTGTGAGCCTGGAAGTTCCCTTAGAATAAATTCCTACAGGTAGCGTTATTTAATTGAACGGCGTAGAACATTGTAAGACTCTAGATACTTATGGCCCTGTTGCTCTCAAGGATTCTGTACCAGTGTTCACTCTCAACAATCCACACCACCATTTTATGAGCGACTTCCTCTCTGCCTGTGCAGAAAGAAAGAAGGAAAAGGCTCACACAGTTGTGGCCTCCCACAACTGAGTCCAGTGTGGTTCAAGTTCAAGTTCATGGGTCAGATATAAGTTAAAGGCTTCTCCTGACTCCTGTAGCTGCTGGGGCTGATGAAAAGGAAGCTGGAAGATGAAGCAGAAAGTCCGTAGGCTGGTGGATGCTGAACTGAATGAATTCAAGTTTGTCAGTCTGCTGATGGCTCCTAGCACTGGTAGGCAATATAACAGGAGGTCCGTGAACCAGATGCAGGATCCAAATCCAGCAGTAGAAGTGAGCTAGCTTCTGCACAATATACTATCCTGACTCTGATACTAAGAGGAAGCCAGACCCAGAATGAAACCTGTTTCAGTGGTATCCAGACTGACCAGATTAACTGCTTGGCTGTTTCCCAGATCCGATCATGGAGTTGACCGCACTCTGTTAGCTCATATCATGGGAGAACCCCAGCCCACCCAAGTTGACATATCATCTACCTCTCATACTAGGTAAACCAAAATAAAGTAAAATAAAAGCTAATAGATGAAAATGAGACCTAGGTTGCTTGAGGTTATATAGCCTTGATCTTCGTGAACATATTTTTGTGATTTATATTTCCCCTTTTGGTGTCTGTCTGAGTGAATGCAGTATTATTTTACAGGAGTGGGAGGAGTGGGGGGGGGGGGGGGGGGCACGCCGCCATGCTTAGTGTGTGGGTTGTACAATGCACAGCTGTAGTCTCCCCTGAAGTTCTATATTGTACAGCATGTCCCAACTCTGGCCACCCTGGGGAGTGTGAGGACGAAGGTCTGGCAGGTGAAAGATTACCCAGAAATATTAAAATAGGAGGAGTAAGCACTGTGGTACTTGTTAGCTTTCCAGGAATGTTGTGTGCCTGTGGGAAGGTATTGAGTGAATGAACAGGTTAGCTAAAGCCGAACTGTGCCTTCTTTCTTAATTTTCTTATTTCCTAAGAAACAGAGCTTTGCTATTCTGTTCTCCAGAATCCAATGAAACTACTAAAAGAGAAGAATTCTGGGCTTTCAGTACACGTTCCTTAGGCCGAGGTATGCATACTCGTTATGTTGCCTAGGACAAGTCAGGGGTTTGAGTTGATGCTCTTTAAGTTTTCCCTCTTTATTCTGAATTTTATACTTTAGATGGATAGATTTTGGTCCTATTTTAGTGACAGGCTCAACCGAAAAGTGTTGAATTCTGTCCCTATTTAAACTTAATTGACCAGATTCTTTTTCAGATCATAGTCTCTCACAAATATTTTTGATGTTGACTTTCAGGTTATGGTTCTGCTTTTGTTTTTGTGGAAGGGAGATGATAGGATGGATGAGTTGTATATATACATATAAATATAAACAAAGAAAAATAACATACAATTTTTTATCTTCTATCTTCAATTCCTGAAGAGACATCAAATGCTACTTATTGTCGTTGTGTCAGGCCTGTGTGATAAAAGAGAACTATTTTAAGTGTTGGCTGAGAAATGTATCCTATGGTGACTGGAGTGGGAGTTAGCTGAACTATGCTCTGCTTATACCCTGAGGTCACCCTTCTGCTGGTGTGAGTAGGCTGTATTTGGAGAATGATAGTAACCATTGAACAAGAGGCTGTTGGGCATACATGGATGGAGCTGGTCGGTAATATGTGTGGAAGAAAGGACTCCTTCAGTGTCATAGGTAGAAAACGAATCTCCAAGATGTCATCTGCTTGGGGGCTTTATTTTCTACTGGAAAACAGATGAAAGGCTGTAACTAAAGACAATTTCCACAAGAAGTAAGACACTAAGAATGGCGTGGCGCAGTATCCAGCCTCTTCTAATTCCACTAAGGGTAGGAAAATTAAACTCATTGACCCAAGGTTGATTCATATGAAGTAGAGATCAGCCATGCCTCTACCCTCTAACTTTCTTTACCAATTCGGACAGCCATCATCCCTGCTGAGTTTCATGTGGCAATAGCCACATAGAACTCAAAGCCAGAAATCTGGAGACACGGTTCTTTGGGCTGGACAGCCTCTTCTTGCAGACAGGACTCTCTCTGGTCCAGCCATGTGGTCCCTTGGCTTTTGCCTTGCTCCGGTTTTTATTTCAGTACTGCTGATAAATGCCCAAAGGGCACACCACTCAGCTCTAGAGTTATGGGTCAGTAAACCTAGCTTTCCTAAATTAAGTACCTTGAGGCACAAGCAAACTTCCTACCTGATGGCACTCTGCTTGGCTCACTGCAGGCTAGAAAGTTCACCATTGTGTCATGCTCTGGCTTTTTTTTTGCTGCTTCTCCTCTGCTGCTTCTGTGGTGTCACGGCTTTCTGTGTCTGGGTTGAGGAGACATGCAGGTATCTCAGTGTCCAAGTGACATGTTCCACTCCTGGTATTTTTTCTTGATAGTAGTGAGATGCCCCTCCTTGCTTCTGAGGTGGCTCATTTTAAATTCAGCAAATGGAAAAACTGACCAATCTCTCATTAGATTTCCAAGTTTTTACAATCACAATGCACCATGTTAACAATCACTTACAACTGAATCACATAGGCCTATCAGCATATTCCTTTACTGTCTCTAATCCAGATCCACCAGGAAAGGAGAATATATAACCAGTGTGCATGGTACCACCCAGTCATTAGGTGGGAGTTAAAAAGACTTTGACCAGAAGGGTCGTATCAAGTATCAAATTGCCACACCACATACACCTATAGTCCCTTTGCCTTAACACAAATGGTATTTTTATTTCTGTTATGCTCAGTCCTTATCCTGGCTCCATTATTAACCAGTGTCATTTGGGCAAGTTTTGTTTTTGTTTTAAACTCTAAGCATCGGTGTATTCATGTTTAAGAAAGATAATAATATTACTTAATTTACATGATTATTTTGTAGGGTTTCTATGAGTCGGCGTCAATTCACTGACAGTGAGTGTGATTGTAACTATTAAGTGAAATAAAGCACATTTAAATTGCTTAGTATATCACTGAGATCCTAGTAAGTACAACCTGGGACCATACATTTTGAGCTCCTGGAGAGTAGAAATTGCATTTGAGGTGTTATTCATTTTGGATCTCAGGGACTCTAGTTTTGTAGGTGGAGACAAGCAATCATTTTTGAGTCTTGGCTCTTTCACATAATAGCTTTATGTCTTGCTTTAACTTCTTTGAGCTTCAATATCATTATATATTTTTTTTCAATATCATTATCTTAAAGACAAGGGTATTAATAGTTATTACATTTCAGGCCTATCATAAGATGAGGCACATAATATGTAATAGATCTCAATTTTCAAATGACTGTGAATCCTGACCCAGAAAAATTGACACAAAATCTAATTATCACGTGGTACTTTTCAAGTGTGCAATAAATCATGATTGCTAATACTTGTTCATTTTGTAGTAGATATTATGTGTATTACTTCATTTATTAAATGAATATGATCGATTCCATTAAGAATCTTTAGGTTAATATATCATAAAGAGTTTCTCCCCACTAATTATAAACTTTGCTGAAAGGTTTATAATTCTGTTGTTCTGATGCAGCATAAATTACTACATGGTCCTGGACCATCCTTAAAATTGTTCACGGCTTGATGTCATTCCATCTTTTTGAGGGCTTTCCTTTTTTTGGCTGGTGCTCCACTTTATCAAGCATGATGTCCTTCTCCACAATGTCCCTTCTGACAATATGTTCAAAGTATATAAGAAGAAATCTTGCCATCCTTGCCTCCAAGGAGCACTCTGGCCTTACTTCTTTCAAGACAGATTTGGTTGTCCTTTTAGGAGTCCAAATTACTTTCAATATGTTTCTCTAGTACCACAATTGAAATGTATCTATTCTTTGGTGGTCTTCCTTATTCAGAGTCCAACTTTCACATGCACATGAGGCAATGGGAAATACCATGGCTTGGTCAGGTGTACCTTAATTCTCAAAGTAACATTCTTGCTTTTCAATACTCTAAGGAGGTCTTGTGTGGCAGATTTCCTTAATGCAATACATCTTTTGATCCCTTCACTGCTGTTTCCATTAGCATTGATTGTTAATCTAAGCAAGACAAAATCCTTGACAACTTCAACCTTTTCTCCACTCATTGTGATGTTGCCTATTGGTCTAGTTGTAGGGACCCAACAAAATGTAACCCCATGTAGGGAATTAATCTATTTGTTATGTGCACTCAGATATCCTCTATACCTCAGACACATGCCAGATACTTATTAGGCACTCCCAAAATATTTTGACTGAATATCAAAGAAAAAGAAGTTTGGGTTAAATGGGCTGCTGGATTACACACAGAGCTAGAAATCACAGCAATAACTGAGTACAGTCTATAATAGAAAGATAGGGCAAAGTTTCCATCCGCCGCCACCATTATTCAATAGCAGTGAAGGAAAATCTGATTGATGTCTAGACCTGAGTCCTTTTCAAGTGTTATAAACAAAGTAAGAATACACACATACTGGGAAACTTGAAAGACATCGGTTTTCATTTAAATCCACTGACTGATATTTCACAAAAACTTACTGAGCAACTGCTGTGTATCTTACCTTGTTAGTCTGAAGTAAAAGGCATTTCTCAGACCTCGAGGAGATCCAAATCTGGACGATTTTATGCAATTCATCTTCTGGTTCTCTTGAAGATTCATTTTTTAAGAGAAAGTTATCAGATTTGAAAGTTACTGCAATAAAACTAAATGCCCTGGGTGTATATTTATCCTGCATTTATATTAAACTGACATGGGAATAACAAAGAGAATTTATGACAGTCAGAGTCATAACATGATTATCATTGGTCAGCCATTTTCACCTGAAAGGAACCTTATTTTTCCCATGATAATCATAGACTCATATTTCTATATAAATTTAAACTAAAGCCATACTCCTTCTATTCTTAAGATATCATTACAGGATCTGTTATTTTATTGGTACTGATGCTTGATATAATTTGATTCAAGCCCAGGGCAATTTGCCTCTAGTCCATATTGTTAATCATAATCATGTACTGTCTCTATTGTATATTCAGAAATGTAAGTTTTGTCTATAGAATTTATGGCAATGTATGATTAGACTTAGTCTTGCAAGCCAGCTATAACTGTCATTACTTATTGCTCTCACATAAGACCTCTAAAAATGTTTTCAAAAGCAACTTTATTACTGAAAGTGTGCAATGGTAGGTTATTGGTTTTATAACACAATTCCTACATGCCAAAATACAGGCAATTTGCAAGGTAAATAAAAACAAAACCAAAAAACAATTGCTACCAGGGTTCTAGTTCAAACATGCAAACAAAACATCTTTAAATATGCCTGTCAGTGGATGGCTGCAGACAAGTGTTCTCAGTAATACACTTGTCTTAGTCTCTTAGTATACCTTTCGGAAAAGGTTCAATCCAAGGGGTGGTTTCTGAAGGAACCTGCTGAGCCCGTTCCAGTCAATGCGCCGAAGGCTTTGGAGACTGTATGACCAATTTTGAGAGATTTTTCTCAACAGCACAGGAGGGTCATGGGGGCGTATGAAGATAACGTTTTAAGGAAATTGCAAACTGTGAGGAAAAGTTAAAGGCATGTCATTGTTCAGCCAATGCTGAGAATTGTTTCCCCATCACAACAATGCCCCTCTCATTCTTCTAGGCTAGCAAGGGCGATCGTGCAAAAATATTTTGGGGTGTCACCCCCCATCCACCCTACTACCCTGATCTGCCCCTTTAGCCTTCTTTTCGTTCCTAGAATCCAAGCACAATGCAAAGAAATATGATTTGAGTCCCTCGAAGATGCCCAGACTGCGGTTTTGACATGGTGTAAATCAAAAAGGGAAGAATTCTTCAGGGTAGGCCAGAGAGATGGAGATACCGCCTTTAGAAATGGCTAGACCTAGATGGAAGATATGTCAAACACTTGTGTAGCAATACATTTTTTACTTACTCCAATATATGTAAGGTATATAACATAAAAATAACACTGACCACACTATGGAATCACTACTTTCCTGTCATGTAACCATACTAGTTTCTATTTTTAGCAATTTTGGTTTATATATATACTTAGCTAAATTTTGCAGAGATCTTGAAATCTGGCATATACCGTGTATGCTCAAGTATAAGCTGACCCAAATATCAGCCAAGGCACCTAGTCATTTTACCATAAAAACTGCAAAAAAATTGTGCTGAACAACTCGGCTTATACATGAGTATATACGGTACTTGTTTGACTTTGCTTTTTCACCCAATGTTATATGTAGAAGCCTGCTCTGTGTGAGTGAGATAGGAATCATTGCTGTTTTAAGCCATTGAGATTTTGAGATTGTCTATTACTATAGCATAATATAGCATATCTTTACTGGTACATTTAGCAACTTTCATTTTCTTAAGAGAGAACATTTATAGCTATAGATAAAAGGAATTTTAGATAAAGGTGAAGGGAAGTGAACAAAGGTTGTATTTTATAGTTAAAGGGATACATTAATTCAGCATTTTTATTCCATATAAATCCAGGATGACATATTTACAAATCAAATTGCTTTGACTATTGGAAGGGCATACCTGTAGTAACTCAGAAAAAGGGATTCTAAAGCTAATAACTATTAACTTGCAACGTTTTGAAGCATTTGGGTGGGATATCTGCCTTGGTGTGCAGGTACCGTTTTTCTGTTTCAGTTAACCGTTCTCATGTAAAACATCTTGGAGGACTTATCATGATGCTGAGTCTCCTGGAATCACAAGCCATTCCCTTTAAATTTGAGGGGCTTATGGAAATCTGATAGCCATTTCATTTGGTCACATATTGAAGTAGAATACACTTAGGCCAGATGGTGGTGTCTGGTCTATAAAAACAGAAACAAATCAAAGCAAAAGCTAGCCTATAAAAAATGTATCCCTAAATAAATTTGGGCAGGGTTTCCAACATTTGCTGCAATACTGTTTAAAAGGGAACACTTTTTGCTCTTGTCTTCTTGGAAATTATCTTAATTTGAAAGCATTTTCTTTAAAGAAAACACGGGCAAATATCACTAAACAAAGGAAATATTCAACTAAATATATGGATTTGTGTAGAGCAACAAGGATCAACCTGTGGGTCCTGACCCTTTGGGGGTCGAATGACCTTTTCACGGGGGTCAGCTGATTCATAACTGTATCAAAATTACAGTTATGAAGTAACAACAGAAATATTTTTATGGTGGGGGGGTCACCACAGCATGAACTATATTAAAGGGTGGCAGCATTAGGAAAGTTGAGAACCACTGCTTTGGATTATGCTGCACATGGTTGTTGTCAGGTGTCGTGGAGTAGGTTTAAACTCATATTCTCTAGACACAACATAACTAGACAGTGTTTCTAAGGAACATCTGCTTCTAAGGAGCATTCTTGCTGTAATTCTTCCAAGAGAGATTTATTCGCTCTTCTGCCATTCCATGGTATATTGAACATCCTTGGCCAAACCATATTTCAAACCATTCCTTGATCTTCATTGTTCAGCTTCGCAATGTATATGAAGAGATTAAAAATATCATGGTTTGGATAAGCCACCCCTTTAATTCTCAAGGTAACCTTTTTGCTTTTAACTCTTTAATGAAGTCTTTCGTAGATTTTCCCATCGCAATGTGTCATTTGCTTTCCTGGCTGTGACTTCCCTGGCTATTTAATTATGGATCCAAGTGAAATTAAATCATTGACAGCCTCAACATTTTCCTCATTGATTATGAAGTTCCATGTCTGTCAGCTTGTTGTACTGTGGTGACTTGGGTGTTGCTCTGAGGCTGAAAACTATGCCACTGGTTTTTCAAATATCAGCAGTTACCCAAAGTGCACAGGTTTCAGCAGCTTCCAGACTAAGAACAGAATACAGAGGAGGAATTGGCCATTGAATACACTATGGATAGCATCAAAGCACTATCCTCAGAGAGAGTGGCAGAAGATAAGCCACTAAGGTAAGAAAGCACTCAAAAGATTACTGAGGAAGAGCTGCCGTCTCAAAGTAGCGTTGACTGTCATGAAGTGAAGCCTGTAGGAGTAAAGCCTTCAGGACCTTCATTTGCTGAGGAGGGATCACTCAACATGAGAAGAAACAGCTTCAAACTACAATTAATAATTGGAGCTCAGAATGGGTGAAGTATGAATCCAGGAAAATTGGAAGTCATTACAAATGAAATGGAATGCATAGCGTTAGATATTCTAGGCATTAAGTGAGCTGAAATGGACTGATCGTGGTGATTTTGAATGAGAGAATCATATGGTTTACTATGCTGGGAATGACACAATCGAGAGGAAAGGTGTTTCATTCATCATCAAAAGAGACATTTCAAGCTCTATCTTGGAAGTACCATGCTGTTTGTGAGAGTATAATGTCTATCCGGATACAAGGAAATCAAATCAATACAACTTTGATTCAGATTGTGCACCATCCACTGAAGCTAGTCATGCAGATGTTGATGCATTCTACCAAAGTCTTCGGTCTGAAACTGATCAAACATGCAATCAAGATGCATAGGTAGTTATTGGCAATTGGATTCTAAAAGTGAGAAGCAAAGAGGAAGGAACAGTAGTTGGAAAATAGGATCTTGGAGATAGAAATGAAGCTGAAGAGCACATGAAAGAATGTTGCAAGATCAACAACTTCTTTATTGAAGACACCTTTTTTCAATTACACAAATGATGATTATGTGGACTTCTCCAGATGGATTATACAGATATCAAATTGACTGCATCTGTGGGAAGAGACGCTGGAGAAGTTCAATATCAGCAGCTAAAATTAGACTAGGAGCTGAGCAATTGAATGGCATCAACTACTCATATTTAAGTTCAGGCTAAAGCTGAAGAAAATGAAAATAAGTCCACGAGAGCCAAATTACAACCTTGACTATATACCATCCGAATTTCCAAAACATCTCAAGGACATATCTGATGCCTTAAACAAGCTGTGGAAGGAAGGACATCAAGAACATCACACATAGAGCAAAAGATCATTAAAAAGACAGGAAAGAAAGGATCAAAGAACCATAGGTACTTGTGTATATAGTGGCTTGCAACAATGGGCTTAAGCATAGGAGAAATGATGATGGTGCTTGAAGTCGCTGTGTGTCAGAGCCTTACTTTGGACAGGTTCTCAGGGGAGACCCAGGAGATGGACATCGTGTTTGGTAAAGTGGAGGGGCAGCAAAACAGAGGAAGACCCTTGATGAGATGGCTTGACACAGTGACTGCAACAGTCGGCTCAACGTAAGGGCACATCTGAGGAAGGCACAGGGTCGCTAGGAGTCAGAGATGACTGGACAGCAGCCAATCACAACAATATCATGTTGTTGCTTATTGGTGAAATTTAAGGATTTCAGTTTTTTTATATTGAGGTGTAAATCATATTAAAAGGTATGATCTTTCATCTTCACCGGAAACCTCAAGTTTTCATCATTGTCAGCAAACCGGACTGTGAGCTGCACATCAAAGATTGGTAAGGCATCTTCCTGTAATTCTCTAATTGTTCTAATTAAAGGGATTCAAAGACAAGTCGCAAATTGGCAGAAACTATTTGCAAAGGCCACAGTCAGTCAAGGACTCTGTAAACTCAACAGTAAAACAGTCAGATCAGAAAATGGGAGAGACTTGAACAAACAGGTCACCATGTGACTCCGTTTACACCCCGTGGAAGAGTCCCCAAATCTAGGTGCTTAGCATAGGGTAGGCTTCCACCCAAGGATTCAGCCTGAATGCCATTTTTATTGGATCAACAAACATGAAAAACAAGAGGCATTTAAACTGAGCTCACATTAACGTCTTAATCTGAACGAACTCGAGGATGGGGAGGAAGGAAGGTAACATTGCAACTGCTTTCAGAAAGAATATTTTGGTGCAAGCTGGTTGAAAGATAAGTAAAGTCACTTTCACAGAATGCTTGTGCAAGCTAACTCCAGGACAGGACATCTATAGATTAACTGACATATGAGTTACAGTTACTAATGGTTACTATGTCCCTATACCTCAGTTACTAATGGGTACTATGTCCCTATACCATATATATATATATATATATATATATATATATATATATAAAAACAAAAAACTCTTCACATTTTCTGCACTTTGGAGCACTTTGTAATTTTACAAATTCTGCTCAGCTGCAGTTGTAATATTCCTTCAATAAATCTCTTTGCTTAAAATATTTTGGAGACTGTGTCTTTCTCTTTGACAAGAGTGTCCTTGAAAGAATAAAATTATAGTGATAGAAAACAGATCAGTGTTTGCCACAAGAGATATGTGTGAAGGGAGTGGGAGGGTGCTTGGCTATAGAAGAGTGAGGAGAAGGAAATTCTTTCATGATAGAATACTTTGCTATCTTAATTGTAATGATAACTTTATAGATGTGAGAAAACCAGAGAACACTCACAATCACACACACACACACAGACACACCTGCACACACGGGCACACATGCAATGAGTATTCACAACTGGTGAAATAGAAATGAGATCTCTAATTAAGAGTATTATATAAATTTCCATCTTGATCTCTACTGTATAATTACTATAAGATGCTAGCATTAGGGTTTGCTGGGTAAAGTGTATAGGGAACCTTGTATCTTTTTTGCAACTTCTTATTACTACAATTTGTTTTTATTATAAATTATTTTTACAACTTCTTGTGAGGCTGTAATTAGTTCTTCAAAAGTTGAAAATCTAATGAACAAATAAAAAGTCACACCATATTTATTTTATTTCATGTTCAAGATATTAAAATGATTTCACCTCTTCTTTGGAGTGTCTAATTACTTGCCTGAATCACATGCCATCATCATGTTATAAGTTTGACAAACTCTTCTTCTATTCTATTTTAATAAACGTTATTGCTCAAAGGGTCTTCCTCCTAAATTCCAGTTTTCATCTTGGGTAACTGTTTCACTCTTTCTTTGGTGAAATTTGTAATTTGAGAAAGAAACCATTGTTTTTTGAGTTCTTCGTTCTTGCTGTTTTTCAGTCTATATCATCATTATGC
The DNA here is from genome assembly GCF_000313985.2 of Echinops telfairi. Taxonomy (NCBI): domain Eukaryota; kingdom Metazoa; phylum Chordata; class Mammalia; order Afrosoricida; family Tenrecidae; genus Echinops; species Echinops telfairi. The sequence continues at coordinate 4,137,588 of NW_022103917.1, read as the reverse complement.
TGGCAATGACACAAGAATTTTATATGAAAAACTGTATAAGGGAAATTGACTTTTTGAGAGCTGGCGTGTCTGAAATTTTCATCCATTGTGTCCTCATACTTGATTGATATATTGGGTGTGAAATTCCAAGTCCCAAACTGTTTACCTACAAAATCTGAATGCATTTCTTCTGTCTTGTATAGTAGTTAGTGTTGCCTGTGAGACGTTTAATGGCACTGCGATTCTAGGCTCTTTATGATTTACCTTTTCTCTTTGTGTCTACTTTTTCTCCTAGGTGCTCTGAAATTTCAGTGAGGTATAACTGTGTGTTTGTTTAGGAAAATAATTGTTCTCGGATATCTATGTCTTGGGATATTCAATCTATTTTTTTCTTTTTTCTTTTTTTTAAAAATTGTTTTAGTAGGGGCTCATACAGCTCTTATCACAAACCATACATACATCAATTGTGTAAAGCACATTTGTGCATTCATTGCCCTCATCATTCTCAAAACATTTGCTCTCCACTTAAGCCCCTGGCATTGGGTCCTCATTTTCTCACCTCCCTCCCCACTCCCCACTGCCTCATGAGCCCTTGATTATTTATAAATTATCATTCTGTCATATCTTGCCCTGTCCAACGTCTCCTTTCACCCACTTTTCTGTTGTCTGTCCCCCAGGGAGGAGGTCACATGTAGATCCTTGTAATCGGTTCCCCCTTTCCAACCCACTCTCCCTCTACCCTCCCAGTTCACCACTCATACCACTGGTCCTGAAGGGATCATCCGCCCTGGATTCCCTGGGAATCAATCTATTTTTCCACTTAATTTTGTATTTTTTCTACTTCACCTTTTAATTCAGGTTATTTTTAAACACTGATATATTTTTTGCTATTCCTTTTTACATAGCAACATTTTCTTGGATTATGACTGAAAGGATCTAATCAGACATCGATCTAACAATTAAATTGTGTTACTTTAAGAAATATTTTTGAATTCTGAGGTCAGTTTTGGTCTATCTTGTCCTCTTTTTAAACAACAGTAAAAGAACATTACACATTGATAATCCACCACCAGTAACTGGGGAGAGCAGATTTTACTCTCAGGAGCACTGGTTTTCTGATCATTTTATCCTTCACGATGGTTCTCTCAGTCAAAGTCCATCAGGAACTCTAATGTGATGCAAACTTCTTCCTGAAATCAGAATTTTGACATCTTGAGAGATGTTGGATGATGGGTTATTCCTTCATTTTTTGCAATTGATGAAAACAAGGTAAGTATATAATTTATAAATTTTAGTTACAGCTCAACCATTGGGTTGTTTCTATCTCATTCCAAAATGATTGCGTAAAATTCTTTCTCAGATGCATGTATCAGATACTGTGTTGAAGGAGCCCTGGTGCTGTCGTGTAGGAACCCACTAACTGTTCCTTGATAGAACAATCAGGCTGAGTGTTCCCATCAAGAGTTTGGTTTGGTGGCTACATTGTTTGAACAGCCTTTTGCTGAAAATCTGCACAACATGTGCACAAGCAATGATCTTTCTCTAGATCATTCCAAAGTGTCGTTATAGATGAGTTTTAAGTATTTGGATTATTACAGACTTTGTTTTCCAGAGGTAGCCAGGCATGTTCATTTTTAAATGTATTCTATGACAGAAATTCCCAATGACAAAAGTACATTATGCAGATCACTTTCAAACATGTGCCATTATTACTGTTCTGAAACTTGGCACTTAATGAAATAGATACATTACAGCAAGGTCGGCTATATGCTGGCTTTATGTGTGTGTGTGTGTATGTGTGTTCTTTTTCACCATTGATTTCCTTTACAAATGTAATATATTTTAGGTTGAAAAAGCACATTTAATCAACCTCCTTTGAGCCTTTGACCACATTAATTATTTCTTCACAGTGTCCTTTCCTGAGTCATCCGCATCTATCCAAATTCTTAGAGTTGGACGACTCCAAGGCACAGTGCTGGGGCTGCTCTCTCTGCTGTAGACACCGATGTCATTCTCCTGGGCTTCTGAGCCACCTCATTGTGATGCCTCCCAAGTTTATATGTATAGTTCAGATTTGTATTCTGGTGTTATATTTACTATATTTGCCTGATTTGCCATTTTCCTCTGACCTTTAATATACACACATCTTTCCGGAGACACTTCTTTGGGAAGCCAGAATAGCAATTTATAATATCCTTGTATAACAGAATAGAACATATAAAACCAATACTTTCTTTGTATAATGCTATGTTCTTAGCAAGCATTTACTGCATTTTTCTAGATGTTGGTAAAATCTGTGTGCTGCTATGTAACCGTTAAAGTGACCATCTTTTCTTGTTATTAAAAGCTAAATTATCAATCACTACAAAAAATAGAATGAGTTTTAGAGCTTTAGTTTCAGTGATACAATCGCTCATACACTTATTCTAGATGATTGGTAAGTATTTGTTGAATCAAGTTGGAAATAAATGGATCAGATTCTCTGTCTCTGGAGCTTTGCCAAACAGTCGTGGCACAATGGTAGGTCTCAGGCATGTAAAAGGTATCTTCATGGAACTTATACTTTAATGTGAGGGGTCAGGGTTCTTAAAAAAGCTATAATGAAGCATTTAGAAGTAACATGCTGAGGTCAGTGCCAATTACCACGAGGACACAAATGTAGAAGTACTGTATATACTCATGTATAAGCCGAGTATTTCAGCACATTTTTGTGTGTGCAGTTTTTGTGGTAAAATTAGGTGCCTCGGCTGATATTCAGATTGGCTTATACCTAACTTGATTTGTGGAGGACGGAATTCTCTTATTTCTGGAGGAAACAAACTAACTTGTGAAGAACAAGTAGGATTTAGCCAAAGTTTGTGCAGACAAACCAAAAATTGTCAGATGGGGTTTTCAATGTATATATTTGCAATATATAGAAAGACTGAAACATAAATGTAGGAGGATAAAAAGATTCGTATGGTGATTGGGGTTTTAAGTGGTAAAGTGCTTATTCTAAATAGACTATAAAAGATTAATAGATTGAATATGGGGCCAGGCTTGTCAGGAATGAGATCTAGGATACCCACTTAAATTGTGATTCTAGATGAATAACAAATAATATTTTAGTACACGTTCACCCTAAATATGCCATAGGCCATAATACTTAAAAGTACTAGTTGCAAGTTGCTATCTGATTGGTTTTGATCCTTATCGAACCCGTGTATGTAAGACTAGAACTGTGCTCTAGAGAGTTTTCAATGACTGCAGTTTTGGGACTTGGTGGCATAACAGTTCCACACCAGGCTGTCACCGCACAGGACAAAGATGGGCTTTCTATTCCAGAAAGAGTTATAATCTTGGAAACCCATAGGACCAGTTCTACTCTGGCCTATAGAGTTATTATGACTGACTTGTCATCAACTCACTGGCAGGGAGGTTTCAATTTTTTTTTTTTAGTGTGGATGGGCTTACCACAGCTGAATACATTAAACATTTGTTCCAACTAGAGAGTCCTTCATTTACATATGAGAGGGCTTCAAAATGATCGTGGAAATGTGGAGCAATGTTTTGAAGCCCTTCTTAGATCCATGTATATGACACTCTGAAAAAGATAAAACCATGGAGACAGAAAATGGATTTGTATTGCTCTGGGGGCCAGAGATGGTGAAAGGAGCCCGGTGGCACAGTGGGTTAAGCAGTGCACTGCTAGCTGCAAAATTGCCAGTTCAAACCCATCAGCCACTCTGAGGGAGAAAGATGATGATGTCTACTCCTGTCTTGAAAACTCTACATAGGGTTGATATGTGTTGGAATCAATGCGTTGGCGGTGGGTTTGGTTTGACTGGTTAGATAGGGTGAGTGATGCAAGCTGTTCTCTCTCCTGATTGTCGTGGTGGCCATATGAATCTATACATGTCACTAAATTGTATACCCCTCCCCAAAATCAGTCAGTTTTACTTTAACATTAATTAGGAAACATCTGGACAGAAGAAACTTCTTCACAGAGACAATCTGTACTGAACCTAAGAGGTGAAAGAGCTTTGCTCAACTGAAGAATTGGAATAATTGCTTCCAGTGCGGACAGGCAGAGCTTTAGATCACAGGGTTATGGATGACAATAGAGATGTGCTGGCATTTCAATAATCCTGGGCTCCAGAGTACAGAACAGTGGTTACGAAGACTATCTCAGTAAAAAATCTGAGTCCGACAGTACTAAATTAGCATCCTCATGCCACCTGCTGATTTGTTTCTCTAACCCAAACCTGGTGTCCTTAATAGGGCAGTTTGGACATCAAAATGCTGGAGGCTAAGAAAGACCATTTATTAGAGTCTTACATCATCGTTTAGTATCCCTGCTGGCATAGTGGGTTACACATTGGGCTGTTAACCAAATGTCAATGGGTCAAACCCCGCAGCCCCTCCAAGAGAGAAATGATGTTCTTTACTTCTGTAGAACGCTGTAGCCTCAGAAATCCACAGGGGCAGTTCTGCCCTAAAGGGTCCATATGGTTGGAATGAACTTGATGGAAGTAAGTTTGGCTGTTTTTTCATTACATCATTATTTAGATTCAGGAGTGATCTACCTAAGGAGATGAATAGATCTGCATCTAACCTCGCAGAATCCATAGAACCCACTTTCCGTGCCCCCTTGAGGGCCTTAGATTCTCTGAAGATTTTCCCATTCAATCCAGCTCCTCACTCATCCAATGACTATTTTAAAACAGCTCATTTCAGGTCCATTTTCTTTAAGTCTTACACAGAACTCTGAATTTTGTAAAAGTTTCACAGAAGTTTGCATGAAAATTTGAAAACAAAATTAGTATACGTGTACATTGGTATGCATTACTGATATACTGTGTAAAGTTCTGAAGGCTTGCAATAATATGAAGTACTTGCCCCCAAAGCAAAGGACAAAGTAAATGAAAAGAAAGGTTGTTTATCACATGCTATTGTGGTACCATATACAGCTAATGCACAAAATATGACCCTGCCATCAGTTTATTTGGCTGTGTATTTCTTTCACATGCAATGTGCTGCAGCTATATTGGGCTATAAATAAAATGCCTTCTGTTACGGATTGAATTGTGTACCCACAAAATATATGTTGTAAATTCTTTTTAAAAATCATTTTATTGGGGGCTCGTACAGCAGCTCTTATCACAATTCATGCATTCATCCATTGTGTCAAGCACATTTGTGCATATGTTGCCATCATCATTTTCAAAACATTTTCTTTCTACTTGAGCCCTTGGTATCGGCTCCTCATTTTTTCCCCTCCCTCCCTGTTCCCCCTTCCCTCATGGACCCTTGATAATTTACAAGTAATTATTATTTTGTCATATCTTGCCCTGTCCAACGCTCCCTTCACCCACTTTTCTGTTGTCCGTCCCCCAGACTTTCTTAAACAGTGTTAAGCTACTTGAGCTTTTAAACTGTGTAAGTGAACATCCCATGT
>NW_022103917.1:4099208-4132072 GCF_000313985.2 Echinops telfairi | reverse complement strand
CTCATGAACCCTTGATAATTTATAAATTATTATTATTTTGTCATGTCTTACATTGACCGATGTCCCCCTTCACCCACTTTTCTGTTGTCCATCCCCTTGGGAGGGGCTATATATCGATCCTTGTGATCAGTTCCCCCTTTCTCTTTCTACCTTATCCTAACCCTCCTGGTATCACTCCCCTCGGGATTGGTCCTGAGGAATTCATCTATCCTGGAATTCCTGCATTTCCATTTCTTATCTATACCTGTGTACATGCTCTGGTCTAAGCGGATCTGTAAGGAAGAATTGGGGTCATGATAGTGAGGGGTGGGGGGCGAGCATTGAAGAACTCGAGGAAAGTTATATGTTTCCTCCATGCTATTCTGTACCCTGACTGGCTCATCTCTTCCTTGTGACCCTTTGGTAAGGGGTTGTCCAATTGTCTACAGGTGGGCTTTGGGTCTCCACGCCACACTCCCCCTCATTCACACTGATATGATTTTTTTTTTGTTCTGGGTCTTTGATGCCCGAAACCTGATCCCATCGACACCTCATGGTCACACAGGCTGGTGTGCTTCTTCCATGTGGACTTTGTTGCTTCTCAGCCAGATGGTTGCTGGTTTATCTTCAAGCCTTTTAGACCCCATACGCTATATCTTTTGATAGCCGGACACCATTAGCTTTCTTCACATTTGCTTATGCACCCATTTTGTCTTCAGCAATTGTGTCAGGGAGCTGAGCATCATGGAATGCCAGGTTATTAGGACAAAGTGTTCTTGTGTTGAGGGAGTACTTGAGTATAGACCCAGTGTCCATCTGCTACCTTAACACTTAACATGCACTTTACACAATTGATGTGTGTATGGATTGTGATAAGAGTTGTATGAGCCCCTAATAAAATGATTAAAAAATAAATAAATATATGTACATAGCTCTATTTCCCTGTCATCATATGTAAATGTATTTACATATGTACATGTCTGTATTTAGGCCTTTATAAATGTCCTTTGCCTCCTAGTTCTTTCCTCTATTTCCTTTTACTTTCCTCTTGTCCCACTATTATGTTCAGCCTGCGTTCGGGTTTCAGTAAATCCTCTTGGTTATGTTGCCTTTGATCAAGCCCTACCAGCTTTCCTACATCCTCCTCGCCCTATGTTATAAATTCTAACTTCTATGCCTATGGTTATAATCCAATGTAGGACTCTGTTGTCTTTGATAGGTTAATGAGCTAGGATTCACATAGGGAGTATGTTGAGTCAATCTCCTTTGGGATATAAAAGAGATCAAACAAGGAAGAAGAGGAAAGGAGTAATTCAGATGCCAAGCCACATGGAGATATTCAAGGAACAGGAAGCAGAAACTGAAGAGACAAAGACATTCTTTCAGAGCTGACAAGGAGAGAAAGCTTTCCCGTAGAGCCAGCACTCTGACTCAGAAATTCCAGCTTCCTAAACTGTCAGAAAATACAGTTCTTATTTGTTAATGACACCCATTCGTGGTATGTCTGTGGTAGCAGCCCTAGTTAACTAAGTTACCTTCATTTTGAGTGCCAAACAACTTTTTTTGATGCTTGTATATTATCAGTGTCACCATAATTTTGGCTATAGGGTCACAAATCACATCCTACTCAGCTCTATTCCACCCGTTATTTTTAACAAGCTATTCTCTTTGACTCTACTCTCAATGATTGCTAACCTTAAATGGATCACAGAGGTGGAAAGTATTGCATCCTGTCATTATTTCTCTTTTGAGCAACTCATATTCTTAAATGTTAACTTAGATTTAATGAAACACTTTGGATTTATATTGCATTGCCATTCTTGGCAAATTATTGTTCCCAATGCCCTCAGTTTTGGGGAAACACTATTTGGTTGTGATTATGCTTGATTTGTATCTTAACATTCAAAAATATATTGGAAATATTTTCAGTATTTTGATTCACTTATGCCATTTCTCCATATATTGGTAGAATTCCTTTTAATTTAACATTTCTATTACACAATTTTTATATTGCAATTATGTTTCCATTTAATAAGTTCCCCGTACAAGGTATAATATGTCATATCAAAAATCTAAACTACATGCCTGCATTCTATTCTAAGTACAGTTCAATGCCGCCCCTTTGAGGACTGAGGTGCTCTTGACCCACAGCATACTATTTTGTTCGCTTCACATGCTTGGGAAAGCTGGGCAATGAATAAGGAAAAGAATCGACGGCTGTGAATTATGGTGTTGGCAATGAATGTTGACTAGGCCACGGGCTGTCAGAAGGATCAGTAAATCTGTGTGGACAGGAATACATCCAAAGGCTCTTTAGATGGGATGATGACTGTTTCTGCTTACTTTGGACATGGCATAGGCAGAGACTGATTCCTTGGAGAAAAAACCAAACAAACAGAGGAGGGTCGGCAAAACAGAAAAAGACTTTCAGTGAAGTGATTTGGCCCAGTGACAATGACAATGGACTGAAATGCAATAAACTTTGTGAGGATGACACAGACCAATTTTGTTCCATTGTCCATGGTGTCGCTCTAAGTAAAAAAAACGTCTGATGGCATCTAACAACAACAGCATTCTGCTAGCTTGAAGTCTAATTGAAGGGGCAAAGCAGACGTGTAGTTGTTCAGCATAGAATTTGGAGTGCAATGACTGAAGTTTGATATTTGATTCAGTCTTTCTGCTCTGTGACCCTGAGAAAGTTACTTAGGCTTGTCAAGTTCTCATTTTCTCATCTTTAAAACAGATGCCGCGTCATATGGTGATATTATGAAGATTTAACAGGATAGCATACATGCAAGTATGTAGGGTCTCATATCTAAACCAAAAAGTGTCTCTGGCTTATGTAAACAGAGCAAAAGGGCGATGACTAGCACTATTGCTGGGACCTGCTGCTTGGACATTCTTTCACAAGACTTGAAGGCAACAGGCTATTCTAGAAACAGGATGGCCTTTGCAGTTAGACCGAGGTCATGGCTTGGACAACTGATGATTGTTTGAACTTACCCAGATGACTTAACTTTTCTGATTCTCACTTTTATATTTCTGCAGTGGGAATAATATTAACTTATCTAAGAGTTATTGTGAGGATTAAAATAAGATGATTTTAATCCCCTGATACTCAGTAGATGGTTGCAAATATATTTGCTAAAGTGAACTTTTTCTTAGCTATATAAAAGGATCACAGAGGGTTCAGCTGAAATAGATTAAGAAATAAATGAATTTATTGGTATACGTTAGAGTGCATGTGCTTATATGGGTCTATCTCATCTCACTGCTACCGACTCAATGCCAACTCATAGCAACCATATGGGTCTATAGAAAATAACACGAAGGCATAGGGTACCCATTTGTTCTTAGCCAATGATCCCGACTCATTAGGAAAGAGAGAATATGGGTAGAGTACTTCATGCCTCTGTCCAAATCTCATTGGTTTATCAATTGGGCTGCTACGGTGGCAAACAAATTGATGGGGGAATAGAAATGCACCTCTGACAAGAAACCATTTGGGGGACTGACCCTCTTGTCTTTTTCCAAGTTAGCATTTTCTCCGCTGTCTGGTCACAAGAATATTTACAGGTCAGTGGTCTGTTGTAATTCTGATTTATTATGTGGTCATTTTGAGCAGGACTCCAGTAACTTTTGCTGTTTTTGTCTGCATGACCCTCCTTCCACTCTTTACAGATGATAAGTATTTCTAAATCTTCTTTCTTGTAAGAAAAAGACAGACTATCAGAGACTCCAGCTATAGTGCATTTGTTTTTATGTCGCCCTGTTGGCCCTTGCTAGTGAAGAGAGAAAGCGCCAAGGACAACTTTAGTGGACTTATTAATGTTGGAGTTTTCCGGAATTTAATTTGATTGTTATTTATTGGGCAGTCAAAATGTGTTAAGCTGCATAAAGAACACACAGAAAGCATGATCTGGATATTAAGGATTTTCTACCCTAAAAAAGGAAGTCTATTAACTTAGCTACAGAATGTATCCAATTCTGTAATTACTTGTGAAATCTTGATTGGGGAACTCATTTAGCTGGCCTTACACTGAGAGGGTATTTTTATGTCTTTCTAGTTACAAATTGTGTTGCTTCAATTAGCATTTTCAAGACACTATAATGTGATAGTGCTCCCATATAGGAAATTATCCCTCCGCACTTGCAAGGAAATTAACGAATGCCTCATCAAGTGAACAAAAAGTGGCTTATACAAAGTGCTTGGGGCAAACAATCCTCCAAGGATAAAGCTGCATTCCCTGTAGATTCACTTGGGGAAAGCAATCATGTAAGGGGAATGGATGCCCACAGAATAGCAAAGCATTAGCTCAGTGGAGAGTTGAAGGAGGTTGGATACATTACAGGTAGGCAAAAGAGGCACTTCAAGATTATACTTACAGCAGCTTCATCCACAAGAATGTGACAGACTGCCAATTTCCCACTCTACCTACCTGCATGCTTCTCCCACGGTGTTCTAGGTCCCGTGCAAAACAGTGAGAATACAACAAGGAAGACAGAGTTTGCCTTCTGAGGCATTCACAGGCAGGCTGGACAGGGAGATAGGGAAAGACAGGGATTCATTTATTCAGCAAATATTACCATTCATTGACTGCTATTTTAATACCAAGTGCTGTTGTAGAGGCTAGAGAGACAGAAGTGAAGAAAACACGCCGAAATGTCTGCAGGGCTACATGATCATTGGGGATAGATGGATGACAAGTTGGAGTGTGCATGTATGTATCTGCAGGTGTGTGTGTCGATGTTTTGATCTAGCTCTATCCTCAGGTGGTGACAGATGTTATAGAGAAGTATAAAGCATGAAAGAAGGATAAAGAGAAGGAATGGGTGAGATGAGACGGGAAGAGATGCCTTACTGGTAGGGAGTCATTTGAGCAGAGACCTAAAGACACGAGGGGGGCTTTTGTAGATATGGTTGGGGCAGCACTCACAATGGAAGAACCACAAAACACTTGGTGGGTGAGTCAATGTTGACCCACAGCAACCTTAGAGGAAGTAGTAGAACTGCCCCTGATGGTTTACAGGACGTAGAAACCCTCATCTTTCTCCCATGGAGTGACTGGGGTGGTTTTGGACTGCTGACCTTGTGGTTAACAGCCCAATCGGCAAACCACTACGCCACCAGGAAAATTCAAAGATGTGCCCAAATGAAAAGACTGCACAAAGAGTAATGCCATTTTACAATAGTGACGCTAGCAAAAGTAGGAAACAATGCAAAGAACAGCTAGGGAAGAGGTCTCTCTCTGTCAGGTGCAAGAAGAATCACCAGCAAGAAATAGTGTGTCCTTGAAAAATATCAGGGCTGCTGGGTTTGGTCCTCCACATAAGTCCGGGTGAGATTGCTGCATAACTCAGCTCACTTCCCCCTGCCCCCTTTCTCAAACAATTTGTAGATTATTCCTTTTGCCTCAGGCCATATATATTTTTTTCTTTTTGCTTCATGCCACATTTTTCCCCTTCTGCTTGTTCAATTTTACGTCCTTTCATTTCTCCTTGCATAACACTTTCCTGCTTCCTCTGCCGCATTATTTCCTAGTGTTTGTTCTTTACCCTCGCAGTAGGTTTTGCTTTGTTCCCACGGGAAGCGGCTCTAGAAGTTGGCAAGAGTACATGTGATATCAGGAGTCACCCTGACCACTCAGACTGCCCTGAGAAGACTATCGGCCACAGTGAAGTAAGTCTTCGAGTAAAAGGAGCAGAAAAGCGTAGTAAATGGAGAGATGACTCAAACTTTAAAAAAACAACCAACCAACCAAAAATCTAAGTCTGTTGCTAACAGGTCAGTTATGATTCATGGCGACCTTATATGACACGGTAGAACTGCCCCAGAGACTATGATCTTTATGGAAGAAGACTGCTACATCTTTTCCCCATAGATTGGCTGCTGGATTCAAACTGCCATCCTTTTGGTTAGTTGCCGAGTACTTTACATACAATGCCACTAACGGCTAGGGAGTCACTTGTCTAGCTTGTCTTGCTGACAGTTCAGTTCGGTTTGCTCTGCCTTTGACTGTGTCTGCTATGACTGTACCAGTTCCAACTGGTTTGAAGCCTGCTTTCAGCTGCTCCACTACTCTCCCTTTAGATCTGCGGTTCTCAACCTGGGGGAGGTCCAGAACCCCTGCACTAGATGAACTTCCACAAGGTCATAGACTCCCGCTGATCTGTTTCCCCGATATACACAATGAAGGCATTAGGGTGATATAAGAGGTTTTTTGGATTTTGAAAATAGCATGTTCATGTCAATATGCAGGGAATTGTGGTCGGCTTTGGGGATGGTTTAGAAATAGTGAAATGCAAGCAGCTAGATGACTGAGGCACTAGAATGATTCGGGGCTCCTGTTTCCTCGCTCGTTGTATTCTGTTCTAACCCTCACAATTTCTAAGAAATAACTGGAAATAGAGACTGGGGGCCTCCCCGCCCAAATAAGCCCTCTGTTGTACTCATTGAACCTACCACGTTTGCAATAAATTCTCTTTGTTTCCCATAGATGGCACTGGCAAGTTGCCTGGCATATGATGTAAGAGGGTAGAGTACATTTGGAGGAAGACTCATGGGAGAATTCTCACAGAAAGTGAATCAGGAAGTGAAGCAAGCTGTCGGGTTCCTTAGCTAAGTGGTGTGGGCATTCCCTGATTGGTCAGAATCACACCTTGTTGGTTCTGCATGTAACTGCAGCAAAGACTGTGGGACCTCCATCTCAGAAGTAAACACGTCTTTAGCCACTGCACTCCAAGCCAAAATCCAGAGTGCTTCCAGTTTGCTTTGAGGAAATTCAATTAGGAAAGGAGAATAAGTCACTTGAGTGACAATGCCAATCAGCCAGCTTGACTCACTCACATTTTGTAGGCTCTGAAGAATGTGTTATATAGCCACTCTAGCATTAGTGCTGATTTATGACGATGGAGTCTGAGTACAAGGCTAAGTTCGATGTTTCTTTTTTATATATATACTTTTATTGGGGGCTCTTACATCTCTTATCACAATTGATACATTCATCCAGCGTGTCAAGAACATGTTTCAATGTGTAGAAATAATTGCGATCTTCTGCCAATTTCCTTAATTCTTTAAAAATATTTTAAATCATTTTATAGGGGGTTTATACAGATATCATAACAGTCATAGTTCAATCATATCAAGCAGTATTGCACAATGCTACCACAGTCAGTTTCAATACTTTTTTTTCTTGAATTCCTTGATATCATCTCCCCTTTATCCCCTCTCACTCCCGCCCCCCCCCCCAGGAACCCTTATTATTTCCCCTCCCTATAATAGATTTTTTGTGTGGGGGAGGCCATATCTTACATGATCCAATATATCCATTCATATAAAATTCTGTTGTTCAATCCCATTTATTGGGGTTATACGGTCATCAATTATATTAGCTCCCTATTCCCCACCCTACCCTTCTCTGCCCTCTCTCTTCCCATACCGCCAGGGAGCTATTATTTCTGTTATTGTTTCTGAAGGGTTATCTATCTTGGTTTTCATGTGCCAATCGATCTTAAATATACAAATGAACATATGCAAATCAAACATGGTTAATGAAGTAAAACAAATAAAGACCATAATATTAAGGGGAAGAAATATTAAAGAACTAGAGGAGAGTTATGTGGTTCATCAGTGCCATACCGCACCCTGGATTTATCATCCCTTCCATGTGGCCCTTCTGAGAGGGACTGTCCAGTTATCTTACAGGTGGGTTTTGGGTCTCCACTTCACTCACACCCTTTCACATTGATTTGGTTGCATGATTTTGAACTTCTAATACTTCTTCCTATAGACAACTCATGATCACACAGGCTGGTGTGCTTCTTCCATGTGGGATTTGTTGCTTCCCTGTTAAATGGCCACTTGTTTAACTACAAACCTTTAAGACCCCATACTATATCTTTTCATAACCGGCACCATCAGCTTTATTCCCCACATTTCCTTATGCACCCATTTTGTCTTCATCGACTCTGTCAGGAAGGTGAGTATCATACAATCTTGTATTATTAGAACACACCCTTCTTGAACTGAGGTAAGATTTAAGAAGAGGTCCAGATTCTTTCTACTGGAAGAGCTCGTCTGAGTTGGCTGTGAAGCGCTCCTTGGCTTCGGCCTGCTTGGGGCCTTACCACTCAGAACTCTGAAAGCAGTTAGTGGCAAAGGGGCGGTCTTCTAAGGCCTCTTTAGTGAAACCACCCCAGGAAAGGAGTATGGCCTAGGAGAGCCACCTTAAGAAAATGTGCCTCAATTGGGCTGAGTAGAGGATGCTACTTGGAGGTGGGACTGATGTTAGGCATGCCATGAAGCACTTGAGGCCTCCAAATAGGGGGCGGGGCCCTCGGGAGGCGTGACTTCTGAGGATATGTGCAGCGGGTGCGCTCCCCTGCACATGCGCAAAGCAGGTCTACTTCCACACGACAGCTGTTCTCAGACATGGATTTCTGATCCGCTCCGCTAGCAGTGCTGCAGCTGCTGGGTGCGCTGGCGCCCACTGCCCGCCCAGCGCTGCTCCAGTGGATGCGAAGGACCCATCATTGAGATACTATTTGAAAACACTTTGCAAGACAGAGTTCAGGCTGTAGAACCGGAGGCTTTTATTCTCCAGGAGATTTTGATGAGTTCACTCAAGATAATAATGATATTATTTTGTAAAGCATATCAGAAGACCTTCGGAATTACTTTCCTCTCGAAGCTACGCTTCCTTCATAACATCTAGCCCTGCAAAAAATAAAGCAACCCCAGAACCCACAGTTCACGTTGATGCATTCCTTTATGATGAAGACTTTATTGAATCATTATGTGAAGAAGGAAAAATGAGCAGAAACTACGGTATGGTGTGTGGCTCACAGCAGACTGCACCTCTAGGATTTATTTCTCATTCCTTCTCCCTCATGGAATTGAAGTTCATTTATCATCACGTACTCCCTGATCTCTCGGGAAAGATCTTGGTTGATGTTGGCTCCAGGCACGGCACAGTCCTTTGTGGGGGTTATCTTTATAGTTCAGCATTGCAACTATACGGAGTAGAGATGAATGAAGACTTTCGCCAGTTGCAGGAAATGGTCATAAAACATATCAGTTTGCTGATAGAATAAAGGTGCTTTATGTAGAAATCTGTACCCAAGGTTCACTTCTGCAAAATGCTGATGTTATCATAATGAATATTTCCTTAATGAGGCAGACCAGACCAGGTTCTGAAAAATGCTTCCAATCCAAACCCACGCCATAGAGCCTCTCCTGACTCAGCGACCCTGGAGCACGGAGCACCAGTGTCTCACTGAGTCCTGGGCTGTCATCGCTATGGACACAGACCGCTACATCTTTTTCCGGAGGAGCAGCCAGTGATTCAAACCACCAACCTCTCCGTTAGTAACCAAATACTTCACCACGGGGCCACTAGGACTCCTTAAAATGCGACCATAGTGCCCTAAAGCAAAGACGGACTTCGAGGGCGGGAAGGTAATAAGTATATAAACCCCGAGCCCTCAAAGAAGATTTTCAGGGGAGTAAAAAAAAAAGAGAGAAGAAATACAAAATTTATTGATGCACACACACACACAAAAGAAGAGGTCCAAAGTCCATCTGCTTCCTTGTTGCATTTGTATATACACACACACACACACACACACACATAAAAAAATACACATATTTTTTTGAGGGCGGGAAGGTAATAAATATATAAACCCTGAGCCCTCAAAGAAGATTTTCAGGGGAGTAAAAAAAAAAAGAAGAAATACAAAATTTATTAATGCACACACACACACAAAAGAAGAGGTCCAAAGTCCATCTGCTTCCTTGTTGCATTTGTATATATATATATATTTATATATTTATTTATATATTTATATATACATATATATATACACATACATAAACAAATACACATTTTTTTCTTTCCTCCTAGTCCACTATTAGGTTTACCCATCATTCACCTCTCAGTAATTCCTCTCAGATACAATTGAATTGATCAAAGTAGACCAGAAAAGCTTCTCCCTCTTTGCCATCAATTTTGGAACACCTACTGTTCCCCTGTACCTATCATTCCCCCATTCCCCTTTTCCTCACCCTACCCTCTTCACATGGCCCCGAGAAACCATCAGACCAGTCGCTGTCTCCATGCAATTGCCTATCCTGCCTATTTTGTACAGATAAACACCAAAAAGAAAAAAAAAATAATCGATCTGCCAATCACCACACAGATAGTCACAAGACAGTGATCCTGACACAGAGCAGATGAATATCTCACTGTTCAATAGAGAGGACATGTTATAAACCATCAGTCCAGACCCACTTTCTTCCAGAGCCGCATATTCCCTGCATTCTTGGGGCAGCTAAATGAGAAATGTTGACATCTTTCTAAATTCAAACTACCCTCCTTCTTGCATCTGCACCTACGTTCCTTTGCGTTCCTCCAAGGACTATGGTAATAGCATTTCTGATTCTCCAAAGTCAGCCCCTCAACTGGGCTTTGATTCTCTACTCGCACTTTCTCAAGGCCATCACTCTCGCAATGAATGCCTTCTCTTGTTCCTACACTAAGATGTTCTCTCTTTTTCCCATGTCATTCCCATCAGAAAATGAACAAACCAAGAAGAAAAACAGACCCACCGAGGTTTTTGGGTTTTTTTGAGTTTATGTATTTTTGAATCATCTGGTATCTCCTCTTCTGTTAAAAACAAAAATAAAACTCTCTCTTGCCCCATTTCCCCTTGCCCCTGTGGCTCCATTCTTTGATCCCTTCCACACAAGCAATACTTAATGGAAGAATTTGTGTTTCAAATCCTTCAACTCCCTTTCAGAAGGCTGGCTTCATTATTGTTAAAACCTTCTTATTTTCTCTTGGCTTCCAAGATGCCACATTCCCCTCCTTTGGGTGGAAGTAGACTCAACAGCATCTAGCAACAAGAACAAATCAACAATTTTTAGGTGGGTGTTCAATAAAAACTCAAAGAATAAGAACAAAACAAGACAGAGCAAAACAAAACAACAAAAGAAAACAACACAAAAACAGTGACAAAAAAAGAAAAGCCTATAAATAGTTCCAGGTCTGTTTGTTGACCTGTTTGTCTGTTTGTTGTCTGATGGGGTGCCATGCCCCAACCCCAAGGTCTGCTTTTGGTATTCAGCGGGCCATTCATATTGTTTTGTTCCCCTTGCTGCTCTGTTGCACACCCTTAGTGTTTTGTCCTGGTGTGGTGGGTCAGATTGGGCACAATTTCCACAGTGTGTCTTCAGTTTTTGTCCCCCATGGTACTATGGGTCAGTGAGGGATGTCGTATCTCATGGTGGGGCCAACCCTGTGGTTTTCTATGTGTATTGGTGGGATAAACAGTCTGGAGGTGACAAAAACAAGGGGGACATGAGAGAGGGGAAGGGAGGGAAATAGAAGGGTGGTGTCAACAAACCCAGGGACAAGGGAACAATATGTGATTGAAAATCAATGGCGAGGAGGGCATAGGATGCCTGCTGGAGCTTGATCAAAGGCAATGTAGCTAGGAGGAATTACTGAAACAAGAATGAAGGTTGAACATAATAGTGGGACAAGATGAAAGTAAAAGGAAATAGAGGAAAGAACTAGAAGACAAAGGGTATTTATAGAAGTCTAAATACAGGCACGTACATGTGTAAACATATTTATATATAACGATAGGGAAATAGATCTATGTGCATATATTTATATGTTCAATATTAAGGTAGCAGACGGACATTCGGTCTCCACTCAAGTATTCCCTCAACACAAGAACACTTTGTTCTAATAACCCAGCATTCTGTGGTGCTCACTTTCCCAACAAGATCACTGAAGACAAAATGGGTCCATAAGCAGATGTAGTGAAGACAGCTGATGGTGCCTGGCTATCAAAAGATATAGCGTCTGGGGTCTTAAAGGCTTGAAGATAAATAAGCGGCCATCTGGCTGAGAAGAAACAAAGTTCACATGGAAAAAGCACACCAGACTGTGTGATCACGAGGTGTCAATGGGATCAGGCATCAAAGACCGAGAACAAAAAATTCATATTGATGTAAATGAGGGGGAGTGCAGAGCGAGCGGAGACTCAGTGCCCTTCTGTAGACAATAGGATATCCCTTTACAGAAAGGTCACAAGGAAGAGATGGGCCAGTCAGAGTTCAGTGTAGCACCAAGGAAACATATAACTTTACTCTAGTTCTTTAATGCTTCCTTCTCCCCCACTATCATGACTCCAATTATGCCTTACAAATCTGACTATACTGGAGCATGTACACTGGTACAGATAAGAGCTGAAAACATAGGGAATTCAGGACAAATAACCCCCTCAGGACCAATAATGAGAATAGTGATACTAGGAGGCTTAGGGAAGTTTGGGGGAGAAAGGGGACACCTGTCTGTAGCCAGCCTCTAACAAATCATCACAGGTCTGGTAGGCACTATTGTACAGCGATAATAAGTAAAGATTATAGTAAAGTCATAGAGAGCATGAGAGATAAAGGAGAGATTGAAATAATGGAGTCAGACACATTTCATGGTAGCATGCTCACCTCAGCCTCACTTGGTGGTCCACGTGGAGAGAGCGAGATTTATTGCTAACCAAGGCTTATATATTATCTGGGGATGTGCAAGCCCCCTAATTACAGATGAAGACATACATCACAGGAAAGGGTTGTGCTATAGATAATACAGTAATGAGAGGGGGGTGATCTAGAGGTATCCACATAATAGGAAGGGGATGTATTTGGGGTACACATGTGACAAGATGGACGGATCCTAGATTCAGGGAGGCAGCTTAATTTTTGATGTCAATGAGCGGTTTGACCTGTTCTCTGGCTCACTATAGAAACCATTATCAGTAGGGTGTAAACTCCACCTTCAGGGACCAGACTGATGGCCTGAAGTCTTTAGGGAGAAGTAACCCATTGTCCTTAACAGCAGGTAGTGGGCTCCACCTGTGGTGGTCCCAGACAGTTGTCTGGCAACTGAATGCCTTCAGGGAGAATGTCTCTAAGCATCTGACCTCCCACCATATGCTGACAAATAGGCTCTGATGTTTGGCATATCTTTGGGGGAGACAAAGCTGGGGAAAAGTCTCTATAATCCCAGACACCAATCACAATGATCTACATATGAACATCTCCCAGGGGAACAGACAACAGATAAGTGGGTGAATAGAGAGAGCCATAGGTCTAAGACATGAACAAAAAATTATCAAGGGTTCATGAGAGAGGGAGGATGGGGAAGGGGGAACAATGAGATGATACTAAGGGCTCAAGTAGAAAGAAAAATGTTTTAAGAATGATGAAGGCGATCCAGTCAGGGTATGATGTAGCAATGATGAAAAAAACAACTTTCCTTTAGTTCCTAAATGCTTACCCCCCCCCCACCCACCCACCCACTATCATGATCCAAATTCTACCTTGCAAGTCTGGCTAGACCAGAGGATGTACACTGATACAGATAGGAACTGGAAACAGGGAATCTAGGGCAGATGAACCCTTCAGGATCAGTGGTGTGAGTGGCAATACTGGGAGCATAGAGGCAGAGTGGGTTGGAAAGGGGGAACCGATTACAAGGATCTACATGTGACCTCCTCCCTGGGGGACAGACAGCAGAAAAGTGGGTGAAGGGAGACGTCGGACAGGGCAAGATATGACAAAATAATAATTTATAAATTATCAAGGGCTCATGGGGGGGAGGGGGGGAAATAAGGACCTGATACCAGGGGCTTAAGTAGAGAGGAAATGTTTTGAGAATGATGGGGGCAATGAATGTACAAATGTGCTTTACACAATTGATGTGTGTATGGATTGTGATAATAGTTGTATGAGCCCATAATAAAATGATTAAAAAAAAGAATGATGAAGGCAACATATGTACAAATGTACTGGGCGCTATACATGTATGCATTTATAGATTGTGATAAGAGCTCTAAGAGCCCCCAATAAAATGATTTTTAAAAAAACAACTCAAAGAACATGACTCCATATAGGTTTTGTGAGACTGTAAATCTTTACAGGAGCTGTTAACCTCATTTTTCTTGTGTGGAGCAGAGAACCACAGCTCCACCAGGGTTCCTTTGTATGTTCAATAGACATTTCAATCTTCAAGTGATGCAAACAGGACTCAGTTTCCCACACACTCACTCTGATCTCCCCAGACTTTTACTTTACCTTACCATCCATGTACTTGCTCAGGTCGGACAGCTGTGGACCATCCATATTTTCCTACTTCCCTATATCTAATCCATTATCAAGGTGCTAACTCCAAAATATTTCTGGAATTCAACCACTTCTCAATGACTTCTATATCCTACACCTAGTTCAAATCATTTCCACCTCTCTCGTGGACTCTTGTCATAGCCTCCAAATTGATCTCCCTAATATACCCTCCTGAACCACTTTCAGCCTATTTGTCACACCACAGACAGAACGATCCTTTCCACACTTGGTCAGATCACGTGACTAGACTTCATAAAACCTTCCAAGGACTTTCATCAGTCTTAGAATCAAAGCTGCACTCCTTCTCATGGTCTCCAACACCCTGCAGCATCTGTTTTATCTGGAGTGACCTCCTCTCTCTTCTCTGTGAACCTTTTCCTGTTATCCACTGGCTGCCTAATTAGTCTTTTCTCCTGAGACATGCCACACTCAGTCACACCCTATAATCTTTACACTAGTTGTTCTCTGTTAACATTTGTCACCTGATTTTGTCAATCTGGGCTCAACTGCATGTGAGGGTAGTCCCATAATGTACATGTGAATTTAGATGCACTCCAAATCCAGATGTTGTGGCCACAGTCGGAGAGCAGCATTCTGTGAAACCTGGAAAGAAAATCAGATATATTCACTGATGATCCACTCACAAACAGTTGCCTGTCTTTTTCAGACATGGAATCTTTTGAATTTCATAGTACATTTCATTCTCTATCATAAAATTGGTCTGGAGGAGACTTGTGTAGTCTAATGAAAAATATGAGAAAATCTTAATGTTGGGAGCAAGAATTTACTTGCATTTATGCCACTTAGATAGACTTGTCTCCCAGAGCAATACTGTGGTATAATTGACTTTTTACTTGCCCTTTGGTTTCCTTAAGTTAATAGAAAGAAAGGTTGTAAGATAAGAAAGAAACTGGAATAATGATGGTATTGTGCCACTTTTCAACAATTTTGGGGAATTTTAGTTTCATAAAAGCTTTCACAGATTATTTCTTGATTGGACTGATAGTTATTAAAATTAATTGTTGGCATCACTAAAAATCAATTTAGCACAATAGCTCTCCCCTCTCTTTTAGCTATCAGAATTGATTAAATTGAGCCATTTAATTGGGGTGACAGTGGTAGATAAGAAACAAGCCTATCTCTGTGACTAAATTGGGACCACCACAATCGATAAATTCAATGACCTTTCTTAATTCTTTTACCATGAATAGTTGGCAAGATTGAATTTTGGCATGAATTTAAACTCCCCAGACCAGTTGCATTTAAAAGATCCTTTATGGAAACTCCAAACTCTGCGAAGATAGTTGTGTTAGGCTGGGTTGACTAGAGAGAGAAAAAATCCAGTGACCCTCATATATGTGTAAGAAAGAGCTTTATTTCAAGAAGTAATTACATATAGAAAAAAAAATCATTCCAGCCCAGTCTAACTCGTCCTTAAGTCTCATACTGGTTTATCAATTCCTCTTCAGACTCACATAGTTACATATAATGATGCAGGATGCAGGAATATCACAGGCTGGTGGGTGCAACGTTTTGTAGATCCAATGGGAGTAGATGCATCTCCAGTGCTATGGCAGCAACCAGGGTCCACAGGCAGGCAAGCGAAGGCAGAGAGAGAAGGGAAGGTTCCCAGGACCCTCCTTGTAAGAAGACCATGCCCACAAGGAGACATCTTGAGGCTGTGACCTGGTTGACAGGTTGAAAACCACCCCAACATTTATATCTATCTTGAAGTTGACATGTAATTATATAACTACCACAATTGTGTTCTGTAGCAGTCAGCAATCTGAAAACAAGATTTGTCTAGGTGATTCGGGATGGGGTGGGGGAATATATTTAAGACTGTGTGGTCCTGTAAAGGGTTGCAGTCTCAGAAACTTACAGAGTCAGTTCTACTCTGCCTTATAGGGTCACTATGGGTCATCATTGACTTGATGGTAGTAGGTAAGTAAAATCCTATTTAATAAGATCCAAAGTGAAAGCCAACTCATTAGGCTGTGTGTCACACATTACCCATTTTTATGTGGAAATAATCCATACAAATCAGCTTATTTTAGTATAATATCCTTTTTTGAAAGAAGGAAAATTTCCCACAGCATTTATGCACCCCCTCTCCTTTGCAAATGCAGTTCGCATACTAAGATAAACCATCTGTTACCATCTGTCATGAAAATTTTGATTATAATGAGACTAGTGTTTTTAAGTCTATGTTTGTACGTATGTTTATGAAGACAAATGTGCCCAGTGAGATAAACTTGGTAAAAATTTGTTTCTGGCTATTGAGGTTGATGTGGATATCCTGAAAAATAGAGCCTTTTCGTCACTCTTTCTTCCTTCACTATCAAGTTGATGCCGACTCATAGAAACCCTACAGGGGAGGTAGTACTGCCCCTGTGGGTTTCTGAGACTGAACTCTTTATGGGAGCAGAAAGCCTGGTCTTTCTCCCGTGGAGCCCCTGGTAGTTTCAAATTGCTGACCTTGCTGCTAGCAGCCCAACATATAACCCCTCTGCCACTTAAGCCATGCTAATAGCTGTGTTTCAGTCAGAGGTTTCAAAAAAGCTAAACTCTGCAAGATGGCCTTGAGGTTGGAGTGGGAGAAACGCAAAGTATCAAGAGAGTACATAGCCTTCCTCCCCAAACAAATCTCGTACTGAAACTTAGGAAGAGAGCCGAGTCTCCAGAGAGCAAGAAATGGAAGGAAACTATGTCAACTAGAGAACAAGCTGAAAGAAAACTTGAAACCCTGTTATGATGCTTCAAACACAAAACATGGGAATAAGGACATATTCTTATATGTGCAATTACCTATTAACCATGTTTGGACAGGAACTGAATCTTGTCTTTAATTACAATATTTTTCTGAGTTATGCAACTTTTAGGGCAAGAACAATGTCTGAAATCATACTTACATGTAAAAATGATAGGAGGGCGGGGAAGCAAAGGTTTTGGACCTCCAAAAGAACAACTATATTTGATCAAAGTTTAGCAAGTTTTTACCATTTACTTTTTCTTTTTTCTTGCATCTTCTCTATACCCAATCATATATATACATATTTATGTATATTATATATATATTTAAAAACCATAAAAATAACAATCAGTCTAGCCCTGCTAGTGTAGTCGGGTACAGGTTGGGCTGGACCCCCATCGTTGGCCCTTTGAAACCACTAGCAGCTCCATGGTAGAAAGCCTGGGCTGTCTATTCCCATAAACAGTTACAGTCTCAGAAACCCTCAGGGGTTTTGCTATGAGTCAGCATTGCCTGGATGGCAGTGAGGTTTTTGTTTTTGTTTTGTTACTCCTCGATTCTATCTTCAGTTACCTAACCTCTTTGGCTCTTCTTGCTGTTAGGTACTCTCTCCAGTTGGGTCTGACTCATACCAACCATTTGTGCAACAGAGGGAAACACTGCCTGGTTCTGCACCATCCTCACAATTTTTCACACGTTTGAGCCCATGGTTGCAGCCACCCGCCAGGCACTTCCTCCCTTTTTGCTGCCCCTACACTTTACCAAGCATGATGTCCTTCTCCAGGGACTGGCCTTAACTGACAACCCGTCCATCAATCTGAGGTATTAATAACACGTATATAAAGGGATACTGTCCTATTGGAATCAAATTTAAGTTTAAATTCATTCTCTGTTACTCACTCTCTTTATGATACTTGGTAGACAATTCAACTTCCCTAAGTCCCTATTTTCTCATCAGTTGAATGGCTCCATGACTTGTCATTCAACCGTGATCTTGTGAGGGTTAAAGTAAAGCAGATCAACGAGGCACCTAAGTCCCAGAGATTGATAAACGGGCATTTTCTCTCCCACCTATTTGTACTCTAAGTAGCGAAAATGGTCCTTTCTGTATGCATGCCTTTTTTGTATCTTGTGCCTGAACCCTCATATTAACACACTACTTTTTAACCTTTGAATCAGGCATCCTCAAACCATGGCCCGCGGGCCACATGCGGCCCACCGGGTGTTTTTGCCCCATTTGTGGTTTTTTTTTTTAACTTCAAAGTAAGATATGTGCAGTGTGCATAGGAATTTGTTCCTAGTTTTTTTAAAACTATAGTTCGGCCTTCCAACGGGCCTGAGGGACAGTGAACTGGCCCCCTGTTTAAAAAGTTTGATGACCCCTGCTATTTAATCATATCTTGCTGCCACATTTTTATTAAGCTAAGAAATAGCTGATTTAGTAACCACATCATTCGTTTTCAACTGACGCATCTATCTTAGGCTTATTACACATCTATGTCAGGCTTGTTTTGCATGTTTGGAATTTGTTACTGCCAAGTGTAGTCTCTCAGTCCTGATTAGTTTTTTGAATATGTTATACTTATTTTTTTTTAAGTGATTGGATGTGACTCACGCACCTGGGAGAGATAATGTGCTAACTGTTGTCCAAAGCTCTTTCTAAAAGGTAGAAATATATCTTTGCAATGCACCACTTGTATACCCAAAGGCCTTCATCCCAAGCAAGCCTGCCCACTGGGAAAGATTCTTCAGTACCATCAGTCATTTTGACGATCATTTCCATTTGATAACGTATATGAGACCACCTGATATCTAGTTCCAGGTTACTCTGCCTACTTTAGTTACTAGATAGAGATTTTCAATTGTCTTAATTGGCTATCTTTTGAGTATTTTCCTTTTCCCTCTTTATTCACTGTATGTTGGTTAACAACCACCTAGTGAGTAAAATCTGCCCTCCTCCCCCCCCCGCTCTTTTTGCCTAAGTGATAGAGAGTTGAAACACACAGTCTTGCCTACTTTAAAAATAATACTTTAAAGTAGCATTCCATTTACTCTTTTTACGTACAGTTCTATTAATTAGAGCCGATGCTTAGAGTCATGTGGCAACTGCCACAATGAAGACCCAGAACAATTCGATCACTGCAAAGGATTCTCTTTTTCTGTCTCTTTGGAATAAAGCCCTTTCTTCTGCCCCTAAACCCCAGCAACCGCTGATCTGTTCTCCATTTCTAGCCGTGTCGTTTCCAGAGTGTCAGATAAATGCAAGCACACCTCTGTAGCTTCCTTCACTTGCTTTGAGGTTGTAACCATGTTGTTCATCCTTCCAGTGGTTTGTGCTTTTTTCATTACTATATCGTATTCAAAACTATGAATGCGTTTAAAACCTTGGAAGGAAAGCCCGATGATCTACACCCCCCAAAACCAGCCGTGAAAAGCCCCAGAGAGCATATGTCTCCTATGACACATATGGTGGCATCCTGAGATGGGCTTGGCTCAATGCCAACTACTGTTGTCTTGATTGGGATAAATATCTATTTCTAGTCTCCCATTTTTGTGGCTTACTACATTTTAAAATCTGAAACTGTGAATTCTTTTATGTTCTTCACTTGCAGTTCCATATGCATTTGAGAATTATCTTTTCCTTTCTGCAATAAAAAAGCTGCTCAAATTATTACAGGGGTTGTATGGAATCTATAGATTGCTTTGGGTAGTACTGACACTTTTACAGTAATGTCCTCTAATCCACAAACACAGGATTTTTAATTAGGTTACTGTTGATTTAGAAAGTCTGAGAATTACAAATGTTACATCTTTACAACAAAAAGTGGACCTTATATTTTTCTTTATTTTCTTTCAGCAATTTTGTTGTTGTTTACTGTGTATAAATCTTTCACTTCCTTGATTAAATTTATTCCTTGATATTTTGTTCCTTTAGAAGCTCTTATAAGTGAAATGTATTTGTTTTTCCTTTTCAGATTGTTTGTTGTTGCAGTACAGGAAGACAACTGATAATTGTCAAACTTGTATCTTCCAACTTTGCTGAGTTCATTGATTAGCTCGAGTAGCATTCTCGTGGATTCTTTGGGATATTTTTACATATAGCATCATGGGAAAGAGTGAACAGGACAGTTTCTTTTCTTCTTTTCGTATCTAGGTGACTTTGTATTGTTTACCAGAATGCTGAGACAATTAATGTGCACAGTTTTTACTTGCTTGTTAGATTTTGTTAATGTTTCTGTGACCTTTGGGGTTCTCTATTTCTGACAGTGTCACATAGCCCGCAAATGGCTATGTATTAAAAAAGTGTTCCAGAGCCAAATAACTCGGGAAACATCCATATTGAACAAAGCTCAGCTTCTCATGGCATTTAGTCTACACGTGTGGGTTGTGAGAAGTGTGAGTCTTCCATCAGGGAGACTAGGATGAGGGGCTTCCCCACGTATTTGACCCCAGAACTCATGATTCGAGGCATTTCTCTAAAGACTAGTGTTTCTCAGACCTTTATTTGGGAAATAAGATGATGTGAATGATCAGGTGTAATGTTCATTTTGTGTTTATTGTAAACCAGCATTTAGCAAACTTCAGATATGAATTCATGGAGCCGAAACACAATCCTCTTGTAGAATACATTTCATGTGCAGTCTGTGTTATATCAAGTCTCTCCAACTCTCACCCACTGTTTTATGGGGAAACAAAGTTTAAGTCTTTTCTGTTTAAGTCTTTTTCTGTTTACCAGCCCTGCTGGTAGAGTGGGCTAGGCTTGGTCCTACCAACTGCAAGATCAGCTGTTCACACCCTCCAGCTGCTCCTATAACGATTTACAGCCTCAGAAACCCTGGATGAGTCATTGTGAGTCAGAATCCAGCCAGTGGCAGCTGGGTTGGAATGTGTAGGACTACACTTGATGACAGTGGGTGTGGTTTTGGTTTGGTCTGGCTAACACTGAATTCAAAGATGATCATTTAAAGGGTTGTTTTAGGTAATATCTAGGGGACACAATAACAACAAAGCGAAAACAAAACCCTCAGCATCCCAGATTTGCCATTCTTCCATTTCTTTACTCTCACTCATTTAAAAAATCACATCCAGGTAGATGGGTGAGTAGATTGTATATGACTGGTGTGACTCAAGTGTGTGGCAGACAACAGTCCTCCAGTTTCTCCTGTTACTTCCGCGTTCTCTTTTGTCCACCTGATAGCTGCCTGGCCTGCTGGCATTTAGGTTGAAGTCTTCAGCCTTCACTTTACTCTGTCCTGGTTTGGTCAAGGCCTGGGCATTCTCCTTACCTGATTCAGTTGCTCTGACCTCACCCAGCTGTCCCTGGGCACAGATGCCTGAGGCTTCTACCACGTCTGCTCTGTAGCCCCCACTTATTGCTGATTTGCCCCCATCTGTATGGTTGGGATTAGCTAACTCTGTTATTGCAGTTTCCATGACTGGTGCTCCTCAGCGTTCATGCCACATCTAAATCAGGACTGTGTGGGAGAGTCACATCTCAGGGTCTCCTTGGGCTTACTACACTGTGTGACCAAATGGGTTTTGCTCCAGGTGGATGGCCTTCTAGTATGCCGCACACAGAGTGGGGACAAGAGGCTTTCCTTTATGCTCAGCGTTATTCTTCATTTTGGGGATACATGTCTCACTGTTATGTCCTTTCTCTACCTTCTTTTTTCTTGTTTTTCCTATGTCACATACACCTTAGGAAGAGCTCTGGTGGCAATGCTGGTAAGTATTGGAGTGCTACCCCAAAAGTTAGTAGTTCAAATCTACCAACCCACTCCCCGGAGATAGATGAGGATTTCTGCCCCATAAATATTTAAAGTCTCAGAAATCCTATAGAGGGTCACTATCGTAGTGGGTTATATCCACCTTTTAGACTCTAGCAAATCCTGGAAATATTGTCTATGCTATAGAAAATCCCGATGATCAACGTCCTAAAAGCTAATAATTGAAACCAAGGAACTTAGATTCTACACTTGCTCTTAGCCAAAAGCCAGGGAAGTGATCCCAGTATTAAAACCCAAGTTTGGCTGGCAAAGAGAACTACTCACTGTGTCAGAAGTTAACTAATGTTCTTGTTTCTTTTTATATATATTCTTTTTATTCTCTCTCCAGGCATATGGCTACTTGGGGGCCCTCAGGGGTAGAAAATTTTATACTCAGAAAGTAAAAAACACTCAAAATGATAATTTTAAAACTGCAACTTGCTATTAGAATTTGTGGGGTCAACCAGCCTCTGACTTCCTTTGACTTCACAAGGGAGAAGGAGAATCAAACTCACTGCTCTGAAGTCTATTCCTATGAGGCTACGGTTAGACAGGCTTCTTCTGTCTTTAAACCTTCTTTACCAATTCTAACACCGATTTTCCCTCTCACTCACTACTGCTCAGCTGGGTTTGATAATTCATTGCAATAGCCACACTGAATTTACAGCCAATATTCATAATTATTGGGTTTATTAAGTAGCCCTTGTGGTGTAGTGGTTACACATTGGGCTGTTAACCGCAAGGTCAGCAGTTTGAAACTACCAGCAGCTCTGAGGGAGAAAGATGGGACTTGGACTTTCCACTCCCATAAAAAGTTAAGTCACAAAAGCTCACAGGAGGTGGTTCTGCCTATTCCAATAGGGTCACTATGAATCAGCATTGACTTGATGGGTGTGAGTTTGGGTTTGGGGCTTATGGGATGTGTTAGGGAAGTTAACAGGTTATAAAACTCATAATCAGAAATGTTTTTGATATAATCCTTTGGTCAGGATACCTTTATCCTAGCTATGCTTGTAGGCATGCCTTTCTCTGGTCCAGTCATGTGGCCTATTGGCCTTTGCCCTTCTCAGGCAATGTACAAAGCTCTTTTAGTCCTACTGATAAATACCCCAAGGGCACACCACTCCTTCATAAGCCTTAGCCTGAAGGCACTCAGCTCTAGTTGAGTGCCAGCAAACTGAGCTTCACCATTAAGTGCCTGGAGGTATTGAAGTTCCTAGCTCCTAGCCCCAAATACTCAGCTTTACTTGCTCTGTGGACTAGGAAGTCCAGTGCTCTGTCTCTTGCTTCGGCTCTTGGTTTTGCTGCTGATGTTGCACCTCTACTGTTCCTCAGGTGTCACAGTTCTCAAGTCTCCTAGATCAAGGAGGTTCACTGCATAGGGATCTTGAGGCCCAAAGGGCATACTGTACTCCTGGCTCTTTGGTCTTGATGATAGTGGGCTCCCCCCATCCTGCTTCTGAGATGGCTCATTTTATACCCCACAGGATGGTAAAATTGGCTACTCCCCACATAAGAATTCCAAATTTTTTACATCAATGGTAATTACTCACCAGTGAATCTTGTAATCTTAACAGCATCTTCCTTCACTTTCTCTTACCCAGGCTCATCAGAAAAAGAGGAAGTGAACCCAATATTCACGGTGTCACACAATTGTTTGGTGAGAGTTACAAAGATAGTGGCTCAAATCAAACAACTCAACTCACTGCCATCTAGTGGAGGCCAACTCATAGCACCCCTATAGGGCAAGACAGAACTGCCCCTGTGGGTTTCCGAGACCAACGCACAACCACTACACCTCCAGGGCTCCTATCTCAGACTAAGGCTAATTAATTCATTTCACTGTACTTCCAAGCTGCACATTATCCATAAATATTATATTTACTTAGTCCTTGCCTATAGTCTACATCCCTTTAGTTTTATTTGAAATAGGAAATAAGCATAGGTAAACAGGATGGCTGACTTGTTCCTCAAAGAAAGGAATAACTGTCTGTATGACTGAATCAAGGTCCTCAAGACCTATGAAGAGAGAGCAGGGACCCAGTGTCTGGGACAGGGATGATGCATGTGCTCAACCACCTGCCCACTCACTTGTGCTTCCTACTCCTCTGCTCACCTTTGCCTTACTTCTTTGCCTCCTCCTTTCCCACGCGAGACTCCAGGGCTGCTCGATGGCCCTGCTCAAGCTGGACCCTCTGCCAACTTCCCTGGCACTGGTACGGACCAACTGTCTCTGGATTGTGCTGTCTGGTCTGTTGGGCAGAGAAGGTTTGTCTAAAGCAAGTTTGTTTATGACTCATGGTGCATGCTCTAATCTCTAGGAAATGGGACATCATAATGTGACCTCATTCCTTGTATCCTTTCATCAGTGTCTTCTGGGGGCTCTGCCAAAATATCAGGCAGATCAAATAGGAGAGACCCTTTCATTATTGGATTCTCATCCCAACAAAGTTCAATGATACTCATGAGGCCCTCTCGGCTACATGATATTTTATAAACATATATTCACTCGATTTATTATCTACGCCTGGCATGTTCTTTCAGAATGCTTTACTATTAACCCTTGGTACCTCACACATTCCTGTTTTTATTTTATTTATTATTTTATTAAAGATCATTTTATTGGGCGCTCATACAGCTCTTGTAACATTCCATACATCACTTGTATCAAGCATTTTTGTACAAATGTTGCCATCATTCTTTTCTAGACATTTACTTTCTATTTAGCCCTTGGTATCAGCTCCTCTTTTTAACCCTCCTTCCCCCACACCCTCATGACCTCTTGATAAATTATAAATTATGATTATTTTCATGTCTTACAACTGACTGCTGTCTCCCTTCCCCCATGGTGTCTGTTTTCTGTCCCCCTAGAGGGGGCTGTGTGGTTATGTGTAGATCATTGCACTTGGTTCCTTAATGTTGTGTTTTGTTCCTTTTTAGTCACTTGTTTCATGTATTTATCATATTTACTCCTCTGATTACATTTACATTCAGACAAATATATTTATCCCTTTGCCTTTGATATTCACTCCAATCCTATAAAAAATATGCATGTCTCCAACATTAAAAACACAAAACAGGAACGTGTGAGGTACTGAGGGTTCACAGTAGCTTCTAGAGCTTCAAAAGCTCTCATTCAGATGAAATATTATGTCGTCCATTGACACAGTGATAAACAGAACAGGTAAGTCCCTTCTCTCACAAAGCTTACATTTCATCAAAAAGAGAATCGAATATAAGGAAATAGCTCACTGAGTAATACATGCTAGGCTCAACAAGGAAAACAAGCAAAAGAGCCACAGAGTCCATTCTTAACCATAGTGACCCTGTAGGCTAGCATGGAAGTGCCCCAGAGGGTTTCCCAGGTGATGATGGTTTCTGTGGCAGCACAAGGCCATCGCTTTGGCCCATGGAGTTTCTGTTGGGCTCAAAGGACCAATCTTTGGTTGGCAGCCAAGTACTTGATCCCTGCACCAAACACTTGATAGAGGATAAAATGAGGGGATGATATAGTTGTGTTATTTTGAGGACTAAGTTTTAACCCACCCAAATCGTGGTATTCGTAATCACGTCATATGGTTGTAAAAACTGGAAAATGAAAACAGAAGACCCCAGAAGAAGCAGTGCCTTTGAATTAGAGTGGTATTAAAGAATACCGAAAGTACCGTGAACTGCCAGAAACAAAATGAACAAAGCTGCCTTTGAAGAGGTGAGACTTCATCTCACACACTCCGGACATGCTCTCAAGAAACGCCAGTGCCTGGAAAAGGACAGCGTGTTTGCAAAAGGAGAGGGGCAGCAAAACAGAGGAAGACCTTTCATGCGCTAGGTCGACATAGTATGTCTACAATAATGGGCTCAAAGCAGTTGCACAGAAGAGAGCAGCCTTTCATTCCATGTTACATGGCACCACTAGGAATCAGAGTCAATTCAGTCGCCTGCAACAACATTGACATCCTGGTCATAATTGACAGGCTTATTGTCTTAGCGGTCAATGAACATGTAGGTCTCTATGAAGATGAGACCTTATCATACCTGTATGATAAGGGGCAAGTCATGTGCAGTTCTGTAAGTGGCACCTTCAGAAAGAGGGCTCAGCTATAGAAAATTCCATAAGGTGGGCACGAGTTTGAACCTGTTAGGGGAGTGAGAGAAGGAGCAGTAGGGTAGGCACAGAGTGGGCATGGGAGACAGAGGAAGGACATGCATTTCAAGGAATCAGCAGTGACCAGATAATTTGGATGGGTGGCCATCGGTGTACCAACTCTGAATTTCATTCCAGATTCCACAAGAAGCCATTGGGGAGCTTGAAGCAGGTGTGCATGGGTGGGTGCACACATTTGATAGTTTGGGTTTGTGCCAGCTTGACTGAACTAGGATTCTCCATGATTTGGGAGTTATCTCTTAGTAGTCCCTGGCCAAAACTAATTTGGAACTCTCATACTCAGGTCACATCCTTGGCCTGACTTCCGATATAAACAAACATTAAAGAAAAGCTTGCTTGTTTTACGCTGGGGCTAGATTCTGCATCCTGTTCATTGACCTTTTGTGGGGTGAGGTCAGATGTGCAGGCATTCCCTCCCCTGAAGGCAATCAGTTGCCAGACTGCTGTCTGATCCCACCATGGGTGGGCCTGCTCCCTGCCTCTGGGGACAATGGACAGGCTCCTGTAGGAGGGGTTTGCACCCTACTGATAATGGTTCCTATGGAGACCCAGAGACCACCCCCTAGACCACCCTCTCATTGCTGTGTAAACTATAGTGCAGCCCCTTCCTGTGACGTATGTCTCTACCTGTAATTAGTGGGCTGGCTTGCCCCCAAAAGGTATATACAGGCGTGGGTCAGCGACATAGAGCTCTCAGACTGGGACCTCTCTGGCTCCCCTCTCTTCCCTCTCTCCCTTGTTCCCTTGCCCTCCTTCCCTTCCCCCTCTCTCCACGTGGACCACCAAGCTGGGCTGAGGTGAGCAATGCTACCATGTAACGTGTCTGAATGTGTTATTGTATTATCTCTCATGCTCTTGATGACTTTAATATAATACTTATATATCTCAACCGTACAATTGTGCATTACTGAACTTGTAGAGAGTATTAGCAGTGGGGGCTGGACCCCCAACCCCCTCTTTGTCATTTTTAATTTAATACTACAACCTTTGGTTGTGGCCAATAGCCTGCTGTGTTGCCCATGGATCCCAGGACTCTCCAGCCGCCCCTTTTCTGGCCTTCCAGCCTGAGTTTCATTTACCATTGCAGCCACAAGCCTAACCTGTTGACCTTGAATTAATTCAGTTGTGTTGCCACCAGTTTGTGATTTTCATGCTGATAGTGGGCTCATCATCCTCAGAAGTTATGTGACTCAGAAGCCTCCAGCTTAGCACTTGACCTATGTCTGGGGACCTGCCAGGACTTGCCCACTTCTACAATGTCATGAGTCATTTTCTTGATATAACTTTTTACATCATCATATCTATATATAAGTGTCACTAGTCTTGCTTTCGGAGAAAGCACACAGCCTAAGACAACGTGCATGTACATATGGGTATGGGATATGATCTGATTACTGTCTGAGGAAGCTCAAACATCTCTCACCAGCAGAAGGAAGGAGAGACGCAATCACCACTTGCATTGCCCATTCTTCCAGTTACTTATCCAAGCTCAATGCTTTCTTGCTCTTTTCTGACAACTGCTGGACAACTAATGGATAAGCGGAGAGAACAGCTGGCGGAGTGTTTGGAACAGTTTTCTGTGATGTCCACCTAGGCTGTATGCGCCCCGAGGATAGCCCATGTTCTGCTGGAAGGCAGGTGTGTCTTGGTGCTCATCTGAAGCAGTGTGTCCTCAGGACTGCTAGACAGCGAGTGTCACAGCATGAAACCTGGACACAAATGAAAGGTTTCGTGGGAAGTGTCCTTTATTTGAGAGCAGAGAATGAAAATGGAGATGTGAACGTTACCTCCGGCCTGTTCGGCATCCGTGTCATTGGCTGCTCTTTTTTCCTGCTATTTCCCTTGAGTGCAGCAGTTTGCCTTTCTAAAATGGCTGCCCAAGTTTCACACAACCTGTCATTTAGAAATGTGCTTTGTTGTAAATTGTACTTTGCTTTCAGTAAAAAGCCTTTGCGTGTCAAGTAGCAAAACAAGAATGTCATGAAAGAAGGTGACGTTGCCCATTAAAGAAAGAGAAATTGGGTAGAGACTTGCTAATGTATACTGCAGAAAATAAAAGGGATGCCAATATGAGCATACCCATGAAATAACACTCACAATACCGTGATTTCCAAATGATAGAGGCACATTTGCGACCCGAGTTGTCACAGTGGAATGGAGCTAGAGGAAGCTGCTCACAGAAGGTCAGCATCCCACAGCTGCTCCGTCAGAATGCAGAGTCTGTCTTGAATCTTTTGGCTTCTTTGTCGTTCTGACATCCTGTCCTTTCGGTGCTCCTATTATGGCAAGATCCTTGAGGTTAATTCCATTTCGGATTGTCTCCCCTTCCCTCTTTATAACGATGGAAATAATTTTAAAAAAACAACAAAACAAACAAGCAGCAACTACTTAAGGAGCGCCAGGCATTTTGAGGGAGAAAGACGAATACTTCCCATAACGAGTTACGGTCTCCAAACCCCACAGGGCACCTCTCCTCTGTCCCACAAGATTGCCACTCATCCCAGTGCCCTTGATGGCATTGAGTTTGGAGTTGGAGGCATTTTTCATGACCTTTTACTTCATCCTCAAAAAGAGTCCTTGAAGACAGGGGAGGTGGACCCAATTTCCCGATGGAGAAAACGAGACTACTTCCATCGGACCATACTCGGGGAGAGGTCACTATATGGGGTCTCTGATGACCCAGTAGTTAAAGCACTCAACTGCTAACCAAGGGTCAGTGGTTCAAACCCACCAGCTGCTCCATGGGAAAAAATATTTACAGTTGGCTCCTGGAAAGATTCTCAGTCTTGGGAACCCTATTGGACAGTTTTACCGTGTCGATGGGGTCACTATGAATCAGAATCAACCTTTTTTGGGGTGAGGACAGTGCTGTTCCCTTCTCTTCTGCCCTGGAGACCTGGCTCAGGGCGACTCCCTGCCTAGGCTTCCCTGTGCTCATCTTGGCAGTCTCACCAGGAGCTTTGCTAGACTTGAACAGAAACTTGAATTCCCACTGCTATGTGAAGTCAGGGATTGAAACTTCGTGATCCTCTGTCTGGCCTTCCCCAGAAATAGATGTTTTCAGCTTCTCAATGCCCCATCCATAAAAGCTGCCCTCTGAGCAGAGGACGTCTACTCTCAGTCAGTTACTGTCAAATCAACTCTTACTCCTACTCTCCATAAGGTTTTCAGTGGCTGATTTTGAGAAGTAGACCCCCCAGGCTTTTTGCCACAGCCTCCTGGGGTGGACTTGAACTGACAGCCTTTTCATTAGTAGCCAAGCACTTAACTGTTGATACCATGTTTCCCCAAAAGTAAGACACCCCCCGAAAATCAGACCTACTTACAGTTTTGCCTCTCGCTGAAATATAAGGCCTCCCCTGAAAATAAGACCTCCCTGAACAAAAGGCCTCCCCTATAATAAGGCAACCCAAAGCTACCGTAACTCTGGACTCTGGACCGTAGTGGCTTTGCTGTGCAGCTTATTGTTGGCCACAGTGCAGATGGAGTAGACAGGAATTGTGAGTAAATGTACTACAGAGTATGAGTAAATGTACCATAAATTGTTGTACATGGAAATAATGGTAGTAACAAGAAATTCTTGATACTGTAGGATTCAGTTTGTCTGGTTATGGTGGTTTGTGATGACAACTACTACCATACCGTGTACAGGTAATACATTTTCTTTTTTTGTTGTTCAACAATAAACGTGTACCACAGCCTTCTTCATGGAAAAATAAGATATCCCCTGAAAATAAGACCTAGCGCATCTTTGGGAGCAAAAATTAATATAAGACACTTTTATTTTCGGGGAAACAGGGTATCATCCAGGATCCCATATGTTCTCTAGAACTTTTTATCCCCCCCCTTTCCATGAAGCTTTTATTTGCATAGGATAATGTATTCTTCTCTGTTGCCTCCTAACAAATTCAAGTTGAAGGCTGTGCTTCTGGTGAAAGCTATCGCTTTTCTATTTCTGTGAAAATACTTGAGCTGCTTGGTGTCTAAAGCACTTTATTATAGCTAGAATCCCCAAGAGATGCGTGTGGGAGATGAACAGTGTGGTTGTCAGACCTAATGGGAAGGAAGCTGTGTTTTCCTCACCACAATCTGTTCATTTTTGGAGAGAAGGCCAAGAATTAAGAAGATGGAGAGGGGGTGGGGAAGACACAACTCTTTTCCTTGTTTGTCTGACACTCAAGAGCTATAGGAAATGACATGACTGGGCTGTCTCAGAAACATGTGGATCTGCCCCCCAGTACAGATCCGTCTGCTCTGGAGAGCCGATCCTGTGACTTCCCAGTTCATCCTGATGCTTTCCTCGGAGGAACGTTCAGAGCAACCATTTCTCTCCATGCTGCAGGAGAAGAAGGTGCAGATTCCCGGAGCAGCGCGGTCTGATGTGGACCATATACTCGAAAACAGCCAGCCTTAGCCCAGCCTCTGCTGTCATCAGAATCGGTTTCTTTCTTCTTGTTGACATAAAACACTCTCTTTGATCAGGCTAAATCACAGCTCTTTATTACAGTGGCTGCTGCTTGTCTACGTCCCCGACTTTTTCCACCTGACTTTCTTGCGATGCCACTTCAGAGCTCGAGGTTTCTGTTCCACATTCTGCATTCAGTACATGAGTGTTCAGCAACCTTACAGGATGGAATGAAGAGTATTTGTTATGAAAGATTTCACAGAATTCCTTCATCTGATAGACATTCAGCGTCATCACACAGAACTAATTTGACACTTTGCTCCAAAATGTGCTGAGACCCTTTGATGCTGAAAATTGCATTTGCAGAAGTGATTGAAGTTATTGCGACAATGAGACCTAGAGACAATGCACTCACTACCCATTTTTTGGAGGAGAAACAGTGCAATATTTGAGCTAATTGCTCAGGCTGCCTTGCCCTGCCTGTAACCCAGAGACAACAAACCCTGGCTCCTAGACCCCTGGAGTTTAGTGGGCTCTCGTCTACAGCTTTCTGGGTCTGTGTGGTATAGAGATGGGCTTATGGCCAAAAGTTTGATCAAAATCTCCCTGGTGACTTATGTGGTCAAATATCTGCCAGGGAATTCGATGTCTGCCATCTCCTGAATGTGGTGGGGGCACCTGATAAAATGGAGTGAACATGCACTTCATGGTCTTGGGTTTAAGTCTTAGCTTGCTACTTATTGACAGAGTTTGATATCTGTCCCTCAGTGCCCTCACTTATGAAATATAGATATCACACGTAGTACCTCCATTATAAAATTTAAATGCTACAACACGTGAAAGCATGCCAGCTCCGTACCTAAAGCATAATAGGCACTTGTAATAAGCACATGTGAATTAGTATATTCTTTTCATTCTGGAATTATGGTGAATACAAGTTACCCCGCTTATCTCCAAACCAAACAACACAATGATTTCTAAACTTCGAGTATAACTCTATATTTTCCCCAAGAGAAACGCTTACATGACAACTCTGAAACTAAAAGCTATTAAAGTGGGACTTTCGTGCCCCACCCTGTTGGTGCTTCACTCATGGCCCTTGGTGGCTCTGAGATATTTCCGGGTAACCCAGTTTGAAACCCACGGAGGCAGACATGAAGGGGCTTTTTAAAGTGCCAAGGGAGAGAGACTTGTTGGTTGATATTTGGGGGGGCTAGGTCAAGGTGAATTTAAGAGCCCTTGGGTGATGAAAATGGTGAAGAATTTAACTGCTAGGGGTACTTAAGAAGAAAGGCGTGGCAAATGTGTTTCTAAAATATCATCCATTGAAAATCTTAGAATGTGCACTTCTTCTCGGAAATGCATGCGACAGATAGGAATCACAATCTACTCAATGGAAACTGGGAAGAATGGGGTCGTGAAGAGTCGTGGAGGAAGTGCAGGACAAAGAGGAAGTAAGGGGCACTCGAAAAGGCAACCTCAGTGTGATTTGGACCAGGGAAGAAGTGCTTTGTGTATGTGATCTTGGTCATTGCACAGGGCCCCTGGCTGCAAAGGACCACCCACCCTGAGGGGCATGGCACCTTGTTTAAAGAAAGCCCGGCTATTACCTTCTTAAATGTTTTAAATTGTGAGCAAGGAGCCCCACAAATTACATAGGCTCACCTTGCCTATGTAAGTTGTATAGAACTTGGCTGTTGGAACTTGCTTTCTTTCCTCTCTGATGAGGGGAATGTGCTTATAATGCAAGTCTTTGGGGGGACCTGGACTCCAACTTAAGTGTCTGCTCCCATTTTGTTGTCTTCCAACAGATGGCCTTTGTATACTCTTCTGACCACCTTCTGCATGACCACCTAGCTTTCCTTGCAGACCTAAGCCTAAGACCTCACCAAAGTCATTTCATAACTAAATACTAACAAAATAAATGTAATTTGGGGACATTGGAGAAGACACACTCTCTTTCCCTCTGTAAAACCAGGAGTACAAAAACCAGGCTCACAGGATCATCAGGAGACAGAAATGTATAACTTGTTGAGATCCATACAGTTTAAAATATTTCCATAATAGCCATCGGGAGCCCTG
Source organism: Echinops telfairi (assembly GCF_000313985.2). Classification (NCBI taxonomy): domain Eukaryota; kingdom Metazoa; phylum Chordata; class Mammalia; order Afrosoricida; family Tenrecidae; genus Echinops; species Echinops telfairi. Next base: position 4,099,735 of record NW_022103917.1, on the reverse strand, counting down.
GTGGCATAGTAGTTAAAAGTTGGGCTGCTAACAAAAAGGTCAGCAGTATGAAACCCCCAGCCACTCCTTGGGAGAAAGGGCCTGCTACTCCCTTACCAAGGCAGGGTCTGAGAAACTCCCAGAGGCAGTTCTATCCCGTCATGTAGGGTTGCTATGAGTCTCCATCAGCTTGATAGTGAGAGGTTTTAAGAGATATATCTATATCTATGTAGATATAGATATAGATATAGATATAGATATGCCATGAAAGCGAAAACAAAAAATGTCTCCTTTAGATTTGAGAAGCTATGATTTGTGTGTGTGTGTGTACATTTGTATATATATGTGTACATTTACGTGTGTGTGTATGTTTTGATGTGACTATCAGGGGTGACCATATAAGTTAGAATATGGACTAGACCAATTATAAGTGTGAAATCAACAACAACAAGCCCCAACATAATTGCTATCTAGTCTACTGTAACTCATTGCGACACCGTGTGGATCAGAGTAGAACTTTACTCTATAGGGTCTTCAGTGGCTAATTT
>NW_022103917.1:4043585-4099108 GCF_000313985.2 Echinops telfairi | reverse complement strand
ACCTGATCCCTTCGACACCTCGTGGTTGCATAGGCTGGTGTGCTTCTTTCATGTGGGAAAAGATTTTTTTAAAAGAGGGAGAAAAACATATTGAAACCAAAAACAAGTCCAACAGCAATAACGAAACAAATCATAGACCAGCCTCAACCCAAAGAAAGCGAAAATACTAGAAACTAGAACAACTTTAAAATGGGTTATAGGGAGAACAAATGCTATAGGCGTACAGACATACATGTGCATTTGCACATGCTTTAGTGTAGCTCTATGTCTCTGTGTGTAGGCATGTGTAATAAACTTGTTTTTTTATTAAATAATTTTATTGGGGGACTCTTACAGCTCTTATCACAATCCATCCATCCATCCATTGTGTCAAGCACATTTGTACATTTGTTGCCATCATCATTTTCAAAGCATTTTCTTTCTACTTGAGCCCTTGATAATAGCTCCTCATTTTTTTCTTCCCCATGAACCCTTGATAAATTATAAATTATTATTTTCATATCTTACATTATCTGCAGTCTCCCTTCACCCACTTTTCTGTTGTTCTTTCCCCTGGGTGGGGGGGTTATATGTCAATCATTGTGATCAATTCCTCCTTTCTCCCCCCACCTCCCCCTTACCTTCCTGGTATCTCTATTTTCCTTATTGGTCCTGAGGGGGTTAGCTGTTCTGGATTCCCCGTGTTGCGAGTTCTTCTCTGTTGTACCCGTGTGCATGTTCTGGTCTAGTCAGATTTGTAAGGTAGAATTGAGGTCATGGTAGTGGGGAGGGGAGGAAGCATTAAAGAACTAGAGGAAAGTTGTATGTTTCATCGGTGCTATCCTGCACCCTGAATGGCTCATCTCTTCCTCATAACCCTTCTGTAAGGGAATGTCCAATTGTCTACAGATGGGCTTTGGGTCTCCACTCCGTGTCCGGCCCCCCCCCTTCCGAATTCATATTGGTATGGTTTTTTGTTCTGGGTCTTCAGTGCCTGATACCTAATCCCATCGACACCTTGTGATCACACAGGCTGGTGTGCTTCTTCCACGTGGGCTTTGTTGCTTTCAAGTCTTCTTTTTCTCTATAAAAAAGAGAGAGAGAGAAAAAAGATAAGGTGTTAAATTTTTAAAAATCTTTTTATTAGGGGTTCATACAACTCTTATCACAATCCATACACACATCAAGTTGTGTAAAGGACATTTGTACATTCATTGCCCTCATCATTCTCAAAACATTTGCTCTCCACTTAAGCCCCTGGCATCAGCTCCTCATTTTTCCCCTCCCTCCCCGCTCCCCCCTCCCTCATGAGCCCTTGATAATTTATAAATTATTATTTTGTCATATCTTGCCCTGTCCGACATCTACCTTCACCCACTTTTCTGTTGTCCTTCCCACAGGGAGGAGGTCACATATAGATCCTTGTCATCAGTTCCCTCTTTCCAACCCACTCTCCCTCTACCCTCCCTGTATCTCCACTCACACCGCTGGTATTGAATGGATCATCCACCCTGAATTCCCTGTGTTTCCATTTAATCTCTGTACCAGTGTACGTCCTCTGGTCTAGCCAGACTTGAAAGGTAGAATTCGAATCATGATAGTGGGCAAGGGGAGGAAGCATTTAGGAACTAGGGGAAAGTTGTATTTTTCATAGTTGCTACATCTCACCATGACTGCCTAGTCTCCTCCCCAACACCCCTCTGCCAGGGGTTCTCCAGCAACCTACAAATGGGCTTTGGGTATCCACTCCACACTTCCCCCATCATTCACTATGGTAAGTTTTTTTGGTTCTGTTGATGCCTAATATCTGATCCCTTCGATACCTCGTGATGGCACAGGCTGGTGTGTTTCTTCCATGTGGGCTTTGTTGCTTCTAAGCTAGATGGCTGCTTGTTTACCTTCAAGCCTTTAAGACTCCAGACACTATTCCTTTTGATAGCCGGGCACCATTAGCTTTCTTCGCCACATTTGCTTATGCACCCATTTGTCTTCGGCGATTGTATCATGGAGGTGAGCACACAATGATATGATTTTTTTGTTCTTTTACGACAGATAACTGATCCCTTTGGCACCTCGTGATCAGACAGGCTGATGTGTTCTTCCATGTGGGCTTTGTTGCTTCTGAGCTAGATGACCGCTTGTTTACCTTCATGCTTTTAAGACCCCAGAAGCTATCTTTTGATAGCTGGGCACCACCAGCTTTCTTCACCACATTTGCTTATTCACCTGCTTTGTCTTCAGCGGTTGTGTTGGGAAGGTGAACATCATAGAATGCCAATTTAATAGAAGAAAGTATTCTTGCATTGAGGGAGTACTTGAGTGGAGGCCCAATGTCCTTCGGCTACCTTAATACTAAACCTATAAATATAGGCACATAAATCTATTTCCCCACCTCATATTTAAATATATTTGCATATGTACATGTCTTTATCTAGACCTCTATAGATGCCCTTTGCCTCCCAGCTCTTTCCTTTATTTCCCCTGACATTCCTCCTGTCCCACTATCATACTCAGTCCACACCAGGGTTTCAGCAATTCCTCTTTGTTACATTCCCCTTGATCATGCCCTATTAGGCCTTCCACACCCACCTCACCACCAATTTGGATCACTTGTTGTTCCCTTGTCCCTGGGTTTGTTAACATTTCCTTTCCCCCCACCTCCCCCTCTCCCATGTCCCCCCCGGACCTGTAGGTCCCATTGTTTTCTCCTCCAGATAGTTCATCAAGCCTATCTTATTTAGACAGATCTGCAGAGGTAATAACATGCACAAAAACAAGACAGAGCAAAACCAAGCAACAATATACAATAAAACAACAACAACAAAACACTGACAAAGAACAAATCAAAACAGAACAAGAAAGAAAAGCTTGTAGTTAGTTCAAGGATCATTTGTTGGCCTTTAGGAGTGTTTTCCAGTCTAGTCTGTTGGGGAACCATGCCCTGGACCCAAAGTCCACCTTCAGCATTCCCTAGGGATCTTGCTGCTCCATTCCCTAGCTGTTCCACTGCACTCCCCCAGTGCTTTGCCTCAGTGTACTCACAGCTTTACTGCAATGAGCCATGCTGGTTCATATGAAACACCTTTCTTCCTAGAGATACTGAAGTACATCCATCCCAAGGTACCAATGTTCCCATCTGTCAAGAGTAATGTGAAAATGCAAGTAGAACAAGGGTTTCAGGGGGCAGGTGTACAGTGTGTTGGGGGCCAGGATAAGGGGGAGACGACGTCAAGGAGTCCAGGAAGAAAAATAATGTTTTTAATGGATTTTGGTAGCAATTGATAGCAATTATACAGTTCTGCTTGAAATGATTGAACTGTGGAATTGATATATATATATATATTTATTAACTTCCAATTAATATTTGTTTTTAAAAGCATCCATCCTGCTAACTGAGAAAAAAAAAGAATAATGTAAAAGATCTACATGAGCTATATTCCTTAAGATGAGAGGGCTTCAAAAAGTTTGTGGAAAAATTCCAATCTTTCAATTTCATATTCGTCATGAAGTTTTTCTGGGGGATGGGCAACAGAAAAGTAGGGGAAAGGAGACATCGGACAGTGCAAGATATGAAAAAAACAATAATTTATAAATTATCAAGCATTCATGAGGGAGGGGGAAGTGGGGAGGGGGGAATGATCTGATATCAAGGGCTCAAGTAGAAAGCAAATGTTTTGAGAATGATGATGGCAACAAATGTACAAATATGCTTGACACAATGGATGTATGTATGGATTGTGATAAGAGTTGTATGAACCCCCAATAAAATGATTTTAAAAAAAGAAACAGCAACAACAATAATTTTATGGTTGGGGGTCAATACAACGTGGTGTGGCATGAGGAAGGTTAAGAACCACCGCCTTACATGGACCACTGTCTATGTATCCATTCGTTGCCCTCTGTGTATGTTTACTGATGTTTCTAGAGCAAAAGCCTAGCCACAGTGAGTCTTCCTTGTAAACCATTCAACACTTTCTCAGTGGCTTTAGCCTGAATCTTAATTTTCTTACCTGGTCAGCAAGAGATCTGAGGATAACACAGACATCCTGGCTCACTGTAGTTAAGTCAGTGTGAACAGGGGTGGAGGTGGTAAGTGGTGTGGAGGTTAGAGGTAGATACCAGAGGCCAGATATTATTTGTCTTATGGATACTCTTGGCAGGGCCTTCTTGTATTCCTTCCTTTCTGTTTCCTTTCTTCCTTCCTTCCTTCCTGAGAGAGGTTTTCTTTATGTTCATTTCCCTTTCCCCCTCTACCATTGTCTGAGTTTTTGTGAAAATTTACAAGAGCTGAGCATGCTCAGTAGCCACAGCCATGTTTTGTCTCAGAGCCTGGTTTTGGTTTTTATAATATTTTAGTGAGATCTGTCAAATGACCAAATGAGGATCAACAGGTTTCCTTCCACAAATGCAGACGTTTTGAAAGGGAGTTGGCTAACTTTGATAAGATGTAGAAATTGGGTGATATCCACTAGACTTCCGGTGTTAATCCTAGTAAAAGTTCAAGTTCTGACCTATGGGCCCTTGGTGATCTACCACACCAGAGTTTCTCACTCATTCCACCCACTCTGGCTTCCTTGCTGCTCCTCCAACAGGCCAAGCAAATGCCTTTGGACCCATTATTCTCTCTGACTTGATTGTGGTACTGTCAGACAGCTTCCTAGTGTTCTCCCTCTCTTTGTACAGGTCTCTGTTCAAATGTCACTTTTTTAGTCATACTTCCCACATCCACCCTATTTTAGCTCCCTTTGTATTCTCTAACCCTCTTACCCTATTTTTTTTTCTCTCCAGCGTTTGGGATTATCCATGTGCACCTAGAGGGTAAACTCCAAGGTGAAAGAGAGACCTTCATGTTGTTTATTGCTGTATTCCCAAAGCATAGAACAGTGCCTACAGCCTCAACACCTTGGACAAGGCCCAGTCGGTCTATATACCGGTAAGTCTTCCTGGAACACTTGTTAAATGAAAGATCATGGGACACAGGAGCCAAAAAAACCAAAAAACTAATCATCCAGAAAAGGAGCTCTTGTGGTGCAATGGTGGAGGGCATTAGTGTTGCAGAAAGACTGGCATCTTAAACTCCCCAGCAGCTCTAAGAGAGCAAAGACCTGATGGCTGGCTCCCATGAATCTTTCAGTCTAGGAGGCTTTATGAGAGCCATTCTACCCTATCCTATAGGCCACTAGAAATCTTAATAGATCATACCGTACACTACCACAATCATCATAAAGGAAGCATTTCATACTTTACCAATCATGTGCTCCAAACCCACCCTTACCACCAACCTATTCAACACCACCCACACTAATAAATACTTGATTTCCTCATTACAAATGTTGGCATTTCAGGAAAGACTTAAGGCCTGTCGTGCATTAGAGTTGACTCTAGCTGTGTTGTGCCTCAAGTAAATTTTGATTCATGGGAACCCTAGCAACTTTTGACACAGTTTTCAAAAATCCAAGTTAAATTGTCAAGTATGATCATTTCTACCAAGGTGGCTGAGTCCATGTGACATAGATTAATCTCAGGGCCGTTTCCAGCGAGGGTGGAGGAGGCAGAGAATCTACCCAGCAGCCTGAAAGGTGTGTCTATGTGCATAGAGTTTAGACAGAGTTGGGGTTCCCACCTGACCACAGATGAGGCATTCAGTAGACATTTCTGTTGAGATCTGAGAGTAAACTACACTATGGGTAGAGTTCCTGTGTTCCAGTTTGTGGAGGAAATGTATGCCCGAGATATCAAAAGCAAGTTGGAGGACATCCGAGAAGGGATGCCAAGATTGTAAATTGCACTGCAGCCCAAGCCTGTATTGCTGCCAATTGTAAGAATTTCTTGATGAAGATCAGTCACAGTATTTGACTTTGCTATTATAGGATGTCAAGTTGGAAGGGTCACAGATGGGCTCTTGATGACTTTGAAGCTTGCACTGTTGAGATACAGCTTCTCTTTAACTGAAAGTCAGAATCTACTAAAAAAGTACAAAGAGATTGAATCATTTGTGACAGTCTTTTGTTTTGATGTTGCAAACATAAATGCATTGAAAAATGTTTAGAGAATTTGTATCTGCTCACTATAAATATTTATGAATTGTGTACACTGATTTGTGGAGAGACAATATTGGAAATAATTATTTTAAGTGTTGAACTAGTACTCTTTTCAAAATAAAATTGCTTGATTTAAAAATTACATACATACAGAAAGGAACACATATAACAATTGTGCAACTTGAGGCCTTTTTCCAAGGATGCCACTTATGCCATATGTTTTCTTTGTTGGAACACTTTTAATTTTCCTTCATTTCTTTAATAGATATTATCCCTTCCAGGTTATCTTTATTGGTGAACTTTAGTAGTTTGTATCTTTCTAGGAATGAGTCTATTTCATCTAAGGTAGATTTATGTGTAAAATCCCCTAACGTTTTCATATCTGAATAACCTGTAGTGATAGTCTTTCAGTCCTAGTATTTACATTTGGTATTCTTTTTTTCTTGGTCAATTTGGCTAGGTTTTTCAAGATTATGGATTCTTTTTTTTTTCCTCAAAGAAACAGATTTGTTTCATTGTCTCCTTTTTTTGTTTTTGTTATTGTTGATATTATTGTCAGTTTCATTGATTTCTTCTGTTACCTTTATGATTTTCTTTTCTTCTTTTTTTTTCTCTTTAAGGCCAAAGCTTAGACTAATGCTTTTAGAACTTTCTTCTTTACTAAGGTAAGCATTTGAGGGCATGCTGTAAATTTCCACCAAGTACTGCTTTAGCTGCATCCCATAGATTTTGATATGTTTTATCTTACTTTTCATTCAGTCCTAAATCATCTCCAATTTCCCTTGTGATGTTTGTCCTATTATTTAAGTTGTCATTTAATTCAAATATATATGCCAACCTTCCTAATATGTTTATTTTATTTCTAATTTAATTTCATTATTGTTCAAGAATATACATAATATTATTTTAATTTCTTTAAAGTTAGTATTGTTTGTATGGCGTCCAATATTTTGGTCTATCTTGGTAAATGCTTCATATTCAAGAGAAAAAATGTGTATTCTATTGTTGTTTAGAATGGTCTGTAAATGTCAATTGTGACTCATTGACTCAAAGTATTTCCCTAGTATTCCGTATCTTTACTAACTTTATGCTTCTTTATGTTATTGATTAGTGAAAGAGGAGCTCTGGGGTCTTCAAGTATAAATGTTTACCAGTTGACTTGTTTTTCAGTTTTATCATTTTTTGCTTCATGTATTTAAAAATTATTAAGTGCCTGCATATTTAAGATTTTTGCCTTGGAGACTTAAATCCGTTGCCATGGAGTTGATTCTAACTCATAGTGACTCTAGTCTTGGAGACCTTAACCCCCTTCCAGTGACTCATTGCTAACTCATAGCAACCTCTGTGGGGTTCTGACCTTTTATATCAGTGGTTCTCAACCTTCCTAATGCCACAACCCTTTAATACAGTTCCTCATGTTGTAGTGACCCCCAACCATAAATGTATTTTTGTTGCTACTTCATCACTGTCATTTTGCAACTGTTATGAATCGAATGATCACTATGAAAGCGTTGTTTGACCCCCAAAGGGGACATGACCCATGGGTTGAGAACCGCTGCTCTAAATCATTACAGGAACAGACAGTCTCATATTTCTTCCTTGAAACAACTTGCTATTGAGTGCCATCAAGTCTGTTTTGATTCATAGTAACCCTGTATACAACAGGATTAATTACTAACGGGGAAGGTGCCATCATCACAATTGTTCCCATGTTTGAGCCCATTGTTGAAGCAACTGGTGGGTTTGAAATACTGAACTTGTGATTAACAGCCCAACATGTAACCCATAATACAACTAGCATTCTTTTGTGTTGAGAAAGTGTCTCCTATGTCATTAGTAAGATGGTGAACTGCTATGTGTAGACTTATATGAGGGATCTTCAAAAAGTTTGTGGAAAAATCTCGCTGTTTTTCAATTGAATAATTCCAGGAACTGTTGAAGACCCCTTGCATTATTTTAAATCTTACCTTGTGCTTATGTGAAGTTCAGCAGGCTGCTGGCTGAAATCCAGAGATTTGGAGGTTGGAGGACAAGCCAGATGGAGAATCCAGACCTAGAAAAGTAGCAAGCAAGGTTTTCCACAGTGTCCACTTATATTAGAAGAAGACCACACTATTGAGGAAATGTCTTTTCAATCGATTGGGTGCACATAACAAATCTCATCATAGATGTAAGTACAGTTGTTACATAATGGGTGATGAATACATCTTAACTACCAAACCACAGAAAATCCTGGCCCAGTCAAGTTGACACAAACCTTAACTAAGAAACCTTTAGAATTGTTCTTGCTTTTATTACCTGCAGACAAAGCATGCAATTTCATTAGTCTCTTCTTATTACTTTACCAGTTTAATCTAATTAAGACACTGATTTGATCATGTTGTGATTTTTTGAGTTAAAAATAGATACCTCCAACATTTCATATTGAGCTAAGTCTAAACCAATTCCCTGGACATGTGATACCCTCTTTAGTATGACCTTTAATAGTCCACTACACACTTATTCTCTATCCAAAGTTTATCCAGGCTAGGGAACACTCACCTACAAATTTAGCATTCAGTTATGAGCAAAATGACATGACCAAATTCTACAAAATTAAAAATATTTTTGATAAGAGCATAACCTAATATAATTAAAAATGCATATGAGCTTAGGCTTGTAAGCTGCAGTCATGATTAAAATCATCTGGGGCTAAGAGACAGGCTAGTACTCTGACACTTTGTGCTATAGGTTAGTGATAACTGTGACAATAGCCTCAATACAAAAAATGAATCAGTGATAGGGCGTTGTCAGGATATAGAGGTATATTGTGACTTATCAGTTTCAGGATCCTTAGTGCAGAGGGTATAATGAAATCAGGAGGCAATATGGTTGCAAGTAAAGAAGCCTGGGTAGTAGAGTGAGTAAGTGATGGTGGCTAACTGAAGGGTCTGTGGGTCAAATCCACCGGCTGCTCCATGTGAGAAAGATGTGGCAGCCCTAGAAACCTTATAAAACAGTTCTACTTTGTTTCATAGGATCACCAGGAGTTGGGATTCAACTTGATGGCAATGTGTTTGTTACTTTGCTGTAATGCCAGGAACAACAGCATCAAAGAACACAGATACTGCTTTGGGGGAGATTAATCCTAAGTATCTGTCCATGGCAGAATAACTTGCATTTGGCTGACTCTAAGCTTTTAGAGTTTTAAATGGCATTTCTACTTAACATTCTTGTCTATAGATGGATTTGGCTTATGTTGTAGTCTGCATTAAAATGAGACTGAATATTAATTTTCTTAAATTATGTATTTGGAGAATAATTTATTCATATGAAACCCAGACCCAAATATGAAATTCAGCACAATAATTAAGAATAAGAAACCAAAGAACTTCAGGCTTCAGGCATTTAGCATCTGATAAGTTTTGCATACTTATAAGATGCACTAAAATGACCCTGAAAACACAGTGAATGAGTGGATGCAATATATCACTCTGTAATTAGAAGAACCAGGGCGATGAAAATATTTTTAAATAGTCTGCAAAGGTAACCAATTTTGTGAAGATACCTGTGTATTTTAGAAACCTTTAATCTCTCATCACAAGCTTTTCGATGCTGGTTGGCTTGACTCCATGACAGAGGAAATTAATTATCTGAAAAGTCGACTATTTACAAAGAATACTTGTAAGTAAATTATGGTTGTCTCTTGAGAACAGTGGCTAAAGAAAAGGATGAAGTAAAAGGATTTCCTTGGTGGCCAGCAAAAGTTATTTTTTGAAGCATCAGATTAATAGGCGACCTATTGATAATAAGGACAACTGTGTGTGTGTGTGTGTGTGTGGCTTATGTTGTTGTTTTTATGTTTGAATTGGATTAAAAAGGCAACCAGAAACTATATTAGCCACTTGATGAATGTTTAAGAGAATCTGCATCCAATGAATCCTTAATCTTTGTTGTGCATTTTTATTCTTCCTGAATACAAGGTGTACCCCCCCACCTCCCGGCACTTCTTGTATACTTTTTACCCTATGTTTACTTTCTTCCTCTAGACTTGTGTAGAATAAGTGTGATTCACATTGACAGCATTTAGGACAGGACCTGCTTATGTAATGATCTAAAGAATTGACTGCAGAATTGATTCCAAGTCATAGCGACCCAATAGGACAAAGTAAAATTGCATAGTGATTGGCCTTGGTCTGCTAATTGCAAGTTCAGCAGTTTGATGCCATCAGCAGTTCCTCGGAAGAAAGATGAGTCTTTCTACTACTGTGAAGAGTCTCAAAAACTCACAGGGGCAGCTCTACCTTGTCCTATAGAGTCACTGTGAGTCGGCATTGACTCAGTGGCAGAGAGTTTAAAAAAATAATCTTATTCATATTAATAGCCTTTAAAACCAAATTATATTCATTTTCATTCTGAAGCATCTTTGAAAGCTTTTCTTTGTGAAAAAAAAATCTATGGAATATTTTGATTAAAATTTGTAACCTCTTGTACCCTGAAATACCTGACAATGGACCATCTGGCCCTGTTAGATTTCCATAAGGCCTCATGCCTCCTGCTGTCAGCTCCAACTTGTCTGAAAATGTGTCATTCCTTTAAAAAAAGGGTAAATTTTTATTTCATAATATATCTAATTTGATTGTAACTTAGAAATGGGTCTCCACTACTAACGTTCAGGTTAGAGTAATGTTCCAGGGAGCTACTCCATGCTCCTCTTCGATGGTCATGACCAGGGTTAGACTTAGGAAATATCAAGAAGGGGTAATGCAGAGAAGCAAAGGGCTCTGTGGTGACCTTGGGCTGAATCGGGCCAGATTGGGTAAGCTTAGAATGTTTATCCTCACTCATCCTTAGCAATTGAGCTGGGCATTTAAATAGCTCTTCCCTTGCTGTCTTAGTTACCCAGAGCTGCAGAAACAGAAACAGCACAACGGGAGGCTTCCAAAAATAGAAATTTTGTTTCTCACAGTTCTGGAAACACACATTCACATGAGCATCTTGGCCATGTCAGTTCCTTTCTGTTTGTAAACTCCACGAATGTCCCTCGGATCCTGCTCATTCCCACATGGCCTCTGTCCTTCCTCTTGTACGCTTGGCTCTGTGTCTGCTCTTCCTATAACCTGAAGTGGTTCAATTCAGGACACAATCTCATCGTGTGTTTCCAAACAAGATTGTATCTGCAGGTATCAGGTTCTGATCCCAATACATATGTTTTCTAGGGACACACGGGATCCAGCACACTTGCCCTTGACACGAGGGGAGAAGCCTGGCCCTGAGTCAGGGTGTGCGTGTGATTGCGGGGAGATGGCTGCTGCCTATTTTATGGTGGTTTCCTAGCAGGTTTGATCATCTGAAAAATCACAGTGATTTTGTGGGTAGGATTTAAACAGGTGACTTTTGCCCTTCAAAGTAAACGCTTGCGTTGGTGATGGCCGAGGGCAGCTGAAGATGTATTTCCAACTCACTCCAAATTCACCTGCCCTTTCCACTGCCTTGAATGGCACAGATGAAGTTTGGTGAAGCAATTTCCAGTCTCATGGCACCATCATATAAATGCTAATGTTCCCCAGGCAGAGGCTTTTCCATTGATCTTCCAATAAAGCAAAGTCTAATTGCCATTCGTGAAGGTCCTTGGCAAACGTGTGTGAAACCTTTCATAAAGTAAAGAGTAAGCCATCAATCCTACTTCCTCAGGGTCATAGCAAAGGAGCTCCCAAGAAGGCATCTGTAGTGCAGGAGCCGCTTGCTTGGGAAGGGGCCCTGGTGGCACAGTGGGGACGAGTTTGCAAAGCACCAGCTACTCCCAGGAATGTTCTGCTCCTGTAAAGAGTTACAGTCTCAGAAATCCACAGTGGCACTTGTACCCTGCCTTTTATGGTCACTATGAGTCGACATTGATTTGATGGCAGTGATTGGGGGGGGGGGCGCAGAGGGAAGGGTGATATCTGTACTAGAGGTTCCAAAGTCTCCATAGCCAGGGAAGCATCTGGGGTGCAGAGCTAATAAAGAGAAGCATCTAGAAGAAGCTTATACTCCTGGAGTGCAGGATTTCTTTCTTGGGTACTTCCTTTCAAGGTAGCAGGAAGTCAGCCACCGTGGAGCTGATTCAGATAGGTTCTGCAGACCCAGTGGTCCATGTCTCTACCTGTGGGGTGCAGAAACAGGTATGCCAGTTTTTACATGGCACCAGCCACCTGCCTGGTTTCTTTGTAGAGGTGGTGTGGGAGACATCTGCGTGATGGCTGATCATCTTGTGGCTCTGAGTGCTGCACTTTTGCTGTGCCTGCAAGCCTGCTGGACACATGGGGCCAAGCCTGTCACCGAGGTGGGACTCCCTGTCCCCGCTGGCTCCTCCCAGCCTGTCAGGATGCTCATGTGAAGACTGTCCACAAAAGACTACAGATTCCCAGAGGAGTTTCTCAAATGTGGCCTCTCTGCAAAGGTGACAACTCTCAAACCGTAAACAGAGCTTTATGTGAGAGGGTAGAAAATGGGATGAAATGTGCCCATACCGACTTCCAGCTCACACACTCTCTTCCAAACAGAGTGACAGGCTGGTTTTCCTTGGAGCTGCCCCCTCTCTCTTCACTGACAGGACAGAGCCAAGGCCCAAACATAAAGAGACGGAGAGCAAGAGAATATAGTCTGGGTAGGGGTGCAGACCAAACCCTTTTGGCGGAAGAGCCAAGGCTCTAGCCCAGCTATCTGCTTGCCTCAGAGAATCTTGTGCAATCCCATTTCCTCATCTTCTTAAGAAGAATTCTGGGGAAGAACACCATGGTTGGATACCTAATTCCAACTAAAATCATTGTAGCTGCCCTGGGGGTTCTGTGTTTTCTTTTTATAGGAGTATCTGTGTGCTTCGATGCTGGGCTAATGCAAGCACCTCCCTCCTCTCCGGTTCCACTGCTCCTCATGCGTCCTGCCCGTTCACCTTTGCCAGCACCACTACCCACTGGTCAGCTCAGCCACATGACACTGATGTGGCGCTTGTTGCTTGTGGGGGGAAATGGAAACCGTCTGCTTGGTGTTTTGCACAGACAGCTGGTTGGCTGCCTGCTGGGCTCCCGTCTCTTCGTCTCCTTTATCCAGGAACAGTTGTCAATTGCTGCCTATTTGCTTTCACTTGCCATTTTTAAGAAGGTAGCATGGGAAAATATTGGTCACTGTGCCTAGCACATAGTAGGCATTGCATGATTTTCTCTTTCTCATGCCACCCCCTTCCAATATGGCCCCTCTGTCAGTTTCTAATTCAAGTGCCCCCTCCCCTGTGAGGACTAGTACCTAATAAAACCAGTATACCGTGCCAATTTAGAAGGTATTCTAACTTCTATTTTATCTTTGCTGCCACCCTAAAGGTTTATGTTAACTGTTGCCAACTAATTTCTGACCCATGGCAACCCCATGTGGGTTAAGACTTGCTCCACAGGATTTTCATGGTTGTGACTTTTCAGAAACCAGTCACCAGGAATGTAAGGAGACGTGGCCATTCAGCACCCATAGAAGAAAGGAAAGACAGGCTGCTCCCATAAAGTGGTAGCCTAAGATACAGGAGCTACATAAGAAATATGCCTCCAGTGAGCTCCCTCTATGCATAATAGAGGGATGGGAGGAAAGTGGTTACTAAACGGTGTGCATTGGAGAGATGAGGACAAAAGATCAAAGGGATAAACTTGACTTGAATGGTTAAAATCTTGTCAGTTGATCCCCCCCACCCCCCCATGCATGCTGGACCTGATCTGGTTTTCAACATTTTCTGTATTTTTTTTCTTCGTATTAGGGTATATCTCAGAGGTGTTATCTCATGGGAGGTCACCCTCGTGAGGTTGTGTTATATGTCTTTACATATTTTGATACAGGAAACCCAGGATAGATGAACCTCTAGGGACAGCAAATGGAGTAAGTGGATTTTGTTTTGGTTTCAGGGCGAGGGTTGGTTAATAAGAGAGACTATTTCACAAAGTCTAGGAAGGAAAATAATGTTTGGAAACTGTGGTAGCAATTGTACAATTCTTCTTGACATGATTGAACTATGGAATGCTATAATATATGTATTAACTCCCAATTAATAACACATTTTTAAAAATATTTAATATCTTATAAAGCCTGATGGGGCAGCTTTACTCTGGCCTATAGGAATTGGCTTAAAAGGAGTGCATTGGACATTTGAAAAATGAATCATCAAATTCTCAGATTGTTTTAAACAACGAACTAAAATAAGATGTCACTTCATTCTCTCAGAGCAGATGATGTCAGTTTAGACTGTAAGGGCTAAAGATGAGGTCACATCTTGTCCCATGACGTTTTCTAAATTTCTTTTTTCGGCTCTTTTCATTGTCTCCTTAGTCTCCTACATCAGCATTCATCCTGTTGATCAAATCGGAGACCTGAGCGTTATAGGTTGGCAGCTGTCTCTAGTGCACTGAGCCTTAACACTGTCACCTGAAAAAAAAAAGTGTGTGTGTGTGTATGTGTGTGTGTGTGTTGTTTGTCAGTGGATAAAAGGAGACAGGCCAGCTTTGGTAATGCTAGCATCAGCCTGTGTGATCCTTCCTGGTGAACCTGACAAGTTCTATCCAGTCAGATCATCCCTTCTCTCGAGCTTTCACAGCAGAGTGCAGAAATGCGACTCAAGCTCATAAAGAGAAAATGAACAGATGAACGACATGCAAACCATTCCCCCCACATTGCACTTCTGATTATGACTACTGGAAATTTGGCAATCGTTATTGGTGATGGTGGCACATCATGATTAGGGTAATTGGTGGCCCTAAATTACACATGTGAAAAATCTTGAAAGATGTTAAATTTTATATATATATTCACACACACACATACATACACACACACATATATTTACAACAATAAAAGCAAAAGAATATAGCATCTGGGGTCTTAAAAGCTTGAAGGTAAACAAGTGGCCATCTAGCTCAGAAGCAACAAAGCACACAAGCCTGTGTGATCATGAGGTGCTGAAGGGATCAGTTATCAGGCATTAACGGACAAAAAAATCATTGTGTGCTCACCTCCATGATACAATCGCTGAAGACAAATGGGTGCATAAGTAAATGTGGTGAAGAAAGCTGATGGTGCCGGGCTATCAAAAGGTATAGCATCTGGGGTCTTAAAGGCTTGAAGGTAAACAAGCGGCCATCTAGTTCAGAAGCAACAAAGCACACATGGAAAAAGCACATCAGCCTGTGCGTTCATGAGGTGTCAAAGGGATTAGGTATAAGGCATTATCAGAACAAAAAAATCATAGCATAGTGAATGAGGGGAGGAGTGCAGAGTGGAGACCCAAAGCCCATTTGTAGGCCACTGGACATCCCCTTACAGAAAGGTCTTGGGGAGGAGACGAGCCAATCAGGGTGTGATGTAGCAACGATGAAACATACAACTTTCCTCTAGTTCCTAAATGCTTCCTCCCACCTCCCCACCCCCCACCCCTGACTATCATGATCCGAATTTTACCGTGAAAGTCTGGCTAGACCAGAGGATGTGCTTTGGTACAGATAGGAACTGGTAACACAGGGAATCCAGGGCGGATGATCCCTTCAGGACCAGTGGTGTGAGTGGCGATACTGAGAGCGTAGAGGGAGAGTGGGTTGGAAAGGGAGGACCAGATTACGAGGATCTATTTGTGACCTCCTCCCTGGGGGACAGACTACAGAAAAGTGGGTGAAGGTAGATCTCGAAGAGGGCAATATATGACAAAATAATAATTTTTAAATTATCAAGGGCTCATGAGGGAGGAGGGAGTGGCGAGGGAGGGGGTAAAATGAGGAGCTGATGCCAGGGGCTTAAGTGGAGAGCAAGTGGTTTGAGAGTGATGTTGGCAATGAATGTACAAATGTGCTTTACACAATTGATGTATGTATGGATTGTGATTAGAGTTTTATGAGCCCCTAATAAAATGATTTTTTAAAAGAGAAAAGAAAAAAGAAAACAACAAACCACTCTCCTGTAGACTATGGGTAGAATGAAGTTATAAATTGTGGAAAATGAGGCCAACCTCTAAATCCAGAAGGGAAAAATATGGCAAGCCACTGATATGCAAAGCAGATTTCAGAGAGATAATTAGCTCCTTCCTAGCACAGTGGAGGTGCTAGGAAATCAGAGGGAAAGTTTCATGACTCAGTTCTGAAGGTTGCAGAGGGAGCTGATGATAAAAAGAAGACATGGCTCCTTCTGAACTTCCTGGCAGAGATGCTGGGCTCGCAGACAACTTTTTGAAGCAGGAGAGGGATTTTACAGGCACAACAGGGGAAATGAACTCAAGCTCAGATGCCAGCTCATGACTATGTTCTTCATCGCTAGACAATTCTATTGTGGAGGAATGTCTTGCATCAGAACATACTGATTTCCAGTCGGAAATTCTGCGTGTTTTGGCAGAGGGACCCCAGAGTTGACAACAGAGATGCATTTTGGTCTGATAGCCACGCATCACAGACAGGGTTTAGAATGTGGGTGCACTGATGAAGACAATTTAATAGGTAAGTGTTTTCACATCTTGACTTGAATTGACTTGATGTTCCTATTACCAACTTTTTATTAATTGGGGGCTCTTACAGCTCTTATAACAATACATAGATCAATTGTATCAAGCATATTTGTCCATATGTTGCCATCATTTTTTTCTAGACATTCACTTTCTGTTTTTTAATCATTTTATCGGAGGCTCATACAACTCTTGTTATAAGCCATACATACATCCATTGTGTCAAGCACATTTGTACATTTGTTGCCCTCATCATTATCAAAACATTTGCTTTCTACTTGAGCCCTTGGCATCAGCTCCTCATTTTTACCCCATCCCTTCCCAACTCCCCTCCCTCATGAACCCTTGATAACTTATAAATTATAATTATTTTGTCATATCCTAAAATACCGCACATCTCCCTTCACCCACTTTTCTGTTGTTCATCCCCCAGGGAGGAGGTTATATGTAGATCTTTGTAATCACTACCCCCTTTCTACCCCACCTTCCCTCTGCCTTCCCAGTATTGCCACTCTCATCCCTGGTCCTGAAGGGTTCATCTGTCCTGGATTCCCGGTTTTTACAGTCCTATCTGTATCAGTGTACATCCTCTGGTCTAGCCGGATTTGTAAGGTAGAATTGGGATCATGATAGTTATGGGGAGGAAGCATTTAAGAACTAGAGGAAAGTTATATGTTTCATCGTTGCTACCCTGCACCCTGACTGAGTCGTCTCCTACTTGCGACCCCTGTGTAAGGGGATGTCCAATTGCCTACAGATGGGCTCTGGATCCCCAATCTGCACTCCCCCTCATTCTCAATGTTATGACTTTTTGTTCTTTGATGCCTGATAACCTGATCCCATCAACATCTCGTGATCACACAGACTGGTGTGCTTCTTCCTTGTGAGCTTTGTTGCTTCTGAGCTGGATAGCCGCTTGTTTACCTTCAAGCCTTTAAGACCCCAGATGCTATATCTTTTGATAGGTGGGCACCATCAGCTTTCTTCACCACATTTGCTTATGCACCCGCTTTTACTTTAACAATTGTGTTAGGAAGGTGAGCATCTTGGAATGCCAGTTTAATAGATCAAAGTGTTCTTGCATTGAGGGAGTACTTGAGTGGAGGCCCAATAGACATGTACTTGATATTGAGCCCTTGGTATCAGCTCCTTTTTTTTCTTTCCTCCCCACTCCCCACCCTCATGACCCCTTGATAAATTATAAATTATAATTATGTTCATACTTTACACTGACAGCTGTCTCCCTTCCCCCATGTTTTCTGTTTTTGGTCCCTGTGGATGGGCTTAGTGTGTTGATCATTGTGATTGGTTCTCCCTTCCTTCTCTCCACTCCCCACCTTCCCCTAACCTTCTGGTATAGCTACTCCCACTCCTGTTCCTGGATTCCACGTGTGGTGAGCTCTTAACTCTTATGTGTACCTGTGCACATGCTCTGGTCTAACCCACAGTGAAAGGCAGGACAGGGGTCATGATAGTGGGGACGGGGGGTGAGGAAGCCTCAAGGCACCAGATGACTATTGTCTCTTCCATCGGTGCTTTTCTGCACCCTGGTTGACTCGTCCCTTCCTTGTGATCCTGTAGACAATGGGACATCCCATATTTATCTACTTTTAATGTAACTCGCAGAAGAATGGAAGCTCCTATTTGTTCTGAATTGACATTCACATCAACCCACTAAGGAAACTATTGTACATGAATTTTCCACGGAGGACTGAACATCAGCGAGGACAGCTTATTTTCCAAGTACTGCCGTTCTTTGGTTTAACAATAATTTTTGAGCCTCAAGGAGATCATCCTCTAGTGGGAAAGACACTCAAGTAGAAAACTAATTGTAATGCAATTGGTGCCGTAATGGAGAGCATACAAGAGCAGTGAGAAGTGGGGTTGTTTATGTCTGATTTAAGTGAAATCAAGATACTACCCAAAGACTTCATTGATGAAATGACACTTGAACTAAAATTTAAAGACTAATAAAGAGAACACAAATAGAACACAATGGGTAAATGCATCATTTCATAAAGTAAATCTAGTCACCAGAGCTTCTGAATCTTTAATGTGCCTATGGGTCACTGGGGGTCAAAAGTCTGATTCTGAGTGACTGGGTCTGGCATGAGGCATGAGGTGGATTGTGGGGGTGCTAACAAGGTGGTGTGGATGCTCTCTGTTTGGGAAAACTTACTTAGACAAGTGAGGCACTGAAAGCAGTAGACTAGAGAATAAGTCCACAGCTGATTTTAGCCTACAGCCCACTGGTGCAGGATAACTGATCAAGAACAGAGCCCCAGTGAAAGTGAAAGTGTAATGTTTGATGAGAGATGGATGGAGAAAGGTATCAATGAGGCATATAAAAGCAGGAAAATAAAACAAGAGAAAATGGAGTTTCAGAAATCAAAGTCACCGAATTTTAAGAAAAAAGACAACAGTCTTGACTGCACCAGGAAGGTCAGGAAGTAAGGAGATTAAAGATGCTTATTGGATTCACCATCGAGGTGATCAGTGTTGACCACCCCAAGCACAGTGACAGGGGAGTGCCTTGTCCTGTACTGTCCAGTCGGACATAGACTCACTACAGATGGCTACCTGAGCATTAACATCGAGTAAGTGCGAATGGAGTGAACTATACATGTGAAATACACGATTTTGAAGACTTAGTACAAGAAAAGATAATATTTCTAATATATATTATATTGATTGAAAGTTGAAATGATATTATCAGTATAAGGGTCTAAAATATATCATTAAAGTTAAATTTACTAGTTTTTTCTCATTTTTTAAATATGGCTACTGTAAATTTCCAATGTTTGTAGGTGGCTCCCATTATAAATCTATTGGACAGCACTAGTGTAGGAAGGAAAAAATTGGGCTGAGCACCGAAGGAAGCAAGAATGTAGCTAAACTGCATTATGGGGCAAGGTAGCATCAATGTAGGAAGGCATTTATAGATGGGAGAGGCTTGTTTATATCTATATGTTGAAGGTAAAGTGCCAGTAAAGAAATGTTGAAGACCGAGAATAAGTCAGAATTAGTGAATTATAGAGTGGTTGTTAAAAAAGATGAGCCTGCATTATGGATTGAATGACCGTTTCTCCCTAAAACATACGTTGGTGTCTTATCCCCTGTACTGTTAATGTGATCTCTTTTGGAAAGAGGGGTTTTTCTTTTGTTGTGGTAATGAAATCACCTTAGAGTAGGATGTGTGGATCCTTAACCTAATCCATTATGAACAGACAAAAGAAAGTCATACACGGGGAAAAGAGAGATGTCATGTGACAATGGAGATGGATCCATCTTTAAGCCTGGCCACTCCAAGAATTGCCTGCAGCTACTCTTAGCTGACAGAGACAAATAGGGTTAATTCCCTAGAGCAGAACCCTGATTTTAGACTCTTAGCCAATACAACTGTGAACAATTATGTATTTATGTTTTTCATGTCATTTATTTGTGGCATTTTTATCATGGCAACAGGAAGAAATTAAGATGTCATTGGAATGTATCAGACCTAGGTTTAATACTTGGCTCCACTACTTCTTAACTGTGTGACTTTAGTTATTTGATTACTCTGGGCTTTAGTTTTCCCACCTGTAACTTGGTGATCATAATAGTTGTTAGCTCAAGGCTTCTTGGATTAAATGAACAATGTGAGTTAGCACAGAAAGAAAATGGGAGTAAGGGACTAGGGATTGAAATGACGTTACAAAAAGAAGAGGAATGCAGTACTGGTCAGAGGATTGTGGTTAGAATTTAAGATACCAGTGATGGATGAATTCTAAATGGTGTTATAGTCTGAAGTTCAACTCCCTAGGATCAAGGAAATGAGGTCCTCATATTTGATTGTCATGCCAACCTCCAAGCCAAGATTAAATAATAATGGAGATATAAAGAGGTTAATTGTCACATTCAAATTCACACAATTATAATAAATGACAGAACCAGGAATTTAATTTTGACATATCGGACCCCAAAGCCAGGACTTTAAATTATGCTATAAAAACTACTCAATTTTGAAGGGAAAAAAATCTACTCATATGCTGAGGGAAATTATAAAAATACATAAAATAAGTCTTTATTAAATGTTGATAATCTTTTAACATTACATTATGCTAGTATGTTTTTTTAAAGTTTTGTGGTAGGTATAGTTCTCTTCAACTATATTATTTCTAATACCTAATGGAAAAAATTAATTGCCAGAGGTTCATCTGTTTTATTGATCTTTTCAAATAACCAGTTTTTGGATTGATTGATTGATTAATCATGCCCTTTTCTGCTCTTTAAATTACTACTTTCTATGTTTATCATGATTGGCTCCTTTCTCCTGCCTTAAAGAGCTCTGGTGGTATAGTGATTACATTTGGGAATACTAATCACAAGGTCGGCAGTTCAGAACCACCAACTGCTTCAAAGGAGCCCAGTCTAGGGTTTTCTACTTCTATAGAGAGTTATAGTGTCCAAAATTCACAGGGGCAGTTCTATCCTGTCCTTTAGGGTCACTATGAGTTGGCATCAACTCAATGGCAGTGAGTTTGGGGTTTTTTTCTTTGCCTTTGACTTTGCTTTAGTGCTTACTAATTGATATAGTGTCTATTCCTACGTGTTTTACTAGTGTTTTTACTTTTGAGCTTTATCAGTGAAATACTGATTGAAAACAAAATTTTAAGGGTATTTAACAATAGCATTGTTTAAATCAATGCATGTTTTTCTAAGTAGAACTTTATAGCAGCTCAAAAGTGTTTACGAGTGTTCATTTGATCATATTATTTGCAAAATAGCTCATACTGACGGTTTGGGTTTCCTCTTTTTTTATTAAAGACTTTTATCAGGGACTCATACAACTCTTATCACAATCCATACATTCATCTATGTGTCAACCACATTTGCACATATGCTGCCATCATCATTTTCAAAGCATTTTCTTTCTACTTGAGCCCCTGGTATCAGCAACTCTTGGGTTTCCTTTTTGTTTGAGGTATCTTTTAGAAAGGCTGTTTAAATTGTTTCAAGTGGTTTTATGTTTTATTATTATTTCTTAAAACTTCATCTCTCTTTTTGTTTCATGTAATCTAAATTGAGGGACCCCTTGTACAATGATTAAGTTGCTAACTGAAATGTCCGTTGCTTGAACCTCCCAACTGCTCTGTAGGAGAGAGATGGGGCAGCCTGCATTTGTAAAGATTGTTGTGTGCTGTTGAGTTCACTTCAATTCACAGTGACAGCATGTGGTAGAGTAGAACTGTCCCACGTGTTATCCGAGGCTGTGGTCTTCACGGGAGCATATCACCAGATCTTTGTCACATTGGAACTGCTGCTGGGTCGAACCACCAACTTCTCAGTTAGCCACTGAACTCTTAACGTTGACTACGGAGGCTCCTCCTATAAGGATGAAAGCCTTGGAAGTCTTCTTAGGCAGTTCAACTGTGTACTATAGGATTGCTGTGAGTCAAAATGGACTCTATGGTGGTGTATTTTTATTTTTTTTTTGGTAATCTGTATATGCAGTTTGGAATATTATACTTTTGGTTCAATGTATGTTTAATATTTGAAACTATTCAGTGGACTTTGAAAATAATTTTTAGGGTACAGTAGAAGGAATTAATAGGCTTGTCTTTTAATTCTTTGATTCTTTCTGGAAATCTCCGGAAAGTATTGATTACTGCCACTCTAAAAATAAGTAGTCACTTTGTCTTGCAAAGCATATTTCTTGATCTCAATATTCATAGCTGCTTAGTCTTGTTATGTTGTAGTTGTGTGCATTAAAGACTAGAATGAGATATACATGATTTTCTAATTCAGATTTATTTTCATTTAGTATATGGATGAATAGTAATATTAATTTATCAGAGAGGAAAACTGCTGACAAGATGGAGGGGAAAGGCATTTGGGTTAGCTAATAGACAGTGAAGGAGTTAAATTAATAAATTGAGGACAAACTAGGTCAGCTAGACCTTGAGGCAAGAGTGAGTCCTTCTGGGCAGAGAGACAAACACACAGAGTAAACACACAGCACTGAGAAATGGCTTGCATTGATTTTAAAGACAAAATTGCTGATGACCAGAGCAGGATGTGAACATGAACAGATGACGTTCAAGGTCTTGGTAAAAGCAACACTAGTAATAATCCAGTTTTAGTTGTCTTAGTATTCTGTTTCCCATTTTGAATTGTTTGTTAGGTGTCTGCAAGTTGGTTCAGACTCATAGCAATACTATGTACAATGGAATGAAACACTGTCCAGTCCTGCAGCCTCCTCACAGTTATTATTACATTTCAGCGCATTGCTGTAGACTTTGTGTCAATCCAGTGTTGTAGCCATTATGTCCATCTATCATCTCTGTGATAGTCATCTTCCTTTTTTTTGCTGACCTTCTCTTTTACCAGGCTTGATGTCCTTCTCCAGGCACTAGTCTCTCCTGACAGTATGTCCAAAGTACATGAGACAAAGTCTTGTCATCCTCACTTTTAAGGATCATTCTGGATGTACAACTTATAAGAACAATTTGTTTGAGTTTTGGGCAATCCATGGTACCTTCAATATTCTTCACCAGCATCATAATTCAAGTGTGTCAATCTGTCTCTGCCTTCCTTTTTTCAATATCCAACTTTCATATGCATGGGAAATAATTGAAAATACCATGGCTTGGATCAGATCCACTTTAGTCCTCAAAGCGATATCCTTGCTCTTAAATACTTTAAAGAAGTTTTGTGTAGCATACTTGCCCAATGCGATAAGCAGTTTGATTTACTGATTGTTGCTTCCATCAGCCTTGAACGTGGATTCAAGCAGGAGGAAATTCTTGAGCACTTCCGTCTTTTCTCCATGTCTCCTGATGTGACCGTTGGGCTAGTTTGGAAGAGTTTTGTTTCCTTTACTTTAAGTTATAATCTGTCCTGAAGATTGAAGTCCTTGATCACCATCAGCATATGCTTCAAGTCCTTACTTTCTGCAATCAAGGTAGTGTCCTCTGTATATTGCAGGTTGTTAATAATCCTTCCTCCAATCTTCTTGCCGTGTTCTTTTTCATATAGACCAGCTTCTCATATAATTTGCTTGGCATATATATTGAATATGAATGGTGAAAGGATCCAAACAATGATAGTAAACTGTGTGGTTGTCTGATTTAAAATGGCTCATAGGAATCCATTTCAGCTCACTAATGCCCAAGATTTCCAGCTCAGGTTTGCCATTTCACTTTTGATGACTCCAAACATTGTGTATTCATACTTCCTATGTTCCATGTTCTGATTTTTAATGGGTGCTTACAGCTGCTGCTTCTCATTTTGAGCTGTGACTCATCAGCAAATGAAGTTTCCAAAAGCTATGCTCCATCCACATTATTAAGGCTGACTATTTTAAGGAGACATCTCTTTGTCGATTGTGTTTTGAGTGCCTTCCAACCTGAAGAACTCATCTTCTGACAACACTCCCTGGCTAAGCCCTCAGAAACGGACTGCCTTCATCTGGAAGTGCTATTGAAATGCATCTCCCATGATGGCCCTGTTGGTATTTGAAATGCTGTTGACATTGCTTCCAGCATCACCACCTACAAACTATCACAGTACCACGCTCAGGCGGAGGAGCGGGGACACTTCATGCTAATAGCATTGAATAAGAAGACTAAATGTGAATCAAGTAAACAGAAATTAGTGCTGCAGTAACTTATGTTTCGGTTAGCATCTCCTTGAAGGAAATGCTGGAGAGGAGTTTGGCAGAAGTACAAACGGCAAAAGCCAATGCAAAAACAGATGGGAAAAACATGGTTATGGGTCAAAGATTGAATTAAGTGTTGATTCTTTCTGACTGTGGTGGGATCAATGCAAGCTATACCCCCACATTGGGTCACTGATCTTCTCTGACATCACTTTGAACAAACAAACCCACTGCCACGGAGTCCATTCCAACGCATAGTGACCCTAGATAGGGTTCCTCAGGTTATTAAGTTTTAGGGGAGAAGGCAGCCTCATCTTTTTCCTTTGCAGCCACTGGTGAGTGTGAGCTGCTGACCTTTCAGTTAGCAGCACGCTGCTTACGTGCCAACACCAGCAGGGTGCCTTCTAACATCACTACTTAGCAAGAAACAGCAGAATTCAGAGGCCATGAGCTGGGAAAGGATGCTTACTGAAGTCATGTATTGAGCGAAGTTCAGAACAGCTTCAACATCTTGCTGTTTGGATGGTTCTCCAAGCCTCTTGTCATCCTGGGGTGAGCCATCCAGAGCTTAGGAGTGGAAAGTAGAACAATGAATCTATACCTATCCTTCCATTGACCTTCCATTGAAACAAGACTGTTTCAGAAGACTGATACGACTTCAGTAGCAGCAGATATGCGTGTGCTGAGATCCAATGGAGGAAAAAGACAAAACTGACAACTCAAAAAACAAACTAAAAGCATCTAAGTACACTTCCATCAAGTCAATGCTTACTCACAGTGACCCTCTGTGGGTTTGTGAGACCCTTAACTGTTTACAGGTATAGAGCAGCTGGTGCTTTTGAACTGCCAGCCAGGTGGCTCACAGCCCAACATATAACATCTTCACCACCACCACTACTACCACCAAAACAAAATGCTCTTGAAGTGCAACCGGGCCTAAAGTAAAAGGCGAATATATAAAAATCCAACTTAAAATTTGTTTCTACCCGATGATGTTATAGCAATATTGGCATATTAGGTACAGATTTTTATATGTAACAAGGTAAAATTAAATGAAAGCAGGCCTTTCCTTACATAGCATAGCACATGGCACTCAATGAGTAGAAGAAAGTCCCCTACTTGTGCTTATCATCCATTAGAGCTAGAGAAGACCACAGCTCTACACAAGGGTGTTATCAATTTGGGGGAGAAAAGCTTATATAAGAATGGGAAGGTAGAGAGAACTGCCATCATTGTTATTACAAACATGTAACAACTCAAGTATATGTAAAATTGTGGCTCTCTGAACGTTCTCTTTGAAAGGACTATGTGAACAATGCAATAAACTGGTCAATTTTAACTCATGACCATCTCGTGTGTAGAACTTGCTCCATAAGGCTGGCTTTCTTTTTTTCTTCTTCTTTCTTTCTTTCTTCTTTTTTAAAATACAAAGTCATGTTATTGTGTCTTTGGTGATATTGTACACAGTAAAATAGTTTCCCATGTGGCCATTTCTTTCTCTGTGCCATGAATTATAGTCCCTACAATGTGTCAACATTCTCTGGAATTGTCTTTTAGGTGTTCCATTCCGAGTACTCTAGTTTCCCTGCCCTTGTCCTCTTGTCTCTCGTTTAAAATAAATGTTGACCTTCTTGATCTCATATAAAAGTTTTAATTATTATTATTATCAATTGGGATTTGATACATATATCATTCCATAGTTCAATATTTATGGACAATATTTGTTATTTTTCCCATAGGGTTTTCAATAGCTGGGTTTTTAGAAGTAGATCACCCAAGAAAGTAGACCTTTCTTACCAGGTACTTCTGGGTCGTCCTGAACTTCCAACTTTTCAGGTACCAACCAAGTACATTCACCATTTTACACTAGACTATTGTAATATGATGACTCATACTAGATAAAGTGTTAAATGTTGAACCTGTTTCAATAAACGTAAATTTATCCAATTGTAGGGCAAGCTTACATTTGTATCTCAGCCATGTAACAAAATAGGGATAAAAGAAAGAGTGGTAGTACCTTTGATGGAAGGGGGAAAGTAGTCAACTTCCTTTGTGGGCAAGTTGATTTCACGAATATATAAGACCACTACTTTCATGAAGTTCATGCTCCCAGTTCATCATGTTCCCTCAAGGAACATAATCTAAGGATTAAGTGATGGAGAATAGTTTTTGAGAGTCAAGCCTACCAGCAAGTGACCCTCAGAATGTTCTATATGTATAGACACAGCACCTATTTCTCAGCTCCCCCTAAAAAAGTTTTAAAAGGGGGTGTTAGGAAATATTTTTGAGATGCCTAATTCTAGTCAACTTGAGCGAATATTTAGATATGCCATTGTCAGTCCCATTGTCAGATTTTTGCCAAGTTGGTTCCCAGGAGGAAAGAGCTGATTGAATGACCTTCCTCACTAGCATTGGTGTCACCACGTTAAATGATCCACGGTGTCACCTCCCGATTTCCTGGCCCTCCTCACAGACCACACCATACAGAGTCCTTGGGAATGTTTATTATAATATAAATAGTAGGTTTGTAAGTCACTTCATTGTATTATTTCTTACATGAAGACTAATAAATAACTTGCTATTCTGAGTCCTTCTGTCCTGAATTGTACCATTGTTAGTGAGCACATTATTAGTAATTGAGTGGAAACCTTGGTTTTTCTCCTTCTATTCTTTTACTTGTTCTTTTTCTCTAAAAAAATGATATAGGTTCACTAATAGTGATCATCACAACATTGTGGCTGAGACACCAAAAAATATGACCTAATCGGCGACTATGAAAACACTCAATGCTCTCACTCACGGCCCTCGAGTCACTGCTGCCTTACAGCCACCCTGTGGGTTTCCAAGGCTGTCACTGTTTGTGGGAATAAAAAGCCCAGTTTTCGAACTGCTGACCTCCCGGATTGCAGGCCAATGTATGCAAATGAAACTAGGTGATTGGAAGTGTTCTTTCAGTTGGGTAATATTGACAGCTCCGACCAGATCACAATGGAAGGTTCAAAAAGTAAATTTCTTTAGAGTTTAGCCTTGTGGGTATATTGGTATATGTATGATGGGCTTATAAGTAATTTTTTATTGCGATAAGTGACTACAGGGATACTTTCATAAACAAATACTGACTTTCTGCTGCCACACTTCATAAACATTTTATAGACAGTGATTTTGGTGTCACCCTTTCTGATAGTGTCACCCCGTCTGATGTGTGCCCGTTGCGTCTCCCTGATGGTGCATGCATCACTGCACAGGTGTCCCGTGAAAAGTCGCTGATCCTACTTTCTGATCCCAGGGGGTAGTGTGGCACAGAAATGGAGTGCCAGGGGTGGTCTTTGAGATAG
The DNA here is from genome assembly GCF_000313985.2 of Echinops telfairi. Lineage (NCBI taxonomy): Eukaryota > Metazoa > Chordata > Mammalia > Afrosoricida > Tenrecidae > Echinops > Echinops telfairi. The sequence continues at coordinate 4,071,637 of NW_022103917.1, read as the reverse complement.
GGCTACACGGCATGTGGCTTGCCTGGCACACTTCATTGGTTCTGCCCTGTTCTTACATAATCATGCTTTTATGCTGATTGAGACTCCAAGCTTCATGATCCGGGTGTACACTTTGCTACCTTTCCTGCATATTTTATTCACGAAGAGTTAAACCATGCTGATTCAATTTCATATTTCAGAGATCCAGCTGCAGAGTTGCTGAGGAAGCTACATAACTTATTAACTTAGCTGAATGCATAAACAAGCATTTAATCAATAATCAGGTTGCATATTTTAATGAAACCAGTGCAATGACTGTGATAATTAAAAAAACACATATCAAACAAATTTAGAGTCTTAATTTATTCTAAAGGATGCCTTGCTGCTCTTTAGGCTGACATTTGTCGAAGGAAAGATATTATTTGTGAACTTAAAAGAGTTAAGTACCAGAAAATTTCCTTTGTTATTTGCAACACTTGGCCTTGTCAGCCTCTCTCCAAAGAGGTCTCTAGAAGCTAAAAATCACCTTCTTCTGACACACAAGCTCTATTTACTGGCTTACCAGTTGAATAATCCTCAAATCCATTCATCCATGAATTTGTCAAATATAGCAGCTTGGGGACCTTCTAGAAGGACATGCCTGACAGAGACGCAGCCACGTAGACCTCTCAGTATCCACTGCTGCGTAGTTGGACCATGGCTGATAGGTTTCTGGCCAAGAGGGTCAGATGTACAACTCAAAAATAAAGTCTTTACAACATATGTAGACACAACCAGTTGTCAACATATTACCTCAAAATTTTGATGGTGATTTGCTTAAAGAAACTCAGAATTGATGAAGCTATAGAGACAGCAAGTAGAATACGGGTCTGGGGGGATGGGGATTACAGTGGTGCTGGGGTAAGGGGACGTTAAGGGGAGATGATGTCAAGGAATCCAGGAAGAAAAAGAATGGGAACTGATCATGGTAGCAATTGTACAATTCTGCTTGATGCAATTGAACTGTGGCATGATATGATATATGTATTAACTCCCAATTAAAAATAATAAAAAAAGAAAAATGTTAAAGGAAAAAAAAGAATGCTTTTAGTTCTGCTTTCTAATTTACCCCAAAACAAATCCACTGCCATCTAGTTGATTCCGAGTCACAGTGACTTACCATAAGGTTTCGGAGGCTATAAATCCTTACAGAAACAGACAGCCTCAACTTGCTGCCATTGTTTGAACTGCCGACCTTGCAGTTATTAGTCCAATGTTTACCTGACAGCACCAACAGGGCTCCTTTAATTCTCCAAGACTCTATTAAACTATGTTGTAGCAGCAAGGGACCTCGGTAACACAGTGGGCTTCTCATTGGGCTGCTAACTCCAAGGGCAGCGGCTCAAACCCACCAGGAGAAAGACTAGGCTTAAAGATTTACAGCCCTGGAACCCACAGGGGTAGTTCTCCTCTAGTCCTATGGGGTCTCCAGGAGTCCGAAGAATCAACCAAGTGGAAATGAGTTGAGCTGATGTAGCAGCAACTATTTTCGATATCAGAGGTACAGTAGGGGTCCTGGTCTTCTAGAATGCTATAGTTTACTCAGGAAAGAAGGTGATAAGCACTAGGATATAACCTGTTATTAGTTGCTGTTGAGTTGTCTCTGCCTTATTATGACCCTCCCCAAAACAACAGAACAGGAGTTGGTCCAGTCTTGTGCCATCTTCATGAGGCGTATTGACTTATTACTTGAATTTACTGTCTGTTTTGAATGCCTTTCAACCCTGGGGAGGCAGGGGCGGGACTGTCATCTTTTAGCACTATATGGGACACTATTCTATTGTGCCTCATGGGGATTTTATTGACTGGTTTTTTCATTGCCAGGTGTTAATCATTTTTTTTCCTAGTCTGTCTTAGTCTGGAAGCTCCACTGAAACCGGTCCACCAGGGAGGACCATGCTGGTATTTGAAATATCTATGGCATAGCTTCCAACATCAGAGAAACACGCAAGCCACTGTAGTGTGGCAAACAGACAGGTGGTGGACTATCAATAAGAGTTGTGATTAAAAAAATAATCGAAACCCATTGTTCTGGAGTTAATTCCAACTCATGAGGACCCTATAGGACAAAGTAGAACTGCTCCACAGACTTTCCAAGATTCTAAATCTTAATGGAAGCAGGCCACCTTTCTCCCACAGAGTAGCTGGTTGGTTCTATCTGCCAGCCTTTTGATTCACAGGCCAGGGCTTAACCCACTGTGCCACCAGGGCTCTTTCATGGGCATGATGGGAATGAACAAATTAAATTTTTGTGCTGTGAATTGCTAGGGACTTATGTGTGATGATCTTATCTGCCTGGGAAAACCAGGATTAAATCTCAAGGGCTGTTAAAAAATGCAAGAATGCCTTCTTTGAGCAATGATTGAGGCACAGTTGAGTTGCGCTACGTAGAATGAATCTAGGCAGTCTTCATTAGCTACAGTTGGCCCAACCAGAACACGGGAAAACGATATCATACAACACATGGTAAAGAAAATAACACATGTCATACAACACATGGTAAATAAGATAACTTAGCAGACTAGAAAGCCAGAGAGATGGGAATTCACTGTGGCCAGTGTTGAAGGTAAAGGTGGGATTCAAGTGCATCTCAAAGGATAGAAAGTGTGCTCACATGGAGACTTGACAGTGACAAGTGCTCCAAGCAGAGGGACCAGCAGCATCCACTGGAGCCCTGTTCACATTTCCTGGACAGCAGAGTCCTTTGCTGTGAAAGTGGGGAAATCTTTTTGTCAAGGTTAATTATTGTACACTTTGGGATACATTCAATAATTTTTACTTTTGAGGAAAATGAAGTAGACTGCTGCTTGAAATCAGTCTTGACATGGCCCCTCTTCGCAGGATGTTGGTTGGAGGACCGAGCTGCTTGTATTGTGTGCTTGGATAACTTCAGCTCTAACTGGGGACTGAGCCTCAGCCATGCAGGCAAGAACAGAATAAATGAGGCAGATGTTTTACTGACTTCTGCTCATTTGAATCTGCTCCATGCAGAAGGGAGACGTTGTTTGTCTCAAATTATTTAAGTACAGCATTTGTCACTCCTGTAATTCACTTACCACCACCAGATATGCAATTACTTTAACTGCAAGCCACTTACATCTTAGTCAGTTCTACTGTCTAAAAATATGTCGGCTTTTATTTGAAGAGCTAAGATTGAAACTGTCACTTGGGGCCATTCCAAAACTTGGCTAATTGTGCACTTCAAGTAGAGCAATATTTGAATTAAGTTTCCTCTTGAATTTTAAGGAAAAATGATTACTCATGTCATGCTTTTCATTTATCATTATCGTTTTACACTTTTTTAAAAGGACAGGCATTGGGAATGGGTTGGCCTGAAAGTCTACAGTTATTTCTCATGTTGGGCCCTTCCATACAATTTTAACTTAGTGAAAATACTGCGATAGTTAACATTTTATGTTAACTTGACTGGGCCATTATTTTCAGTGGTTTGTCAGTTAATACCTAGTCATCGCCCATGACCTGAAAATGTAATCAAAACCAATCAGTTGTGTGCTTCCAAAATAGAATAAGATAACACAGGTCACAACCTAGATAAAATGAGACACTGTGGAAAAGTGTCTTGCATGCTTTTGTTGGTCTTGATCCTGCATGTGGGTCATCAACTTCTAGTTTTTTGAACCCCCAAATCCTGGGAACCATCAGTACCCTGCAATCTGACCTGTCAGCCTTGGATTTATTCTACTGTGTAGTCATCAGCCTGTAGTCTTTTGGCTGATCTTGAATTCATCAGCCCAAGCAACTACTAGAATCAGGATAAGCCTTCAGCTTCACATCTCACCCAGGAACTTGGAACCGGCCAGGACCACACAGACTTGCCCTATTCTACAACTGTGTGAGCCATTTTCCTGATATGAACACTATCTATCTATCTATCTCTATCTATCTATCTATCTATCTATCTATCTATCTATCTATCTATCTATCTATCATCTATCTGTAGTTTCTAGAGATGCTAACGTAAGATAAATATGTTCTTTCTTGATGACTTCCCAGAAGATTTCATTGACTTTATCTTGTACACCAGAGGGCTCTTTAGGGGAAATGATGGCAAGACTTCTTACATACTTTGGACATGTTATCATGAGATAGTCCTTGGAGGAGCCTTCATGGTTGGTAAAATAGATGAGCAGCAAAATTGAGGAAGGGTCCTCAATGAGATGGATTGACACAATGGCTGTAACAATGGGCTCAGGAATAGAAACAATTGTGAGGGTGATTGCAGGACCAGGCAGTGTTTTGTGCTATTGTGCATAGGGTCACAATGGGTCAGAACCAATTCAATGACACTTCACCACAAAAACATGGCTTGAGGTGCTTGTGCTCAGAAAACAGCATTATTCTGTGGATTATTTTAATTTACTTGGGGGTTTGGGGTATTAAATTTGGCCTTGAGAGATTACAGTCACCATCCATGATTAAAGAGAAAATGTCTAGAGAACAGGCTTTTCACCTGGCAGCTGGGCAGAGTGACCCTTCTAGGTTTAGTTCAGATGATGATGACTCAGAGAAGGATAAGGAATCGATACAAGGAGAAGAAGCTGAACGGCCCGCCCTAGAAAAGTTGGAGCAAAGGCATGATGTTCACTGGACTCACGGAGGGTTTTGATGACTCCAGGAGGAAGAGCTTGGCATTGTTTGCCATGTTGGATTCTTTTCCGGGGTAAATGAGCTGTGGTATATGCATGCTTTGCTGCTCATCTCACCAGCTATCCCTGTTTGCTTTGGAATTCAGCGTGGGCATTTTCTTCACCTTACGCAACTGGACTCAGTGCTGATTTCGAGCAGTTTTTGCAGGAGAGAAGCTGAGAATGCAAATCTTATTCCCGTGTCTACTTTTGTTTGCCTTCCTGCCTCCAAGGCTCCTCATACTCTGACACCCTCTTCCCATCCGCCTTGTAATGTCCTCTTCCACACTTCTTTGCCTGTCAACTCTTAGTCACCCTTTCCACTTTACATACAAACTCACAGCCTCAGGGAGACCTTTCCTCGTGTCCACAGAAGGTATGACCCACTTTCTATACTCTCGAATACACTGGTCATCTTTGGAGCATTGACTATAACTAGCTTTATTTTGTAATTATTTAAAAAAATTGTTTATCCCCTCTCAAAGTACCCTGAGGCAGGGATGGTGTTCGTCTCTGAACATATTGCATCCTCAACTTTGAGCATCATGGCTTATATATAGGAGTAGCTCGATACCTATTGGTTGAACGACTAGCACAGATTGTAAATTGAAATTATACCCACACCCAGCACTTTAGAGGGCTGTCTTTTTCTTTCAAAACTTTCATCTTGATTTTCATTGTTTTATCAGGATTCTTTGGGAAGGATTAAGAGCACTCAAGCAGATAATGTCTTTGGGTTACAGGAAATTGTATTGTCTTAGAAGCTTTGCGACAGGGGTTTGAAGCCTGACTCTTCCACTAATGAGTTGAGTGGTGGTGAAAAATGCACTCAAGATCACCTTGCTTCAACTTTGCCGTTTGTAACATGGGAGTGAATGGCACGGTTCCGCTTCTCCAGGGGAATGCAATATGGACGTTGTTGAGTTATGGTGAGGACACCATCGGTTGATTTCTTTCCCTCTGTTCGAGTTTTCAACAACAAACATGTTTTGGTGTGAGACAGCTAAAAAAATTTTAATGTTTTATCTCAAGGGTTCAAGAAAATATCTGTAAACATTGATTTGCAATTGAGAAAGAGTATACACATTTCCAGAATTATGCCGAGTTCCCATGAAGACTTGGCGTAAGCTAATTTTTCTAGGAATTGTCAAAAACCAAATTGATGGCTCACATTAAACCATTTCTCCAAGAGATGAGAGGGTGAAAGAAACATTTCTGAGGTCGGTGTCACATAATGTTTTCATCTTTTGTCGGATAAAGGAAATACTTTACATGTTCCTGGGGAAATAATAGGATGTTATGACCTTTTCAGAAGAACATTTTGCCCTTGACTAGTTATCATTAATTCAAGAATTAATGATGGAACACCTCTGAGGTGCTGTTTCTGTGCCAATAAAAGGCCTGAATATGGAATGTGAAGAAAAGCTAAAAGTCCTCAGTTAACTATGCTATTGGGCAGAGCATGATAGTCACCATAGATGTGCAGAGGAGGCAAGTGAAGCACTGGAAGAGGGACTTGGGAAATAAATATAATTTTGCCATGTGGAGTAAGTGAACTTTATGGAGATGAAGCTGTGTGCATGGACACCTGGAGGTATGATAAAACAAACCCAAACCAAACTCACTGCCATCGAGTCTATGCTAACTCATGGCATTCCTATAGAACAGGGTAGAACTGCTCCTGTGAGTTTCCAAGACTGTAATTGATCATGGGAGTAGAAAGCCCCATCTTTCTCCTGCAGGACTTCTGGTCATTTTGAACGGTTGACCTTGTGGTTAGCAGCCCAAGGCTCCTAGGAGGTAGGATAGTCAGAAGCAGTTAGTCCAGTTGGAATGTGCTATCTTGAAGGATTGAGTTGCATTCTGCTCAGCACTTACAAATCACTTACCATATATACTTGAGTATAAGCCGACCTAAATATCAGCTGAGGCACCGAATTTTACCACAATAACTGCATTAAAAATGTGCTGAAAAACTCGGCTTATTCTTGAGTATATACAGTACTTACAGCACTTACTTACCTACCATGTGTAAGACACTCCAAGTGTGGAAATTAATCAAAGAGAATCCCTGCCTTCTAAGAACTCACAGCCCAGTAGGTGGAATAAGTGGGAGGTGGATAGCGCAGATGCATAAATGTCTAAGAGGCTTTTTCTTTCTTGAGTTAAATGCAATGATGAAATTAGGTACTGAATAAGGATGGAGAGGAAGCAATGAACTGGCGAGTGCGGGGTTGTGTGGATCTGTGCACGTGCGCGCGCGCACACGTGTATGGGGCATTAAGACTTTAAGGTCCGAAAGGTCATTGGAGTAGGGTTTTGAGGAAAGAACATATACTAGGAAGGCAGGGCATGAGCAAAGGAATGGAGACTTGCAGAACACTTTCCATGAGTGAGTGTTGCTGGACTGACGGGGTGAGTAAGTGAAAGAGAAGGGTGGAATCGGGAAGAAGCCAGGTCTAGCTGGATCATCTTGTTTGCTGTGTGAATGATAGTTGAATGAAAGTAAGGCAGAATATCCACTAAAGGTTTTAAAAGAGAGAAGTAGCAGCCCTATTATTGTATTTCTATTTAGGGAGCTTCCTCCCTCCAGCTACTCCAGTGTAGGACACTAGTTCTTAAACTGACGTTTTTCAAAATAACCTGGGGAGCTTGTGCCATACAGACCCTTGGGCCCTACCACAGGTGACACATCTTCACTTTTAGTATTTCCAGTATTTAAAAAAAAAATTCCTGTGGTCCTCAGCTAGCTTCATGATGGTGAATGGAGTTAGCGACAAGTGAGAGAAACCAGGTAGGATGTCATTACTGTAGGTCATTAGACCACACACCCTAGGCTGACATTCAGAGAGTGGACTCTGTTTCTAGTATTGAATAGAGCAAGCCCCCTGAGGGGTTGAAGTACTGGCTACATTATTAATAGAAAGCTTCTGGCACAAGGACAATGATCCAATTAAGAAAGATAACTGATGCCCAATATTAGGAGTGCCACTCACCGCAAGGTTCCTTGCTGAAATATCCCAACAATGTCTCCATTCCCCTGTTTGAAGTCAGCTTGGTTTTTCAGTGGCTCAGCCTGCAGATGGAGGATCTAGTGGCTTCACAGGCGTGGGCAAAAGTAGCTAAGAAGCTGGACACCGGGATGAATTCTCTAGGGATGGATGAAAGGGTTACTAAGGATTGAGAGGTCCAGCTGTGTTCCACAGGATGAACTTTCCCAGGCAGAAAAGATTGATTCTTAGGAGAAAAGGTTCTTAAGCACAACCTAACAAGTTAATTTACCATGTTTTCATCATTCAAGAGATCAGCACTCACCATCCACTATACCCATCTTGGCAACAACGAGGTCAAGTACATGATACAAAGCTATGGAACTCGTGTGAAAGAAGGGGAGAGAGAGAGATTTTATGAGCTATGTTTTCATAGGTTCATGGTCTGATGCTACCAAGTGTGCTTCATCTAGAACAGTGGTTCTCAACCTGTGGGTTGTGACCCCTTTGTGGGTCAAATGAACCTTTCACAGGGGTCGCCCAATTCATAACAGTGGCAAAATTACAGTTATGAAGTAGCAACGAAAATAATTTTTGGTTGGGGTGGGAGGTCACCACAACATGAGGAGCTGTATTAAAGTGTCATGGCATTAGGAAGGTTGAGAACCAGTGCTCTAGAAACTTTTGCAGTGAAACTTTAATAAGCTTTATTTATTTCTTCCTAATTTGGAGAAATATCTTAGCCCTACTATATATAGTCTATTAGAACCAATCCTTCAACAAAAGGCCCCATCATAGTGGTACTTTTTATTGTATAAATATAATTATGGCAACATTTGCCAAAGATAAAGGAATCAGCCATTTCCCTCTACAATACTTAGTGTTTTTCTTTTTTTCATATTCACTTTTCTTCTTTGTTTTTGTAATTATATTTTAACACATATAGTATGCACTGTATTGAGTTTTGCCTCTTTCTTGTAATACTTGGGTGAAACTCTGTTCCTTTCCATTGAAACCCCTATAAGCAGCATCTTTTGATGGGTAGCAGGGGATTCCATTAAGACCCCTAGGTGGTGCAACTCGTCTGTTCTCTACTGGTAACCTGAAGTTTGGTGGTTCAAATCCTCCCAGTGCTACTGTCAAAGAAAAGTTCCAGTGATCAATTTCTCTCATGATTAGAGCTAAGATCACCCTCTGAAACAGTTATATTTTGTAACACATGGTCACCTGAGTCAGAATTGACATGATGGCTAAAAAAACCCAAAAAAACAAAACAAAAAAAGCCCTAGTGTTGAGCACTGTAAATTTCTTCCAGTTGTACTGTTGTTACCAAAAATGTTTCATTGAGCATCTTTGTGCAGAGGGCTTCTTGCTTCTTAACAATTATTTCCTTAGGATAATTTCCAAAAGTGAGGCTGTTGAGTGCCTTTGCTGTCTCTTGGTGAATATTTCCATATTGCTTTTCAGATGGACTATGCCAATTTATACAGCTCATGGCAAGATATGAATATAGAGCTTTGCTACAACCCTGGCATTTAGTGTTATGGTCTAAATTTGTGACTTTATAGAAGGTCACACACCCCCTTGTTGTTTTAGTTCACATGCCTTAGATTAGTCTTGAGGGTATACATGGTTTGGGCATTTATTTTATTTGGGGGTCACAAACTAGAATGGTGTACATAAAATGTCGCAAACATTTCATTTGAATATAAATTTCAAGATAACTTTAATTCATTAATTAGAGAGTGCTTTCTGCGGTTTTTTGATGAGCCCCAGTTCTGTGCCAGGCACTGTTAGCGGTAGAAGAAGCAAAGGTAAAGAGACTTCCTGTGTCTAGAATAAGCTGTAGAGGCTGGCTATTACTAGTCATAGAAGTTTTAAGGGGGGCAAAAAGGAGCCATGTAATAGGTGCTCAACATTGACCCAGTGAAATACAAATTAATCAGACTCTTGGGTTAGGATCCCATGAGATGAAGACGGCCAATTACAAGTGCTATTTGAGGAGAAAGTTTACTGGAGATACTCTTGAGCAGCAAGATAATCAAGGAGTCATGAAGCATTGTACACCTGGGAACAATAGGAACCTGGCAAGCCATTTTTACCCCTAGGCCTGAATGGGACAATGGAAAGGGTCGCTAGACGGTACTGAGTGAGAGTTGTAGAAGAGTAGTCATCTTGCAGGGAAAATTATAAAGATGGCACAAAACCGGGCAGTGTTTCATTCTGTTGTACATTGAGTTGCTGTGAGTCGGAAGTGACTTGACGGCACCTAACTACAACCACAACCTAGCTTTTGGGAGAGGGGCACAACCACTGCCCCATTGCATCTCTTGCCAGCTCTCTCGCCTCACTCTCTCCAGTCTTCTGCAAAAAGCTTCTGTGAGGGGGACTCATACAGACCTAGAAGATGTGGGTGCCTGAGTGGCAGTCTAGTGGAGAAAGGAAGAGAGTGAATGGATCTGGGGGACCCACCAGAATCTTCACCCCCACAAAAGAATAAAGGTGGTTCATACTCAAACAGGGAATCTGGAATATTTCCTCACAAAGAGACCTCAGACAAGTTGCTTGAAACTGATGATGTGAAACAGTATCCCTGGTGTGGTAATGGTTTACAAATTCAGCTGCTAACAACTGAGCAGTTTGAAACCACCAGCTGCTCCATGGGAAAATGATGTGGCTTTCTACTCCCGTAAAGTTCTACCCTGTCCTATAGGGTTGCTATGAAGTGGAGTTGACTCAAGGGCAAGGAGTTTTAGTTTTGAAGATGATGTATAGTTTGGGAATAATTTCTTTAATGCTGCAAGACATGAATAATTGAAAGTGTACTTCTGGTGAAGAAATGTTCTGATTTGGCAAGCAGTGTGGATGGTAAGGAGGAAAAGTGTGATTAGAGACCAGGCTGCTCCTGACTCCAGTGGACAACTTAATGCAATGTCAAGTTGGGGTCATTCAGATCTTTTAGGTAGAAAGGGACAGCCTCACTCCAGTTGCCCGCAATTGTGGCATTGTTATAATGTGCCATAGCAACTTGACTCTGGTGCGCTGCTCCTCTAAGATACCATGGTGTCCTGGCAGATGCTGGTCCTGCTCTCATGGCTTCTTGGCATCTCACCTTTACATCCTAATCTTTATTTCTGTGACCAACCAGCGATCTTCTGTTTATCCAATCGATTCTGACTGGAGAGAATGTCATTGGTCAATGACTAATTATCTAATGGTCTTAATCACTCTTGAGTCTGATGGTCCATCGTGCCATATGTTTTGCTACTCTTTGCTCACGGTGCAGCTCCATTGTGCTTTCATCAGCATGGCGCTAAGAAAAGAGCAGGTCTCCTGTGCAGGGGACCAGTAAGAAGGTTAATATTGGTACAAAGCCCACAAAGTTAATGGTTTAAACATCAACCTTTAAAAAAAATCTGAAGCAAACCTCTCACACATGTCAGGATTAGTGGCTCCTGGCCTTCTATAGGATTTTACAAGTTCATTCCGATTCAATGGGCTTACATTGTTTTGTGCTTGTTTACAGTGCAAAAAAAATATCATTTCTGATATACATATAATTCTGTGAGATCCTCTCCATAATCAAAACCAAAAAAATGTACAGCACCGTCAAAGGTTGTGAGATAGAACAGAGAACCTGTCCACAAGGAAATATCAGCTAAAAGGCATGTAAGGAATTCATATTAGGTGGATGAGCAGAATCAAATGAGGAATCATCTCGGTACTGTACTTTTCATACAGATATTACATCCCCGATAGAAAGGATCTTATTTACCTGCATTGGATCCTATGCCCACTTCCAGATCAACAACCATGGCCACGGGATCAGGATTACAGAGTATCAATATCATCTCCAGTCAATTTTACACCTCATATCGGTGTCATCCTCGAAGAAAGAATTATTAGTTGAGGTACCACTTCAAGAGATGTCTATTATAGAAAAATGGAAGTTAAAACACTTGCACAACATCAAATAAGATTTGATGGCCCTGGTATCCTTGATTTCCTCTTTCCAGTCTACTGCCAATTCCTTATTCTGTTGAGCCTACTATCTGGTAGGCATAGTGATAATGATTTTTCTGTAGATATTTGAAAACTATGTATATTACCATCAGTTTGATTTCTTGCCACTTGTCTTTGAAATCCAAAATGCATTCAGTGGCAGTTGTATTATTGTCTTCAGAGTTAATGTTGTAAAATTTGCATGGTTATTAAGTTCTAAGGGAACCCTGGTGGTTTAGTGGGGTACATGCTGGGCAGCTAATCACAAGATCAGCAGTTTGAACTCACCAACCCCTCCAAGGGAGAACAATGAGGGTTTTTGCTCCTGCAAAGATTTATAGCCTTGGAAACCCAAAGAGACAGCTATAATCTGTTTTATTGGATTTCTAAGTGTCAATGACAATGAGTCAGGTTTGGCCTTTAATAAAACACACACCTCCCCAACCCTCACCCCCACCCACCAACTTCCAGGATCCTTAATATACTTGGGGTTTTATTTGGTTTGGCTTTGGTTCGGTTTTGCCAGGCTCTGTGGGTTTACTGGGTATAATATAATGGCTGTGGGTGGAGGATCCAGTGCATGCCAGTCTTCAGCAGTTCTTAGGACCAGGAAGACAGTAAGTAAATTCTGGGATGCTTCCTGTTTTCATCTTTAAATAAGATGAAAGGAAGAAGAATGAAAGAGCCAGAGAAGGAAATGAACTGAATTTTTGTTTAGCTTGCATATTCTGAGGATTGCAGTCATTGCACTTAAGGGTGTAAGAGAGGATGAAGCATTGCTACAGAGGCAATGGGGATTAGTTGTTCTTTGGGCAGCAACGTATCGCAATCTAAGGAACTGAACTTCAGTCAAAGCATGGAAAGCAGTGCTTGGTCAGGAAGGAGCTCTGTGATGGATGGCGTGATAAGCTGCTGCTAGGACAGTTACTGAGGGTTATGTGTCATTGCTCTTCTTTGGAGATCTTTAGAAAAAGACAACTAACCAGTGGTCCGAGGTGAATTATGCTTTGTGCCAAAGCCGAAGCACTCAGATGAACTCTCAGGATTCTTAGAACACTCATATTCCTAGGCTGGTTTCTCAGTGCTATCCCATGAGTAGCAAGCATTATGTAACGACTTCACTGGAAAGACCTTGTAGTCTATTTTTTATGATTTTTATAGTTCAGCTGCATCTCAAATTGAGTAAACATTCACTCAATGAAAATGATTTTTTAGTTACTTTTTGCTGCATTTAGTGTCTAAAAATTAGAGGCGTTTTTGTAATTTATTTTTGTGTGCTATTTGTTGGGCTTAATTAGCCTACAGTTTGAACTAATAATAACATGTTCTTTCCTAGCTCGTCACCCTGGTGACTGTAATAGTTATTAATAGCAAGGAGAAATTACAACAGTGGAGATATTGGTTAAATAATAACATCATTCTTCAGAGAGCCCACAAAGTCTGCCTCTCCCATCCCCAAAGTCACAAAATTATACCAGGAAAGGAATTTGAGTGTAAAAAAGTTTTAACTACCTCCTAGTGAAAACCCAAAATGTAATTGTTGATAAGCCTTGGGGCCTTGGTTTGGAGTTTCTGTGGTGTCTGATCCTTCCTCCCCAACCCCTCCCCACAACAAGCAAAAGAAAACAGGACAGTGTTTTTAAGTGAGAAGTCTCATCGCCCTATATTCAGACCTCTAAGGAAGCCTAATTGTGTATGAGGGAGTTTGCTAATCTTAAAAACAATGCCATAAATCAGAGAGAAAGGGCAACGGCCGCTGTGAGGAACCACTTGAATGGGAGGCTACTGTGTGACCTTTAGAAAGGTAACATACAGCAGAGCTGGCTTACACCGTCAGTGCCTCTAATGCAGAGTGGAGGTTTGGTTTCTTTATCACAAAAGGCTGATGGGAAGCAATGTTAGAATGTTTTCATGTATTGTAACAGCAATGAATTTAATGCTTTCCACATGTACAGTTTATTGACTTCAACTTCACTCCTCATGCTAGGCAACCATCACCAGTATCTTTAAGGAAGGCAACATCATAAATTTAAATCTTAGCCTCAAGTTGTTGCCGACACTGAGCCTACCTTGTGAGGTTAACGGTCAGAAGGGTATCCTCGGTCCTTCCAAAGGCAAATGGCTTCATTTCCTACCCCTTACTCACTAGGCACCTACTGGTGTGCTCAGGGCGCGGAAAGCAAAGGGGTTCAGTGCTGGTTAAGAATTTATTTCTGATCCACAGGACCCTGCAGACTAGGGGAGGGAGACAAGGGCTGATCAGAACAGAGACCAGTACAATGCACAGAGGAGAGCCAGTGCTTGGCCAGGATTACATAATGAGAAATGCCAGGGCCCATGGGGGTGGGGGCTGAGGGGGAGCGTGGAATATCTGCTCCTTTGTATGCTCCATGACACACGTGTTCTCTCTTACAATGACCATAGCCTATTGAGTGGGTTTTAATTTTCTGTAATGTTCCAATTCTTTTTCACATTTAAGTTAAAATTATGTTTTTTGTAATGCACCATTGCAAAGAAAAAAAAGGCAAATTCCTCCAACTCTTGGTTTCAATAGGTAATTTCCTACATGAATGAGATGGTGTCAAATGGAACACATTTTTTCATTAAAAAAAAGTACATGATAATGCCTCAAGGAAAATTTGAGCAAGACTTCACCAGACAAAAGTGGGAAAATACTCCACCGAGGCCTCCTGAGCTGCCCTTGCCAAGGCGAAGGACAGGTAATTTGCCGTAACTAATTGAAAAACATAAAGAACATTAATATGAAAAATGAGAGAATAATCCGTGGTATGCCAGGCAGTGAAGCCATTCACATAATTGATTACTCTTCAAGGTAACAAACTCTTCCTTTTCAGAATCTTTCTCTTTTGGCTCAGTCTGTTTTAAAGGCTGTCAAAGTGACATCACTTGAAAGGTAAACAATAAAAATGAATATATAAATAAATAAAATAAGACTGCCACTGAGGAGATTCTTAGTCAGAGGTTTCTGAGGCAACAAATCCTTATTGGAGCAGGTAGCCTCATCTTTCTCCGACAGAGCGGCTAATGGGTTTGAACCACCAAGTTTATCGTTAGTTGGTTACTCCATTGCACCCACTGCCAGGGCACCTAGGAGCTGCTATTTCTGTACTTGTGTTCCACCGTGATAATGGGATATTTCTAATTTGGGAAATTAATTATTAAAGAAAATATGAAGTCCTTGGGTGGTTTAGTGGTTTCGTGTTCAGTTATTAACCAAAATATTGGTGGCTTGAGGCAGCTTAAAGGACAGGCATTAGGTACTTGCAGAAAATACTAGCCATGGAGACGAGAACTCTGTGAAGCACAGTTGGACTCTAAAATCCCCGAGTCCCTGTGAGTTGGAATCAATTCCATTAAAAGTAGTCGTGTTGGTTGCCATAGTCTCTGTCTGAACATCCTAAGGCATCTTGTTAAAAAGTGAAAATAATCTTAGTAGCTTTTAACTTGAAAATTTGTGGAAAACCACAAGAGGACCATTTGATTTGATCTTAGCTCTGCTGTGTGCTAAGTATTGGACTTAGACATGGACTCTTTATTCATAAAATATGGATAATAGCATCTCCTCTGATTATCTTGTGAGGTTGTCAAAATCAAAGGAGAGGGCACTGGTAGAAGCATATTGATGCTCATAAAGAATAACATAAAAGGGATTGCTGGGACCATCTTGAATTTTTTGTTGTTGTTCGGTGAATTCATTCCAGAATATCAAAATGATTAACTTTGCATATATTGTTCTTCTCAAATCAGGAATGATCAAATGCTGTCACTTTATAACATGGAAGCGTTGATAGCTTGTAGGTATGTGTTGTGGTTGTATGATTGTGAGTCAATTCTGACCCATAGGGACCCTAAAGTACACAGTAAAACTGCCCTAAGGGGTTTTCCAGACTGGAATCTTGATTTAAGGAGTCGTGCTGGCATAGTGATTAAGCTCTTGGCTGCTAACCAAAAGGTTAGCAGTTAAAACACACCAGCCACTCTGTGGGAGACAGATGTAGCAGCCTGCTTTTAAGAAGTCCTGGTGGCACAGCGGCTTATCAGTTGGGCTGCTAACCGGTTATAAGGTGGACTATTTGAACCAACCAGCTGCTCCACCTTCGTTCACCTCCAGGCAGAACTGTAAAGTCAACTGCTAGACAGTCAGAATTTATGAGTTGGTAGTAAGGAAATGTGGGTGTAGATTCATGTCTGCCCATGCATTATCTCTGAAGAAAAGGTCTCCACAAATGAAGGGTGCCCCGCATATAGGGTCAATTGATCAAAGGGGAAAAGCAGCTGGGTGGGGTAAAGGAGCCTTTCCAGCCAAAAAACTGGATCTCCACATGGACAGAAACGGAACAACTATTTTGTTTCGTTTTTCTCCTACCCATACACAAAAATCAGCTCAAAATGGATTCTCCATGTAAATAGATTCTAAATGGACGCACACGTGAAATCATGAATGTTCAACCACCTAGAACAAGGGTGGCTGGTGATCCTTATCTCTGCTAAGGCCATTTGGATATTTATAACATCATCTGTGGACCACACAAAATGATCAACTTAAACATTAGCCTGTCATGGTGGCTCAGACTTTTAATTAACTCACCCCTAATGTGACAGCTAGAACGGTCTCTCTTTGGTGAGGTCTGTGATGGTAGCTGATTCTGATGATTTTGTGGGCCTTCTATAGCCCACAGGCTGGACATTCCCCTTTCCTGATATAGAAGAAAACATAGGAGAAATCATTGTGAGTTTATGGTAGACAAAGATTTCATAAATAGAACATAGAACACACAAACTTTAAGTTTAAAAAACGGAAGAAGTTGACATCAAAATGAAAAACCTGATTTATTTCATAATTCTAGGGATTTCTTTAGGAGGTTAACAGGTAAGCCCAAATCAGGATTAGAAAGAATGAGGGCTACAGTCATTGGGTCCACAGCAACAGCTCTCCTCAGCCAACAGCGAAGTCTCTCTCTTTGCTCCTTATCTTTTCAGTTACATGGCACCTTGGCCTCATCCTCTGTGGACGAAGAAGCCTACCTGTCGCGCTGCCTCACAGTTTCATCGTCATGGTGCTGCTCCTCTGCTCTCTCTCAGGGTCTCTTGCTAGGGCCTTGCATAGCATGGCTCCTGCTGCCTCCACCACTTCAGGCAGGGATTTCTAGCATGCCCTGCTGGCATCATCAACCTTGATCCTCTCAAGATGTCTCTGTTCTTAATTCTGAGCTGGCTCTCAGACACTGGACAATGGCAACAAAAACGGACCAATCCCTCCTCTTAAGGGATTTATATCCTATTTACATAGTCCCACACCAAGGTTGACAAACTGCAGCTCAAGAGTCATATGCAGCCTTTTTTGGGGGGAACATGCATGCACATACTTCTGAAGTCAAATTGAAAAAAACCTGAAAGGATATTATTCAGATAATGGTGATTTCATTTTTTTGGGAAAAATTTAGTATGAATCTCAAATAATTTTTAAATTGTTGTGAGGAACAAATCATCAGCTCTTCCTTCTTAAAAGCTTGCCAATCCCTGGTCCCCCACAATCATTTACTGGGACTGACAGAGGCATGTATAGAAGAGCCTTGTGAAGGCTTCCTCACACTCCTCTTTTCAAACAAATTTCTGCCCTCTACATCTGGCTGAATACTAGAAGCCAAGCAATTAGTCAGCTAATCACGGGGATGGAGCATGGATAGCATCTTGAATAAATGCCTAAGGGAATTTCTGAATGTGTAAAACTCATTCTCTCTCTGTGTGTGAGTGTATGTGTGTGTGGGGGGGGTGTATGTGGAGGGTAGGGAGAGAATTTTGGGAGTGGTATGGAGAACAATTTTCTGATGATCCTCATTGCCATTGCTCTTAGTTATCTTTATTGCTTTGTTGTTGTTACATGCCTTGAAGGAAATTGCCTCTATTCACAGCACCTCTGGTGGTGCAGTTACCAAGCTATTGAGTAGCCTATTCTTTGTGTAGATAAGATAGCACAGGTAAAGTGGCCTCAGTTGGAGAACACCTTAATTCTACTTGCAAACGATGTACTTACGTGTTATGTGTCTCAGGAGTTGCATCATTCGTGCTTTGATGTCATATAAGTAATTCTGTCAGATAGCATTGTTTGGCTAGTTGATCAGCTATAAATTGTAAAATGGAAATTGATAAAGATAGACCCATTCTTCCCAGCCGGGCCCTATTAATACGGTAAGAGAAGGAGAACCGTCTAAAAGCTAAGCCTGTGTTCTGGCATGAAGTAATTATTCTGTGGTGAAGAAACGAATACAGAAAAGCCTAATAGGAAGCAAAATTTACCCTTGACTAATTGGTTGTAAACCAGCATGGAGCTGTGTCTGACTTCAACTCAAGCATGCCGTAGTAGAAATATGCATAGGCAACCCCATGCATGCCGTAGTAGAATTATGCTCCAATGGGTTTCCCATTATTTGTTTTTCAGAAGTAAATTGCCAGACTTTTCCTTTGAATCACCTCTGCATGAACTTGAACCTCCCAACTTTTGTCTGTCAGCTGAGAACATAATCATTTGCAATATCCAAGATCTCCAATTGAGTGTGCGGGTCTGTTAAGTTACCCAAAACCCCCTGAAGTGAGTAGTCCTTGGAAGGCAGAAGAGAAAGCAAACACCTGCTCTTAAAGACACTAAACAAACTGAAAAGGGAAGTTTAAGACTGGGTGAATACTTTTGCACTTAGTCACAGACAATACATTTTTATCTAGAATGTGCAAATTTCTCTTAAAATTCATGATTGGAAAACAAACAGTCTGATGCAAATGGCCACAATATTCCAATGACATTTCACAAGAGAAAAGATAAGAGTGGTCCACAAGGGAGTGATGCAATGAGGACGAAATTGAAGAGAGGCTTAAGGTCTCAGCTCCATGGTACTCCTTTAGGGAGAATATATGGGTGATGAAAATGGTTAACATTCTTGATTGCTGAATTGGACATTTAAATCCACCTGAGATGTCATGTAAGGCAGTCACATAATAATAATCTATGAGTGGACCCATAGGGAGATACACAAGCTATGCAGATGTGGGATGGGAAAGGAGACTCTTAGGCTGGGTTTGCGAGAGCAGCAAAACCAACAACACTTATATATGTATAAGAAAGAAATCTATAATAAGAAAGAGGCACACAGAAGGAGCAAGTCCAGTCTGGCTCAGGTTTGCATTCAGATGCTAAGCTGGAGGCCCTTCCCCACAGCTGCCAGGGCTGATGAACCAGGCAGTGAGGTCATAGGTTGGTGGAAGCACAGTTTAGTGAGTCCATGCTTGGCAGGCACCATGGCAGGCTGCTGTCAATTCCCAGGACGATAGGTACATGGTGGAATGCCAGGCCAACTAACAAGAGATCAGAGGCAGGATCCAAGCCAGCAGGAATAAGAAAAGGAGTAGGGAGTTCTCTATAGCATCTATCTATCTATCTATCTATCTATCTATCTATCTATCTATCTATCTATCTATCTATCTGTCTGCCTATCTATCTATCTATCTATCTATCTATCTATCTATCTATCTATCATCTATCTATCATCAGGACACATCCCTAAGGAATCATCATCAGGCTGTGTGACTTGAGTAAGGAGTTGCACGCCACCCTAATCTTCTCATAACTGCATGTTACATTATTTTAAATCACATCATGGGGGAAGCCTTACTGCCAAACTACTGAGAATACTGACCCAGGCAAATTGACACAAAGCTTCTCCCAGAGACTATACCCGTGAATATGTTGAAATGTGACACGCCTTTTTTTTCTACATACATAGCTAGATGTATTGTGAATATATCCACAAATAGCAAAGTTATGAAAACTTCTTAGCCATAAAGAAACCCTTTGAGGTCCCGAGTTACTGGATCTTAGGGCCTCAGAGCCATAGTCTCACAGTTCAAGGTCAATTGATGTAACATGCTTCACAAAGATAATATTTTACATTCTCCTTTGTTGAGTAGTGATGGGGGGTCTTAAAAGCTTGTTAGTGGCCATCTAAGGTGCAACTATTATTTGCTACCCATCCAGAGCAAAGATGACCACAGTAAACCAAAAGAGGCTGGAAAGAATTCATCCAAGAGATGAGTGAACCCCATGAAGCTCAGCATCCATGGCCCTGAAACCAAGAAAACTAGGGTAACCAGGGAGTCTCACCCAGGCAGTACAAATGGCTAATATGTTGGGCTATTTTTAAACACACGGGTTGCTTTGAAAAGTTTCTGGATAGAGTAGGAGACAATTTCAGAACAAAACTCAAAATCATAAAAAAGGACCAAACTTGGCCCTGAGGTGTTGGTCTTTCGACACTGTTCAGGTCTGGAACTAAACACACCCACATGGTTCAACATTCAGGCAAACAATAGACAGGCCTATAAGGTGAACAATGATATCAGGGAGTTATGTACCCCTTAGAAAATCCATGCTTACAAGATCAAAAGGGGAGCACTTGTCCAGGGATAAAGCTGAAATTAGGAAGGGGTAGGGAAGAAGAACAACTGGGGTAGGGAAGAAAAAATTGGAAACCCAGGCAGGAAGTGAGAAGAATGCTGTTGCATTTAGCGGCTGGCCATTAATGTCACCAAACCAACTGTGTATGGATTGTTGAATGGAAAACGAATTGGCTGTGTAAACTTGCACTCAAATCACAAAAACGTGAATACAAAACAAGAGTGGAATCAGTTAGTTAAAACTCCATCAAGCAAGCAGAATGAATCATGCTTTATTATTTTTACATTAATTTTACATTTGTATAATTTCATTATTATTATTTCAACTGTGCTGGTAATTGAGGGAGGGGCAGGGAAAGATGGCAAAACCCAGCTTCTTCCTACCATTTCTTCCTATCCGTTTCTCCCATTTTTCCTTTCCTGTCCTCCTCACCACATTCTCTAAGGAGAACAAGAAACACGGAAGCCTCTAGACATGGAGCCCGCTCCTCCTGTGGGCTGAGTTTGAGTCTCCATAATACAGATAGTCTAAACAGAACCTGAAGCCAGAGCCCAGCCTCCTGATTCCCTGGGCTCAGACTTCTTCGCTGGCCCAAGTAAACCAATCCAGGAGGGTATTGTGGTCTGGGGCACGATGGGTCTGACTGGCTTCTCTTTCTTCCCACCTTCAGATCAAATCTCCCTGGTAATTTAAGCTGGAAGCCAGCGGAGCAGCACCTCATTACCATTTCTGATTTGCCTTCAAAGCAGTTGTGCAGGGTTACTTGCTGCGATCTAATAGGTATTTCTAATCCACCTGGAGTGGCAGAATTACACTTCAGCACTTTGGACAAGGATGGGTGATCCACAGTGGCTTTTGACTTCCAGAATCAAGGTATACCTTTATATTGTTACATGGTATGCTGGCAAGCCGACTTCCTCAGTTATACATGAAGTTGTATGGAATGTTCCTTGTCATGTTATGCCAGTTTGTAATCTCTGACTATTTTTATATATATATGGACCTATATCTTCCTGGAAACTATCTAGAATCAGGCCTCGGTTTCCTCATGTATGAGCCTAGAGATAGAACTAGTTGATCTCCAAGGATCCATCAGCTTCGGCATTTTCTTCATTCTCTGGAGTTAGGATTCAAAGGCAAGTCTTTTTGTTGAAATGCTGCCAACATTCAGTGCGACATATTTGGCTGTTGACTTGCAGTCTGTGGAACTCCGCTGCCTTGTTTATTACATCCTCAGCGCTTCCTCGCTTCTTTGGGCTGGAGGTGCTATGCCTCGTGCATAATTTGCCTGCTTAGATCCATCTTGCTGTTCCCTACAGATGGTGTCATTTTGAAAGGTGGTGGCCGGAGTGGTAGACGCAGGAGCTGAGTCACAGAGCGATCCCTTTCTGATACGAAAACTCTATGTTCCTCCTCTTTTTGCCTGCTGCCTTTTGTTCCAACGCTACATCCAGGGTTTATGCTTACATCTACAATCACAGGCACAGCTGTTTTTCCTCCCTCGATTGTATGGTTAATGGTGGGAGAGGCTTTTCCAGCAGATGCTCACATGTGGGTCTCTCCTTTTCTTTCCTGACACATTTTCTACACAAACAGCAGATTGTGTAGCTGCTGTGCTTTGAGCCTAGCAAGAAAAGAATGCAAGCTGAATAAGACAGGCCTAATTTTCCAGATCCTCCAAAATAATGCGGGCACGGAACTTGGCAAACTCTCGATCGCTCCCCTGCAGACCAGATCCAGGTCTGCATCACTCGTCTTGACCAGCTTTCTTTGAGGAGGGTGGAAAGTGTTTGTTACTTGTTCAGGCTGTCTTGTGGAGGGGAAACAACATTCAAAGTGTTGACCTTGGTGGCTCTTCCATTTCGGGCACTGTGACCAGGACATTAACCTCCATTGCTTCATCTATGAGATGGAATTGCTGAAACGAAGTTGGGGTGGATCATTTGAGATAATGACCAAGTGGCAGAGGACCCTGCTTAAGTCTGTGTTCACCTTTGGACCTGTATTGCTAATGACAATGGCTTGGCCCTGCATCTATGTGTATGAGGGAATGAGCAGCCTTCTGAGAGCAAGGGCGAACTGTGAATGAGATAGGAGTATGAGGCCTAGCTCAGTGTTTGCCAACCCCAGCACTATGGCTATGTGGAGCTGGTAATTCTTGGCTGCATTAGAGGATGGTTAGCAGGATTCCTGGCCTCCAGCCCCTAGATGCCAGTAGCACAACATTCCCACTCCTGCCAGGTGTGTTTGTGTGTGAGCTACAAATATATATCAGAGAACATTTCCCAGTTCTCATGCTGTGTAGCCATCCACTGTGGACTCCTATTTTTTCCATTACTCTTTACAGAAACCCAGTGCCCCCAGAGCAATGATTTTCCCTGCCACCTCCCTTCCACCCCTCTTAACCCATACCCTGCCCAGCTGAGGAAGCTGTGAATATCTCTAAACATGGCCACATTTCCACTGGGATGGGAGGAAAAATTGCCCCTGGTTGAGAATTGTTGTTTTAGAGGCACTTAACTCTAACACTGACTCAGGCCATGTGGCTAGTAACTTTCTGCCCCTAGATTTCCTCATCTATAAAATGGGCGTCCTCACTACTTTGCATAAAGGTTGGTTGAGAAGATTAAAAGGTGGGTACAATCTTTGGCAACACATCGTCTCTCCACCATTATCAGGTCTTATGTCTTCCTTTTATCTTGCGTAAGACCCACTCTTTCCCTCACCCTTTCTCTCTTGCTATCAACAGCTAAAACAAATATTCAGTGGGTCTGAAGGGAAATCCACTGCTAAGGTTGCTAACTTTTAACCTCACTGCATCTCTACCCTACAATGTATGCTGTCTGATAGCAAGGCCTTTCCCATCCTAGGTACAGAGTCAGAGGGATTCACTGGAAGCTCAATGCATGTGGGGACCCTAGAAATGGATTTTGGGCTTTCAATGTTATCCATAGCCTTCTGCAAAATGGGTGTTCAGAATTTATGTTCTAATACCATGCCCTCTTCCAAATTTAGATTTTATTATTTATACTCTTAAAGGCTGGTGAGCTTATTCCATGTGGACTTAGCTGACACCTCACTTAAATGGCTCCATGTTTTAAGACAAGCCTATAAGACCCCAGATGCCATTCCTTCTTATAAGTGGGCTCCATCTGGCTTCTTTGCCATACTTTGCTGTAGCAGCCATATCTTCAGTGATGTCTTCATGAGGGCAAACACTGAGCAGGGCCATGGCACAAGAACGAACTCTTCTCGGCAATAGTTTCTCGAGGAGATGGCAGCCCATAAGACAAAGAAAGTGGGGCCCATCAGAGGTGAGCAGGATTTTTGGATGAAGTCGTGTAGCACTTCGAGATCAGGAGAAGAGGCCATGCTTGGTTGGAAATTGCAGAGGCGGAAAGTGCAAAGATTAATGAAGTAATGGAAGCAACTCAAGGAATCTTTGACATACATCTAAAAGCTCTGGGAAATTTGCATCTATTCAAATGTAGTGGGAGAAAATTGGGGCTTTCTACTCCCATAAACAGTTACAGTTTCAGAAACTCACAGGGGCAGTTCTACCCTGCCCTATAGGGTTGCTATGAATCACTATTGACTCCATAGCGATGAGTTTGGTTTTGATTTTTATTCAGATGCAAAAGACTATTCTTTCTTTCCAGAGTTTTATTTATTTTATTTCCAACCTAATATACTGTTAGTTTCACAATGGTCAAGCACTCAGCTACTAACAGAAAAGTCAGCAGTTCAATCTCACGAGCAGCCCCTAATTTCTTCACCACACCCCTTCCTGCATGAGGGTGTACATCGAGCGGGGCCATGTCATAAGAACTAATTGTGTTTAGATTGGAGCTAAGAATAAGTGTGAGCCTCAAATCCATTCTTAAATCTCTATTTTCTATCTGCCTCTGGTTCACCTTAGGCACGTTTTTTATCATTTTATGGCAGAGAATCTTACCCATCAGCTCCCTGGAGCATAAATTCCTGCTGTTTATAGTGTCATTGATTTAGCCCATGATATTGCCTTTAAAACACTATTGAGAAAGGGAGATTAAACAAGTGTAAGCTAACTATAAATACAATGTATGCATTATTGACTTGTACAAAATAAATCCTTACGTGACTGAACACTTTTTACAAACAATGGAAGTGGGTGGTCAAGCAAAGCTTTCAATGATATTCACTGACAATTTCACACACAGGCCTGCCAGAATAGTATGCATCTTAATAAAGCAAGGCCACCTGCAGACAGATCACTACTCTTATTATAGCTGTCCTCTGCTTTTCTGTACTCTATGTAATTTTGCCCTTGGCTTATAGGGGTGTTTGAGGTTGAGCCACGTGGTCCTAAAGGGGTTTTCCACATCACATCCCTGTGGTTCGGTTTGGAGTATGCTGTATACCTCAAAGATCAGGTCTTAATATCCCAGTATTCTATGGCCCATGGCCTGGATCTCCAGGAGGTGTACAGAAACTCGGACCAGTGAGCCCTCTTGGGAGCATCATCCTAGGCATACTCCCACCTTGACTGGCCCTCTTCTGGACCAAGCACAACATCCTTTTCTAGGCACAGTTTCTTCCTAAGAAAATATCCAGGGGACATAAATCTGTCTCACAATTCTCACTTCGCAGGAACATTCTGCTCATATGTCTTCCAAGACAGACTTTTCATTCTTCTGGAAGTCCCTGGTATATTTATTATTCTTTGTCAACACCATGATTCCAGTGTATCAGTTCTTCGTTCATCTTTCTTACTAATTGTCCAGCTTTCACTTATATATGAGCAATTGGAAATACCCTGGCTTAGGCCAGATGCACACCTCAGTCCTCCAAATAACATCCGAGCTTTTCAACACTTTAAAGAAATCTTGTGCACCAGATTTGACCAATGAAATGCATTCTTTTTGGATTCCGGCAAAATAAATTCCCTCTCCTACATGGCAGTGAGTTTGGTTTGAGTTATAGCTCTCTTCCAGTCTTTCCAATTTCTTGATATAGACAAGTGAGCACTTCCAACGTTGAATCCATTTGTTGACATACCTCAATTTGTATTCAGTTAATTCTTGGAGACTTGTTTTTGCCCATTGCCTTCAGTGCAACTCGAATGCC
This sequence comes from Echinops telfairi, assembly GCF_000313985.2. Lineage (NCBI taxonomy): Eukaryota > Metazoa > Chordata > Mammalia > Afrosoricida > Tenrecidae > Echinops > Echinops telfairi. Next base: position 4,046,408 of record NW_022103917.1, on the reverse strand, counting down.
TTCCTTCAGTACCATCGATTCTTGATCATATGCTACCTTTTGAAACGATTGAACATTCACCAACTCTTTTTGGTATAATGACTCTGTGTAATCCTACTTTTCCTTTGATGCTTCCTGTGTTTCTTAATATTTCCTCCATAGAATCTTTGAATATAGCAACTGGAGGCTTGGAATTTCCTCTAATTCTTTCACCTTAGAAATGCTGAGAGTGTATTTCCCTTTTGTTTTTCTAATTCTAGATCTGTGCAGCACATTCCATTATAATTGCTTTGTCCGCTCCCACATACAAAAGCATCCTGGCCGATCTCTAATTTCAATTCTTGAAACAGTGCCTCAGGCCTTTCCAGAGCAAGCTAAGGAAGCACTGGAATATCAATTTTATTAGAGGGTCAATAGATATTTCCTAAGGATTCCATAGAGGTGATTTGTGCATTGATTGGAAGGTTAGGTGAGGCATGGCCCAAAGTCTTACCTAACACTTGAAAATCTATGATTCTTTGCTGTAACTCTGTCAGAAACTAACACTACAAAAATGCCCATCATCAATATCATTAATAAAAGCTTTAACTTTTTTATTCATTAATGTGGAAACAGAAGAATAATGAAGCACTTAGTAGGTATTAGGAAATATGCCAAGTTCCTTATCAGATGGGGACATGGCACAAGGTGCATGAATCAGGGGAGTTCTTTGGTTTTACTTTTTTTTTTTACTTATAGCTCTTTAGTTGGAGTATGGTACATTTCAGATCTAGAGCTTAGAGAAATATTAGTTAAGCGGTATGGTAAAAGTATTTTCCATTCTCATGGATATATAAAACAATAACACTCATTTATAAAAGAAATATTATACAATATATTATACAATGATTCAAAGTGCATACAATTTAAAAGGTCCAAAATACTCATAGATTGGATGGAAGGAAACAGAAAATGAGTGGATTAATAACCTGGTGAATGTGATCTGAACATTTGCTTTTTATACAGAATGGAAAAATTCTAGATATTTCATAGATTATGAATATGAGGGATAGATGTTAGAGATGGTATGACTATAGTATTTAATTTTTGATTAAATCACTTACCTGGCATCTACTATAGTTCAAGTACTTCTGTAATGATCTATAAGTTATGTTGTGGGGTTGGAACATTATCATTAAAAAAGTGCAGGATTGAAAAGGAAATATTTAAGGTAATGGTGCAGTCTTACATTTTCTTTAAATATGCTATCCTAGTTTCAATGTTGAAATAGTCAAAAGATTGAATGAGAGGTGCTAATTCAGAAACTTCTGCAATATTCCAATTTAGAGAGAAGTAAGCCTGACTTATATAATGGTTATGTCAGTGGGAACACAAAAAATGACTATTATATATGATGCATATTTAAATGTAGGGAAACTAATATGAATAAGTGGCAAATTATATAGAAGAGTATGCAAAAGAACAATCAAGTTTAACTGCACTTCTGGCTTAGAGAGTGAACAGTTACCATATCCTTCATAAAAGAGAAAGGAAAATAAAATAAATAAAGAGGCTTAAAATAGTTAAGCTTGGTGAATGGTCAATTTGAAGTGATACTCAAAGTAAATATTTTCCATTGGCATAAAATATACCACCCTGGATGTTAGTTTTTCAAGGTACCGTTGAGCTGTTTCCAACCCACAGCAGCCAAGCTAAAGACTGTCAAGTCCTGTGGCCTTCTCACAATCGCTCCAATATTTGAGCCCCTGGCTGCAATATTGGTGTCAATCCATTTCATCAAGAATCTTCCTCTTTTCCCTGCCTTTCCACTTTACCAAGCATGATGTCCTTTTTCAGGGACTGGTCTTTCCTTATAACATGTCCAACGTACATGATATGATGTCTTGCCATCCTTGCCTCAAAGGACCATTGCAGCTGTCTCTCTTCCAAGACATATTTGTTGGTTCTTTGGCAGTCCATGAACTTTCAATATTCTTCACCAGTGCCATTATTCACATATATAATTCTTCTACAGTCTTCCTTATTTAATGTCCAACGTTGACATACATGTAAGGTGCAACTTAGTGACATCCTTACTCTTGTTCAGATTTAGTTAATACAATGAGTCCTTTGTTTCTTGACTGATGCTTCCATAAGCAGTGATTGATGGATCCAAGTAAGATAAAATCCTTGACAACTGCAATATGTTCTCTGTTCATTATGATCCAGTTGTGATGATTTTAGTCTTTTTTTAAAAATAATGAAATCATTTTATTTGGGGCTTGTACAACTCATCACAATCCACACATACATTCATTGTGTCGAGCACTTTTGTACATTTGTTTCCCCTATCATTCTCAGAACATTTGCTTTCTACTTGAGCCCCTGGTATTCACTCCTCATCCCCCCCCCCATGAACACTTGATAATTTATAAATTATTATTATTTTGCCTTATATTACACTGTCCGACATCTCCCTTCACCCATTTCTCCCTCCCTTGAGCTCATGTCTCCACAGGCCTACATATTCTCCCCATCTAGAAAGCATTTAAGCATCTCAACCTTCCAGTGTCTGTAGCTGAACTTCTGATCTTCCTCCACCTCTACTAAACCTTCGTCTCCCGTGTTCTTCTCTATCTCAGAAATGCTGAGCATGGTAGTGGGACTGGAGGAAAGCGTAAAGAAATAGAGGAAAGAAGTAGGAGGCAAAGGGCATACATACAAGCCTAAATACAGACATGTACATATGTAAATATATTTAAGATCAAGGGGGGAACGGATCTAGGTGCAAATAATTATAGGTTTGGTAGTAGAGTGGCAGGTGGACATTGGGCCTCCTCACGCGCACTCCCCTAATACAAGAGC
>NW_022103917.1:3994423-4041819 GCF_000313985.2 Echinops telfairi | reverse complement strand
AGCCGCACACTGGTCCGATGATCACAGAGCGAGAGACAAGAAAGGCAAGGCTCACCAACCCATCCATCTCTCCGCCCCTCAGTCAATCCCACCTGAGTTTATCAGCCAGGCTGGCACAATAAACTGTCTCACTTGGGAATGTGGCCCTTGCAATATTCTTTATGTCACTGACTGATGACGTTTTCCGTGTACACCTGGGGCCATGAATGACACACTATCATCTTGGCAGGTTGCTTTGCACAGACATTAAGATTCATGATGTGTCCCTGGTTTCATTGTTCAAGCGATGCTTTTCAGTTGCTTGTTATGGAGTAGGATAATGAGCTGTGCGTAAAGACCTCAGGCTCTGAGTTTCCCATGGGCTTTCCTGGGCAGACATTCCACACATGTCTCTGTAGATTCATGCTAGGGAGAAAGCATATCTTGTGTGATCCTAGATGGCGAGGGCCACAAGTGCCTGTACTTGGCCTCTCTGGAGTTTGCCTAATGTGTATGTTTTTCCTGTTCCTTTTACTCTGTGTCCTGTATTGTAATAAGCCTTACCACTAGTATAGCCTGCTAGAGAGTCGTGTAAGCCCTTGTAGCGGAAATCAGCCAACTTGAGGGTGGTCTTGGGACAGTTCTGCTCTGTCAATATTGGTTTTCTATGAGCCAGAATCAACTCACTGGTGATAGTGAGTTTGGGTTTTGAATCCAAATGACAGGAATTTGTTATAAAAATAAAAATGTATTAAAATGTATATTTTCTTCCTCCAGGAACCATGGTCTACCTACCTATTTAATTAGGCCCTTCTATTTCTTTCTTTCTTTCTTTTTATATTGTGGTTGGGATGAAAGTTTACAGAACAAATTGGTTTTGCATTCAACAGTTCAGACACATTTTGTTTCCAGGCATTGAACTGAAATGCCCACAATGCAATACTGCCCTTCCTACTTTCTCCCTGTAGTTACTATTTTCATTCCTCCTTCTATCCTGTCTTCTGAGCTTTCTCTCTGGGGAAATGCTCATTTGATCTCATATGGATGATTATTCAGAGTGCAAATCTCCACGGTATTATATCTTTCTCTCTTTTAGTGTAAGTTCAGTTCCAAGCTTAAAGTGTGTCTAAAGGTCTATCCTGGGGTTCCATCAGTAGCAAGCTCATTTTACCTGGTTTCAGTGTGCGCTTATAATTTCTCCATAATACTATGTGCTGTGGCTAGGTACTACAGGGTAGGCTGTAACTTCTACAACCTAACACTGCCTAGTCCTGGACCATCCTCACAATTGTTGTTTGCGTCCATTGTGTACCTACTGAGTCAATCCGTATTGTGGAGGGTTTTTCTTCCCTTTTTTACTGATCCTCTACTTTACCAAGCATAATGTCCTTCTCCAGGAACGAATCCCTTCTGATAACATGTCTAAAGTATGTGGGATAAAGTCTTATCATTCTTGTTTCCATAGAACATTCTAGTCAGACTTCTTTCATCACAAATTTGTTTGTTCTTCTGGTGGTCCATGGCATAATCAATATTCTTGTCCTGTCTTTCTTTTTCGTTACCTATCTTTCACATACATATGAGGCGACTGAAAATACCATTCTTATTTAGTCTTGGTATTTCCGTTTTTGTGGAAATTTTTGATTGAAATTTTTCCTTTCCATCTGAACTTCTAATTACATATTTTTCATACAAAATAAAGCTCATCTTGTTCCTAGGCAACTAACACATTTTCTTATTGTGGTAGTTGATTTACTTATTATTGGGTAGCTTCTATGAATAAATCATAATATCTGCAGATAATATTTTATTTTATATTATAATATGTATACCATATATTTTGCTATCTTATTATATTAGCCACCACTCCAAAATAATTACAGTTATGGGGAAATATTTTATATGCTGAAAAAATATACTGATCCTTAAAAATTATCCTTGAGAAAATGTGAATAACATGCAGCTATAAACAATGGTGTACGGGCAGTCATCAACTTATGATAGCGTTTCCTTTCTCGGACTACTCCATCTTAAGTTGGTTCAAATGGAAGTTGATATATGTATGTATATACATATATGTATATATCTATATAGTCTTCATTATTATTGCCTTTTATTCTTGTTATCTTTTAAAACCTGATCTTTATGTGTCTTTAGGGGGAGGGGGGGTGGAACATTACATGTAAATTTACAGCTTCAACATCTGTACTTCCTGTTTCTCCTTTTAAGCCAACAAAACTATAGAACACAAAACCAAACCAGTCAGTGGTTTGTCATCACTTGAATCCATGATAAGTCAAGGGGTTACCTGTATTTGGAGAAGTTTTCATGACATGGGAATTTCTCCTCATTTATTCATTGAATGAAAATACAGAACTATATTTGGAATATATTTTGGATCTTTCAGGGCAGCAGTTCTCAACTTGTGGGTGGCAACCCCTTTGGGGTTCGAACAACCCTTTCACAAGAGTCGTCTGATTCATAATAGTAGCAAAATCACATTTATGAAGTAGTAATGAAAATAATTTGAGGGTTGGGGGTCACCACAACATGTATTAAAGAGTCACGCCATTAGGAAGGTTGAGAACCACTGTGTTAGGGGTTTCTATATATAGGCTTATGACATCTGCAGATAATAACTTGACTTGACTTTAAAAAGCTATATCCTTGCCTTCTTGCTCTGACTAGAACTTCTAGTACCGACTTCAATAGCAGTGATGAAAGTAGTCATCCTCATATACATTGGCAGAGGAAACGGCTAAGAAACATCTCTATCAGTAGAGAAATGGCATTATCAGTGTATGAATGCACCTTTTCTTCATCTTTTAATTAACGTTTATTACTATTTTCAACCTTTCTATAAGCATACATAGTTCTCGTGATCAGAGTAAAATGATAAATTATCTTAAGTACAAGACAGAGAGTTTTAGAAGAAGCTCTGCCAGATGAGAAGGGTTTGAAATGTCTTGGGGCTGCAAGGTCTGGCTATTAAGTTCTCATACACAAATTGCAGAGAGATTTAAATAGAATGGCAGTCCCTCAACCTCTTGTCTTGATACTTCTCCAGTTGCTACCCTTTGAGGATTTGCAGAATGCTGGCATTGAAACTGGCAGCCAGTGCAAATTCGCTCTGCCAGTGCCATCAGCAAATTGCACTTGCTGCATGATGTTGTCTGCAAAATGGCTACTTTGGGGATCTCTGTGGAGGGCAGGGCAATTCTCTGCCACTTTCTTCCTAGCATACTCTCTGCCATGCTGTGGGTACCTTTCCCCGGCTGCAGGTCCTTCTCTGCTGTTGGTCATCTCTCAAGCTGATACAGTCACAGTAGCAGTGGAAACTTGCTCTTTTGCAGCTTGCTATATTTCATTTTATGTAGGTAATCAAAGTCCTCGTAACTTTGTTGCACCAGTAGAATTAAATAACTTACCCTTTCATCTTTTAGAACTTTGGCCCACTCTTTCTAAGCCAACTCCAGATTCATTGCCATCAGGTTGATGATGACTCACAGCGACCCTCTGGAACACAGTAGAACTGCACCCCCACCCTCCCCTGGGTTTCCAACGTGGTCATCTTTATGGAAGCAGAGTGTCCCATCTATTTTCTGCAGTGGCTGGTGGATTCAAACCACTGACCTAAGGATTAGCATCTGAGTGCTTGATGACTGTACCATCAGGGCTCCTTTAACTCTTCTGATAGCAATTTTATTTAGGGAAGATGTATCTTCCCTAAATAAAATTGCTATCAGAAGAGTTAAAGGAGCCCTGAATCTATTATTAGCTGTGAGTCAGTCAGTCTAAACCACAGGAGCATCTTAAATCCTGAGGATGGAGGATCCTTAAGCTTTGTTGTCTATGGCCTTTGATTTATTGCTGTCCTGGTGGGAATAGAGTCGGGGCAATGGAGGGTAAGGAAACCACATAAAGGAGAGGCTGTCAAAGGCCCATTAGGTGAAATCTAAGGCAAGAATTCCAAAGCTCACCAAGTTTGAACATTTAAACTTTCCTTCAAACAGTTAGGACATAGATATATCCCTTAAGCCATTTGGCTTTATGTTAGGAAGCCCAAAGTATTTTATCTTGTTAAAGAATATTTTCATGGAACATGTTAACTCTTCATTGAACTACATTGCTGTATACTGAGGGCATGCCCTTAGTTTGAGCAAATCAGGCCATCCAACATTTGAATTAATGATTGAGGATCGGGGCGGTATTTTTTCTTTCTTTTTTTGCCTAACAGAGATGTTGCGAAAAACACATGGTTGCTCTGTCAAAGCCCATATTCTGTTACTTGATGTTATTTTATATGGAATCCAATAAAACATTATGCTACTAATCAAAGGTGATAGATACAAAGCATTGTTTTGTCTTCTGGCATTATGGATTATGCTAATGACCATCTGCCCATGGTTGATCATTTGTTCTTCAGTCACAGAAAAATAAACAGAAACCACTATAAAAGACAACAATTTTGTTGTGATAGATGCTTATGCAATTGCCTTTTATGCTCCATTATGTTTTTCATAATTTCTTAGTTAAATAGTTACTGGCATAATACTTTTATGGCACTCGGATTGTGACAGCATTCCAAATGGACATTTGAAATATATTTTGTACTCATGATGATGTCATCATGCATGCCCTTACAATGCAGCTGGGAAAGAGTAATTAAGCCAACAACATTTAAGACACATCAAGGCTGGTATTTTCTCTCTTGTGTTCACGCACGTTGGAAGGTAACCTGCAGTTTCATTTCTTGTACATGAAGAATTGGAATTTTAAAAAATCAATCCTGAAAAATGCAAGCTCAGTGTTAACAGTGGAAGATCAATTAAGGCCATGTCCCCTTGGGTTTTGCATATGCAGCCCTGAATTAATGAGAAATGTAGTTTCTATCATGAATTTACCGGAAACTCCACCCTCCATGTCTATCAAATTTTCCATTTTGCTACTAGATACTATCAGAAAAGGCAAAAGACTCAAAGAGGTGGTAGTTGGTCTGTGGTGTCATAGAAGAATCTGTGGTTCATTGGGGAGTTGTGTATTGAAAGCATCCAGGGTGAAATGAAGGAGGTATGGAGTTCTGGGAGGTAAGGAGGGGCCTGTGTGATAGAATTGCCCACAGAAATTTCTCTCTATTTTGAAAGGTTAAAGATACTAAAAAAGAAACTGAAATATTCCCTCAGATCTTGGGAATATGCACACACAGAGTAAGTAGATGTCATTCGAATGTCAGAGTATGGCCCCCTGCCAGCAAATAGCCCTGCGTTTATACAGAAAATGGCATCACTGGTGATTCATGTGGCTGGCTGTGCATTAGACATTAGGCTGCTAACTAATGGTCATTGGTTCAATCCCATGAGCAAATCCTTGGGAGAAAGATGATGCTCTCTGCTTCCACAAAGATTTACGGTCTCAGAGACTGTATAGAATGGCTGTGAGTTGGAATCCATTCTGTGGCTGTGGGGTTGGGGCTTTCTCCATGAATCAGGTAAGATTACTGTCTCAGGCCAAGCAACATGATTTGACTACCACAGTCAGTGGCATAACATAGATTTGTATATACAACTGCTGATTGCAAATACTATATTCTTCATGGAATCTCAGAAGGATGATGCACAAGCATGTCTCTGCTCAGTTCTCCATCTGCTTGTGTTCTTCTTATCAATTCCTAGGAAATCATTGTACATTGACGATAATCTTTTATCTATATACCTTGCAAATATTTTCTCTCCTATGCAATGTGTTACTGTTCTTGCACTATTCATGGCACCTTTTCGTTGCTATCAAAGGCCTGGTGGTTAGACGTTGGGCTGCTGAATGCAGGGTCAGCAGTGGGAAACCACGAGCTGCGCCACCTGGAAAGCCATGGAGCTTTACTCCTTTAAAGCGTTCCAGCCTCAGAAAAGCCCGGGGGCAATTCTGCCCTGCCTAAAGGGTTGCTCTGGGTCAGCATCGACAGGAGGGCAGTGAGTTTGGGTTTGGGTTTGATTTATGCCTTCCCTATGATGTAAATTTGTATGTTGTGGAACTCAAGGGCAACTCACAGAGTATTGCTACGAGGGTTTAAGTTCATAGAGGCATGATTTCATGCCTACCAAAACAGGTTTTAACATGTCTCTGCAATCAGCGGATGCCTACCGAGAAAGTAGCTCAGGAATACATCTGTGCTAAGTCTCATTAGGGTCCTTCATAAAAGGTTCAACCCAAACAGTGGCTTCTGTGGAGATCTTCTGGCTCAATTCAATGCAAGGGAAAGAGGTCAACTTAGAAGGTTAAGGAGAATGGTTTTTGGTGGGGGTGGGAGTGGGGGCTGAATGCCAAAGGGTTTCTCTTGGTAGATTTTCTCAAAGGATACAAAGATGATCCTGGGGACTTGTAAGGGAGAATTTTGAAGACACATGAAAACTGCATTGGTGAGGAAAAGGCCGGCGAATTGTGCCAAGCAATCCCCCCCCCACACACACACACACACATTGCAATAATGCACCCGCTCATTCTGTGAGACTAGCAAGGGCTGTCCTTCAGGAATTTCACTGTGAAACTGTACCTCGTCTGCCCTACAAGCCTGTGTTTGTTCCCCTCAGACTTCCTTTAGGCCATCACACTCAAAGAATAGTTACAAAGGCCAGGATTGGAGTCCCTCAAGGAGAGCAAAAGGACTGTTTTGATGTGCTGTCAACCGCAGGTCTGAGAAGGCTTCAGGATAAAGACGTTGGTGGTTAGGTGACGTTGAGTCGGTTCAGACTCAGCAAACTCATGGATATAACAAAATGAAAGACTTTCTTTTTTTTTAAATCAATTTATTGAGGCTCATACAATTCATCTCAATACATAGATCAATTGTGTAAAGCACATCTATACATTTGTTGCCCTCATTATTCCCAAAATTTGTTCTCATCTTATGTCAAGGTCATGGTCTTGCCTATGTTTCAACTCACTTTTTAGTCACTGGGCCAACCCATTTCATTGTGAGTCTTCCTTTCTCTCTCGCTCTACTTTACCAATCATGCTGTTCTTTGGCAGGGACTGGTCCTTCCTGATGGTATCTCCAAAGTAAGTGAGACAATGTCTTGTCATCCTTGCTTCTAAGGAACATTCTGGCTATACTTTCAAGAGAAATGTATTTGTTCTTTTGGGCAGTCCGTGGTATATTCAATATTCTTCACCAATACCATAATGTAAATGCCTCACTTCTTCTCCAGTCTTGCTTTTTCATTTTTCTGTTTCTCATGCACATGAGATTAAAATACCATAATTTGGGTTAGACATGCCTTGGCTCTACTTGCTCCTTAATGCTGGAAAGAGGTCTTTTGCAGTAGATTGTCCAGTGCAGTGTTGTTATTAGGTGCCATCAAGTCGGTTCTGATTCACAGTGACCCAATGTCCAACAAAAGGAACCACTGTGTGGTCCTGCACCATCCTCATGATTGTTCTTATACTCGAGCCTCTCATTGCAGCCACTGTGTCAATCTGTCTTGCTGAGGGCCTTCCTCTCCTTTATTGCCTCTCTACTTGATGAAGCATCATGTCCTTCTCCAGGGAATGGTCTCTCCTGATAGCATGTCCAAAGTATGTGAGATACAGTCTTGTCATCCTTGCTTCTAAGGATCATTCTGGCTGTACTTCTTCCCAGATTGATATTTTTGTTCTTTTGACAGTCCATGTTATTTTCAATATTCTTTGCCAGCATCACACTTCAAATACATCCAATTCTGACATGCATATGAATCAATTGAAAATGGCTTGGGTCAGGCACACATTAATTCTCCAAGTAATATCCTTGCTTTTCAATACTTTAAGGAGGTCTTTTGCAGCATTTTACCCAATGCATCACACATCTTTTGATATCTTGAATGTTGCTCCCTTGAGTATGGATTGTGGATCCAAGTTAGACAAAAATCTGTGAGCACTTCAACCTTTTGGATTTTGGTCTTCTTTCCCTTGAGCTGCAATCCATACAGAAGACTGTAATCCTTGGTCTTCGTCAGCCAGAGCTTCAATTCCTCCTCACTTTGAGCCAGCAGGGTTGTGTCATCTGCATATCGTGACTGTTCAGAAGCCACAGTGCACATATAATTCAGTTTCTCCAGTGCAACACGTAGTTGGATTTCTTTGCTGCTGCTTCCATGGACCTGATTGTGTAGCCAAAGAAAATGAAATCCTCGCAATGTCAGTCTTTTCTCCATTTATCTTACTGCGGGTTATTGGTGCAGTGTGAAGATTTTTAAAGCTGTGTTTTTTTGTTTTGTTTGTAATCTTCAGCACTAAGTGCTTCAAGTCCTCTTGGCTTACAGCAAGTAAGGTTGTGTCATTTGCATCTCAGAATTGATTAATGAGCCTTCTTCTCAACATGGTTCTATTTCATATAGTGTAGCTTCTAGGATTATTTGCTCAGCAAACTGTAGAATATGGTGAAAGTATGTAACCTTGATGCACACTTTTCCTGAGAGGATATTATCCTATCACAGAAGTATTGTACTTCAGGATAGAAGTTAAATTAGCCTTTTTACAATGAATGTGATGCTAGTACTTTTCCATTTTTCATTACTGACATAGTAAACCATATGATTATCTGATGCAATGTGGCTAACACCATTTCAGCTCTAGGATATAATTCTTTATGTGTTCCATTTAATTTTTTTTGATGACTTCCAATGTTCCTAGATTGATGCTTCTTATGTTCTACTTTGTGACTATTAATGGAATTTGCAGCTATTTCTTATTATTTTGAGTCATGCTATATCAAGAAAGGAAGGTCCTCAAAGCTATGCTCCATCTGTGTTATTAAAGTCAACTCTGCTTCGAGGAGGCCCGGTCATAGTTTGAGTGCCTTCTAATCTGCGGAACCCACCTTCTGTCACTATGTTGGACAGTGTGCCACTGCTGGTCTAAAGGTTTAGTGGTTAGTCCCTCAGAAGTGGACAATTTATTTCTTCTTCTAGTATGTTCTTCATCTGGAAGCTCTGTTGAAACCTACTCATCATGGTGTGCCCTACTGATACTTGAAATACCAATGGCATAGCTTTAAGTATCACAGCAACATGCAAGCCACTCCAGTATAACTAACAGATGAGTGGAGGTGGGGGTGGGATTTGAGAATTGGAAACACCACCTTCAATAATATGTAGACATAGTTTCAGGTTATGTCAAAAAACTAAAATCTTTGATTTTTGTTGCAGTACTTTGTTGTAGCAATAACCTCAGGTTTAACTTTTTCTATTTTCTATTATGAGTTTGATTGCATGCTTAAGAAAGCTTTTCATTCTCCAGAGTACAAAAACAGTCTGTTTCATTATTTTCTACTTCTTTCAAAGTTTTACTTTTTACATTCATATTTTCAATTTGTGTGAACTGTATAGTTGATATATGGTGTGAAGTAAAGACTCTTAATCTTATTCTGTTCTTTATTTCTCTAAGTAAATAGTAGCCTATTGTTTCATCATTACTTACTTAGTTGGGATTTAAAATAAATCCTTGATCATATACTGAATCTCAATATAAACTATATATAAATATATATATATACATACACAAGTATGTATATATGCTGATTTTGGAATATAGCCTCTTTTGATTGGTCAGCTAATATACTCTTATGCCAGGATCATGTTGTCTTAATTTCTATAATTTTGTAGTAGATTTTCATATCTGCAGACAAGACTCTCTCAATGTGCTGTTTCCTTCCATGAGATTTTTAAAATCTATCAAGTTTCAAAAATTCTTTTCATTAGGATTTTTATTGTCATTGAAGTGATTGAATGACTTAATTAAAGAGGAATTAAAACAATAATACAAGTATAGAGTTCTCCCATTGTCTTAGTTTCCTGGGGCTGCTGTACCAGATAGACAAGGGGGCGACCTGACACATCCGTATGTGTTTTCCATGTATACTGTCGGTGTGTGCTATCAACATCTATCAAATTCCAACTCACAGTGACTTTATATGACAAAGTAAGAACTTCCCTCAGAAGGTTTTGTAGCATGTAATCTGTATGGGAGCAGATCACTAACACTGTGTGCTATTGTTCTTTGTTATTCATTACTCCAGTACATAGAACAGTGCCTATGCTATAGTAAATGGTCAATAAATATTTGCTAAATGAATTTTGTAAATAATTGATTTCCCCTGGCCCTAGATCAAGAAGTCTCCTGGAAATTTGTAGAGGCTTAAGTAATGGGAAAACTTCCTTTAAAGCCTGTTGCTTACTACCTATGTCTTTGTTAGGCTATTTCAACTATTTTCAAAGGCATCTAAAATGACCCTACTAGAACTCTTTTTCTACTGTTCTAGTGATAGGTTTTCCTATCTATTTTTCAGACTATATTGCGAGCTCCTATACCTATCTCTGGTATTGATTGTGCGCAGAGCTTGTCAATAATAGATACTCAGTACAGATTGTTGTGTAGATGACTGACTCTCTGAATAAAGGTTCTGGCAAGTACTCGAGACTCTTCTGCAGTCCATCGTCATTTTCTTTATGGAACAATCAGAAGTCTCTAGACTTACGTTTTTGCAGTAACCATCTACTATTTCCAGTTCTGACTCCAAAAGGAACAGAGAAGCAGCCTGATCAAAGTTGACAATGCTTGTGTTTTGTGAGTGGGTGATGGCTCCCTCCTTCCCCAAGAAAACTGGGTGAAACGAGCAACCTCAAGAAGTCTGTCCCCAAAGGGCCGCAGCTTCAGAAAGTGAACAATTGCTGAGCATGAGCATTATACCTTGAATCTCAGATGAAAGAGTGCCCCCCCCTTTTCTGAAGCATTCTCTCACCTTTAGAGAAAAAAGGAAGAAACACAGCCATCTCTTCTTGTGTGTTATGGCTTTTTCAGGGGAACATGACTTGACCCTCTGAAAGAGCAGATATTTCCAGCCTATTTTTCAAAGGTAACCACTGGTCCTTTCTCTAACAGACCCCACTAAGTCACACTCAAAAGTCAGACTCTGTTAGAGATGGCTCAAGTACTGTTAAATGATTGCAGTTATCATTAGACAATGCAGCACCAACTGTTCTATTGTTCGGCTGGTTTCAAAAGCACCTTACGCTGATGGCAATGTCAGCCTCATAGATATTTCCTAGACCAATTGAGTCGTTGGAACTAGGGAATGAGATGTTTAAGCATCTGCATGAAAGTGGTGAAGAAGTACAATTTGAAGGTCCATTTGTGTGTTTGTTTTCGTTTCCTAGCCAGGTCAGTTTCTTCAAAGGAAGGGTTAGGCAACGTTCTGGCTCTTATTTTTCCTTGCCTTTTGGATCCACAGTCAGGACCCCTTTGAAGGACACGTGTTAGCACTGCTCCAGTGTGGAACCAAGGAACGCTAATAAAGACTGCTTCTCCAACCTAGGATACTTTGGGACAGAATACTAGAAAAAGCCTTATGATGGGTGATGTCTATATGTAGCTGGTTTTTTGTTTGTTCTATGGAACCAAACCAAACTCACTTGTCGACAACTCATAGAGACCCTAGAGACCCTATAGGACGAGGTAGAACAGCGCCCTGTGGGTTTGTGAGACTGCCGCTCTTTACAGGGGCAGAAAGGCCCGTCTTGCTCCTGCAGAGCGGCTGGTGCCTTCAAGCTGCTCACCGTGTGGATCACAGTCCAATGTGTAACCACTGTGACATCAGGTACCCTACACCACCCATCAGCTTAACCTCTCAGCTGAAAATTGCCTTTCTCTCTTATTCTAACTGAGACCCGCTTCTCCCCTGTGGTCAGAACTCCTCCTCCTGTCTTCTCACCCTGTGCCTTATTTTTGTTTTACTGCTTCCTTTCCTCTCTACCCTACCCATTGGATCGCTGTCTGCTCTGACTCTTCATTAGTGTTTCTCGATCTTTCTCCTGCCCTCCTCTGATAAAAGTATCATACCAATTTTGTAATAAACATAAGTGATGATCTAATAGTCCAATGTTGCAATTCCTTGATCCTTTCTCTCTTTGCCTCTTAGTCAGACATTCATTCCCATGGTCGTCATCTCCATTTTTTTATCATACCCTTGCTTTCTATCATTTTCATTATAACCACTGATAAATGTTTCCATAATCTCTATTTCGTGCTTTCCATTTCTAGTACCTCTTGTCTTTACAGTTGATCTTTAAGAATACACCAACTCAAATCATTCTCTAACTCATCTGTATGCACACTCCATTGATTTCGCCACCGTTCCCATGGTTCTTCACCCTCAGGTCTTCTCTTGCCTCCTTGCCCAGAACCTTTTGGTTGACAGTCAAAAATTAGTTTCCACTCCCTTTACCCTGTTTGGTTTCATTGTGTACACACACACACACACACACACACACTACATTGGTTAAATCCAACTCTCTTCTCATCAAGCACCTATACCTATGCAGCTGCATATAGCTGTACAAAAGCATACAGATATGCTGACCAACCAACCAGCATCAGCCCTCATCTATGCATTTTGCCTTCCCACCTGTTATGATAGATCACTTCCACATGCTTCCATGTGAAGCCCCACCCTCCGATCTGTACATTAGTTCTCACCTCCTCTTACTAAAGCTACATCATTTCTCCCTCTACAAGTCCTGCTCACCAGGAGACAAAAAAGGGCATGCTGCTCTTTCTCCTGTTTTTAAAACTGCCATCTTGCTGCATTTCCCCCTCCTGTTACTAGGTCATTTCCCTTTTACCCTTCATAGCACAATTTCTTGAATTTTTGATACTTGCTTTATCCAATTCCTTTCTTCCCATTCTCTCTTCAATGTGTTCTAATTAGGCTTTCGCTCATATGTCTCTACCCTTAGGTGCTCTTCTCATGGTCAGCGAGGATGACCATATTGCTTTAGCCAATGGTCAAGTATCAGTTTTCCCCTGCCAGCAGCATTTGCCATATGCTCATCAAAGATTTCTGTCCTATCTCTTCTAGGACAACTCATTCATTTCCCACAGATGACTAGACTTTAACACCTCCTTTCCTCCCCAATCCCTTCCAGAGGAATTCTTGTGGATTATAATACAGCACTTCTCTGTTCTACTTAGACTTACTCCCTTAGTAACTTCACCTAGTAATCTCGGGTCTTTGTGGACCTTCTACTTGTTAATGACTCCCAAATCTAAGACTACTGCCGGAACCTCTCAACGAAACTCGAGATCTGTATGTGCAGCAGTCTACAAGCATTCTGCTTGGATGTCTAATAGCTCTCAAATACTGGTGTGGAGTCCATTTTGACTCGTGATAACCCTATGAGGGAGAGTTGAATGTCCCCGTAGGGCTGCACATCTTTATAGAAGCAGAAAGCCACATCATTTCTCCTGCAGAGTGACTGTTGAGTTCCAACTGGCAGCCTATGGGTTAGCAACTAAGCACTTTAACTGCTGTGCTAGCAGGGTTCCTTAGTTGACTAAAAAGCTATATCAACTTTAGCATTTTCAAACCAAGAGCTCCTAATCTTTCCATACCCAAGCTTGCTCCTACTGTAATTTTTACCATCTGAGTTTGCACTAAATTCTTTCATGTTTTCTGAAAATATACCTATATCCTGCCAACTTCAGACCCCTTTAACATGCTCCCCTTCAAACCATACAAGGGGTGTCTTTTCCCTTTGCTCGATTCTTCAGAGAGCCCCGAGTATCCCAAACACTCCAAACTTTTGCTGAAGGAGCCATGGGTGCCGTTCTCACTTGAAAACAGTCAGCACTAGCATCCGATGACCTGCAACCCTAAACAGTCTTCTGATGAATATACTTCAGGCCCCAGAGAAATGTGCTCTCTAGTCTCAAATAACAAATGACTGTGTCCAAAAGGTTCCTGGTCTATGTGGCTGCTGAAATGGAAGGTGAACATGGCATGGTGTGGAAGGGTAGACTGCAGAGGCCAAGTCTCCTAAATGACAGAGAAAACCATTGATTTCACAAATTCTTTCTAGGAAATAGCCTAAAATGCAGTCGAATTTTCCATGGACGATGTTATTTCCGGTAGTGATGCATCCCTCTCCTTTCTTTCCTTTGCATCCCAGTTTGTGGTTCTGGAAGGAGGTAGGAATGACTTCCATGCTCACAACCGTTGGACATTTCCACAGAGGAATAGTTTTCCATATTAGACCATTCTTGTATCTCTTTACATTTAAACTGTGAAGTTGAATCTGGGCATTAATGTATGTGAAGCATGATATAAATTCTTTACATGAAAGGATTGTCTATGGGGGAGCTTCAGAAAGATAGGGGGAAATTTTCATTATCTTTTAATTCCACCTTTTCACGAAGGTTTTGAAGCCCCCTTGTAAGTTATCATGAAATTCACATATATCACAGAAAATTGACTTGAATGGTGAAATTTAAATTTATGGTAATATTTTACGTAATAATGGAAATGTATCAAATGCACTATTTTACCGTTTTTGAGCATGGCAAGTTAAGTCTATGGTTCATTTCAAATCGAAGTATTGCTTTAAAAATGTTATTGGCAATTTAAATTGCTACTGCCTCACAGAGCAAAGTTTCCTCAAATGAAAATTACTATTACTAAGGCTCTAAAATAACTGAAATGGCTCAAAAAAGGATATCTAACTTTGCATTGTCATAAGAAGAATAAATATTATGTTAAATTATTGATTACAGTACTGTAACAATTTTACTTAATTTACTTAAAATAAACTACAGATTATATATGGTTTGATATTTTAATCATCTACACATTGCCAGGCTACCAATAGACAGCCCAAGACTCATGCCATAATTAAAAATTTAAACATCATGCGTGTTTTTCCAACTTCCTATAATATGAAAAGCACCTAGTTCTGTATTTTTAAAAGTGCTCTTTCGAAAAAGAGGAATGAAAAGCAAAGGAAGAAGAAAGCAATTAGTGCAAGGGAGTCACAGCCTACACGAACCACAACCGCTCCCATCCTGAGACTAGAAGAACTAATGGTGGTTGCCTTCTACTAGGGACCATTCTGACCATATAAGGTTCAGGTTAGAATGGGAGAAAAGCAATGTAGATCAAAACAAAAATTCATAACAAGCCCAGACCTATTAGTCTGGTAGGAATCCCCAGACTGCAAGAATCCCCAAGACTCTGGTCCTACATCACCTTTCTAACATGAAATGAAAGCCACGTCTGGAGACCACCGTGCCAGCAAATTGTGGACTGGCCTATATAATGAGTAATAACCCCCATGGGAAACATGCTTTTTAGAACAATCTGCTATATGAGATCAAAAGAGCAGTATTTGTTCCAAAGCAAGGATGCAAAGAAGCCAGGAAGCCTCGGGGAAACTGGACAAATGGAAAGCAGGGGATCCAGGGGGGACTTGGGATGAGTGCTGACACCATGCATTGACCAGTTTCACAGACATTTTTATGTATGCATGACTGAATGGGAAACATCGGTCATGGAAATTTTCACCTAGAGCACACTTACTTTTCAAAAAACGTGTTCATGGTCACCCCCAGAAGAATTCACTTCAGAGGACAGTACTGAAGCTACAGCTCAAGGAGAGGGACTTGTCTGATCAGAGTACACAGGCGCCAGTGAGGTGGGAAGGGGGGAAAAAAGCGTGAAGCACATCCTGTCCCACCCATCTCTGAGGACAGTGTTTTTGCTCAGAGCAGCAATGCACAGAAACGACCCGGGCTGGCCCCACCACGGGACACAGCGTTCCTCAATGACCCATAGCACCATGGGGGACAACACTAGAGACACACAGCGGGAATTTTGCCTGCTCTGAGCCTACTACAGCAAAACCAGCCACTGGGGGCATGCAGCAGAGCAGCGGGGGAAGCAGAGTAATGAAGTCCCCAGGGATAGATGGAGTGCCAGGGCACGTCACCCCATCAGACTCGACTGAAAAGCACTCATAGGGGACAACAAATAGACCCTGAACTATTTATAGGTTTTGTTGTTGTTGTAGCTATTGTTTTATTTTCTATTGTTGCTTCATTGTACTCGGTCTTGTGATGGTGCATATTGTTGTTGCTGTATGTCTACCTGGAAGGGATAGGCAGGATAAACAAGCCAGAAGAGAGAACAATGGGGTGACAGTTCCAGGAAGACTTGGGAGATGGGGAGGCAGGGGAAAGGAAGTGGGTGCTAATAAACCCAGGGACAAGGGAACAACAAGTGATCCAAAATCAGTGGCAAGGAGGGTGTAGGAGGTCTGGCAGGGCTGGATCAAGGGCAGTGTAACCAAGAGGAATTCCTGAAACCCAAATGAAAGCTGAACATGATAGTGGGACAAGAGGAAAGTACAAAGAAATAGAGGAAATAACTAGAAGACAAAAGGCAGTTATAGAGATCTAAATACAGGCATATACAGATGTAAATATATTTATATACGATGCCTGGGAAGTAGATCTATGTATATATATTTATAGGTTTAGTATTAAGGAAACAGGTGGACAGTGGGCCCCTGCTCAAGTACTCCCTCAACACAAGAACACTTTTTTCTAACAATTCAGCAGTCTGAGATGCTCACCTTTCTGGCATGATTGCTGAAGACAACAGGTGCACAATCAAATGTGGTAAAGAAAGCTGATGGTGCCTGGCTATCAAAAGCTATAGCGTCTGGGATCTTATAGGCTGGAAGATAAACTAGTGGCCATCTAACTGAGAAACAACGAAGCCCACATGGAAGGAGCACACCAGCCTGTGAGATCACAAGGCATCGAAGGGATCAGGTATCAGGCAACAAAGACGAAATAAAATCATAGCATTGTGAATGAGGGGGGGGTGCGGGGTGGGGACCCAGGTCCCATCTGTTGGAAATTGGATATCCCCTTGCACAAGGGCTGCGGGGAGGAGACAAGCCAGTCAGGGTGCAGTGTAGTAATGATGAAACATACACTTTTCCTCTAGTTCTTGAATGCTTCTTCCCTCCCACTATCATGAACCCAATTCTACCTTACAAATTCAGCTGGACTGGAGGAGGTACCCTGGCACAGATAGGAACTGGAAACACAGGAAATCCAGGAAAGATGAAGCCCTCAGGACCACTGGTGAGAGTGGTGATATCGGGAGGGTGGGGGAAGGTGAGGGAGAAAGGGGGAACAGATTACAAGGATCTACATATAACCTCCTCCCTGGGGGATAGACAGCAGAGAAGTGGGTGAAGGGTGATGTTGGATGGTGTAAGATATGACACAATAATAATAATTTATAAATTATCAAAGGTTCATGGGGGAGGGGGGAGGGAGTGCAAAAATGAGTAGCTGATACCAAGGGCTCAAGTAGAAAGTAAATGTTTTGAGAATGATGAGGGAAACAAATATACAAAAGTGCTTGACACAATGGATGTATGTATGGATTGTGATAAGAGTTGTATGAGCCCCCAATAAAATGGTATGGTAGAACAAGTCTTATGTAACAACATGCTACCTGATGTATGAATTATAAGTATTTAGGCTATGAATGCTTTCCAAAACCCTACACCTGTTAGGACTGGGCCAGCATCATCTCAGGTTCTTTCACTCATCTAAATCAATACATAACAGTAGCAAAACGACAGTTATGAAGTAGCAACAAAAAATAATTTTATGGTTGGGGGTCACCACAACATGAGGAACTGTTACAGGGTCACGGCATTAGGAAGGTTGAGAACCACTGATCTAACTGCTTGCTTGGTTGATACTATCTGTTACCATCATACTATCTGTTCTCAGCACAGAATGAGTCTGTCACAGTGTAAGTCAGATGGAACGATTCTTGAGATCAAAACCCTTTCCAGGGTTCTCCATTTCTCCAATGTCAATCTAGCAGTGGCTTACAAGGGCCCACACAATTCACACTTCTCATCATCTTTGTGACTCAACTTCTGTTACCTTTACTCATTTATTGGCTTTCATTCACAATAGTCTCCATATTATTGTTATTCAAGAGGCATTTCGGCCTCAGCACCTTTATGTTGGTTGTTCCTTGTGCCTTGAGTCTCCCTCCCACTCTCCCAATAGCTATATGCCTACTTTCCCTCCATCAGAGCTTTTCTGAATGTATTTTTTTTTCAAATGAAGCCAATATCAAATTCGAAGTCTTTCACCAGTGGTCATGATTCTGATAAGTGAGTCCATATAATTTATTTATCTATTAAGATTGCCATGCCCATGTGCATGTACCATATTCTTCCTTCCAGAAAAAGCACTGCTCATCCCTTCTGGGTGGCTTATTCTGAAGGGAATTGTCCTGTTCCTGACAAAGTATCCTTATCTGAAAGTAATGCCATCGTTCTTAACAGACAAACAAACAAAAAAAGAATTGTTCATGGACCTTAACAATCCTCAGTGGTTAAGTAAAGATGAAAGTCAACAAAATAAAATATCTTTTTAGAAAGTCCTACTACTCTTAGCCGGCCAAACAGCATATGGACCGGGCTATGAGGAGCCTGCTTTCTAATATTTTTAATACTATGTCAATCTCCTATCCATATTCATTGTGTGTTTTTAACATAGTTCATTCATTCAGAAGATCCCTGTCCAAATAAGATTGAAAACTCCTCTTGAAATGTTTGGAAGACCACAAATACAGAATCGTTAAAAGGAAACTGTCATATTGTGCCCAACTGGGTATATTTTTATGTATCTTTTTTTTCCCTTCTGAGATGACCAGTGTGGATTCCACCTGCCTTCAGTTACTGTGGGAGGCAGTTAGAATCATTGAAATACCACTACATGTCTGTACCATCAGACAACCTAGGCAATTGGTTGAGACAGGCCAGCCTGCATGTGTGCTGGAAGGTATTCACTAGACTCTAGAGGATCCTCTAGTGACTAGAGGATAGGTGGGAGTAAATTTTAGAAAACAGTCCGGTCTCAATAGCCAGCATCTCTTGTGCAGAAATCATTAATTATGAAATACTTGGAAGATAGCGCATCTATATGGAAGAGAAGATAGCTTTTTAGGCTTTCAAACAACTTGATGGAAGGGAAGACTGTGGCACCTTTGTGAAGTCACTAATAGAAGATGCTAAATGCCCATGCAAGCAACTGGTTTAGTGACATCATATGTCATAATAGCTATACAGCTCACCTGAAAGTTTCTAGGATGGCATGTGCTTCCTACGGAGAAACATTTGCCTAACTTCCCTGGCTCGAGTTGCCTCAGAGATTTCATCATCTTTCATTTATTTTAACCCTCTATTTCTGTGCATGTTAAAGTGAAGATAAGTATGATACCGAGGGACTCGTAGTTGTCTTTCTGTTAAGGGTGTAGAATATAGTGAGTTGCTTTGTTGAACCAGGGAAGCAGTGGATGCTTACACATGCCAAATTGTATTTAAAGTGCAAGGTAGTCTTGTTGGTGGCATTATTAGGTGCCATCAGGTTGGTTCTGATTCCTAGCAGCCCCATGTACAACAGAAAAAAAAGCTGTCTGGTCCTTCAATCCTGTTACATTTGTGCTCGTGGTTGTAGCCACTGGGCCAATCCATCTCATTGAGGGTCTTTCTCTTTTACACGATCCTCTCCTTTACTAAGCAGGATGGCCCTTTCCAGGAATGGCTCTCTCCTGGTGGTTTGTTGTCTAGTGCGCACCCCCTCTGCATTGTAGAAACCTAGAGTTCAAGCTGTGCTTCTGACAAAAGGCAGTGAAAAACCTCCACTAAGGTGTAATTCCATTTGTCTCCCATTTGCACTCTCTGCTTCATTCAGGATAGTTCCCGAGATATTAGAGCCATCTGCCTGGGACACAAATAGGTTTATGGCTTTCTTCCACTCTCTAAAGGCCTTCATTGGCTCTAATTGTCTCTTGCTTGATGGGTCCAAGTTCCTTATTTTGACATGAAATTACTACCATAGCTGGAACTTCTCCTAGCTTTCTCTCCCTACCCTCAAATAACCAAAAACACATACCACACTGAAGTATTCTCAGAAAACAGCATAGACATTTAAATGTCATGCTTTTGAAATTCTGTTTTCATTGCCTGGAATGCCCTCACCACACGCTCTAGGATGTCTTAATGAATCCAACCTGGATGAGCTCTCAGACTACTGGGGAGACAGACACGGAAACCAGTCATCAGATTACAGGAAAATGGCAGTTTAAGAAAAATGAAGGTTGAGCATGATAGTGGGACAAGAGCAAAATTAAAAGAAATAGAGGAAAGAGCTAGGAGGCAATGGGCATTTATAGAGGTCCAAATAAATGCATGTACATATGTAAATATATTTATATATGAGGGTGGGGAAATAGATTTTTGTGCATATATTTATAGGTTTACTATTAAGGTAGCAGGTGGACATTGGGCCTCCACTCAAATAGTCCCTCAATGCAAGAATACTTTGTTCTATTAAAATGGCATTCCATGATGCTCACCTCCCCAATATGATCACGGAGGACATATGGGTGCATAAGCAAATGTGTTGAAGAAAGCTGATAGAGCTGGCTATCAAAAGATATAGCATCTAGGGTCTTAAAGACTTGAAGGTAAACAAGCGGCCATCTAGCTCAGAAGCAACAAAGCCCATATGGAAGAAGGACACCAGCCTGTGTGATCACGAGGTGTCAAAGGGATCAGTTATCAGGGATCAAAGAACAAAAAAATCTTATCATTGTGATTGAGGTGGAGTGCGGAGTGGGGACCCAAAGCCCTTCTGGAGGCAAGTGGACATCCCCTTGTGGGAAGGGTCGTGGGGAGGAAACAAGCCAGTCAGTGTGCAGTGTAGCAACGATGAAACATACAATTTTCCTCTAGTTCCTAAATTCTTCCTCCCCACCCACTATGATTATCCCAATTCTACCTTACACATCTGGCTAGACCAGAGGATGTACACTGGTACAGATAGGAAATGAAATCACAGAGATTCCAGGACGGATGATCCCTTAAGGACCAGTGGTGAGAGTGGCAATGCAGGGAGGATGGAGGGAGAGGAGTAGAGAGGGGGAACTGATTACAAGGATCTACATATAACCTCCTCCCTGGGGGATGGACAACAGAAAAGTGGTGAAGGGAGACGTCGGACAGGGCAAGATATTACAAAATAATAATTTATAAATTATCAAGGATTCATGAGGGTGGGGGGAGCGGGGACGGAGGGGGAAAATGAGGAGCTGATGCCAGGGGCTCAAGTAGAAAGTCAGTGTTTTGTGAATGAATGATGAGGCTAACAAATATACAAATGTGCTCTATACAATTGATGTATGTATGAATTGTGATAAGAGTTGTATGAGCCCCAATAAAATGATTATAATTAAATAAAGAAAGAAAGAAAAGAAAATTGGAAATACTCCTGCAACGAACACCTAGTAATACAGTACTCTTGGACATATAACAGTGAAACAGCAGACCGACAACAATAAAGGGAAAATCTTAAAAGCAGCATAGGCTGGGAGAAGGAATACTAGCAAAGTAACAAATTGCCATCAGATGCATCACCTTATAGAAATCAATATTAGAAGACAGAAGACAATGAAACCATTACCTGTAGTAGTGGAGGAAACGTATGGTCACTATAGCCTTTTATATCTAGCTAATGTATAGCATGAGATTAAATGCACTTTCAAGGGAAAAGTTCACTCGTCATAGCTGATGAAATAATTATTAATGCAACTATGTCAGAAATATAGAAATTGAACTCAAAAGGAAAGAATAAGATGTAAGAAGCAATGATGAGACGTACATTGATAAATATGTGAATAAATCCAAGCATGGATTACATACGGCAATAATTGTGGCTGGTTTTATAGGCATAAAACTGAAGGAATTAAATAGTGGCAACAATCAGAAATGAAGAGAATATGCTCGCTGTAAGGTTTTTGAATTGTTCAAAAGAAGAAAAGAGGTATTGGAAAATTTCAGACCTTAAGTCATGTGGAAAATTTAAGGCTAATGATTAAAACCTTAGAAGTGAAATGTGATCTTTCTATACCAGCAGAGGGAGGGAGAGAAAAATAAAGAACTGTGTAGCAGTACAATAAAATGTAGCCAAAAACAGAGGTAAAGTAAAGGAAGAGTTAAAAGAAAAAATATCCAAAAGAAGATGTCAGGGATAAATACAAATATATTAGTAATCGTAGTAAACGTAGATCTATAATAGTTAAAAGCAAAGCTTTTATATTGCATATAAAAGGCATCTAGTCATATCTTATTTACATGAGAAATGATTTAAATTCAGAGACCTAAAGGCAATGAAGATATAGGAACGGAAGAAAATGTATCAGGCACATATTCAAAAGAAGGGTGGTCTGGATATATCAATATCAAGCAAACAGGATTTTAAGGCAAAATAATAAAATCCACATTTTCAGAAATACAGTTGTGTTGAAAAATATTTTAAATTGCTAAGCACAAAGAGTTAAGCACTCAGCTACCAACCAAAATGTTGTTTGTTCAAATCCACCTCTGTGTACTGCAAAAGGAAGATTTGGCAATCTGTTTCTGAAAGGTCCCTGTCATGAAAACTTGATGGTACACGTTTCTACTGTACAAGTTGGAATCAACTCACTGGCAACTGACTTTGGATTTTGGAAAACCTAACATTGAAATACATAGCACCTACAATGTCAAAATGACAAAGAGAAACATCACAAGTCCATGATCAAGGTCGGAGATGTTATTACATATCTCTTAGAAGCGATGGATCCAACAATTTAAAAATATGAAAACTAATGAATAGCTGTATAGCTATATTAGTAGGCATTTCTCTTCATTAAGATTTGATTTTCTTTTTAAATTGAGTTAAACTTTTCGCTTTAATGATTTTATGGACATATAGTTAACATACCATACAATTCAATGGATTAACATATTTTAAAGTGTTGTGTTATCATTATCACAATCCATTGCATAATAATTTCTTCATTCTTGTGGTCATTATTATTAGCTCCCCATTTCCTCCCAACCTCCCCTGACATAACCATAAGAAACATACTGTCTCTATAGATTTACCAATCCTGTATTTCATAGAAAGAAAAAATACAAAAATAACCCAACATCTAAAACTGATTGTGCTAGCAATTGTACAATAATTTGTGAGATGACTGAATGATTGAATTGTATGATATCTGCATTATAACCTAATAAAATAGTTTTGAAAACAACCCAACAATAACATAAAAAGTCATAAAAACCACAATGCAAAAGCAAGCAGAAAATAATAAAAACTGGAGTACATTTTAAATGGCTCAGAAGGAAGAGCAACTGATAAAGTGTTAATTTTTAACCTAAGTACATCAGCATGAGTCCACTTCCCAATGCACTCATGCTAGCAAGGCTAGTCACATCCCGGGTCAATGGTCAGAGGAGATTCTCTGGCGGCTTACTCCTCGAGGGAACTCTGTAAATGGATTCAAGGTTTTCAGTCATCTGTAATAGCAGACTTTCTCTAATGGACAAATATAAAACCTCCACCCAGCAATTAGAGAATAAATAGCTTTTTTTGCCCCATAGCACGAATGGAACATGTATAAAACAACCATGTCACAAGCAACGAAGACAATGTCAACAAATACTAATCAATGTCATAAATACTCGACATTATTTTATGTGATATGAAATAAAATAGTAGAATTTTAAAAAACTAAAGGTTAGCTGATACCCTAGATGTTTAGAAATATTAAAATGTATTTCTAATAATAATAGAGAAACATAGTCATCATAGCAATTAAATCACATTTTAAACTAAATGATCATGCAAACAATTCTTATAACAAGTTCTGAGGTATAGCCAAAGCAGTAATGAGATGGAAATTTGTGCACTTAAATGTATTAGCAGAAATGAACAGAGGCTTAAAATTATAAGTAAAGCATACAGTGCAAAAAATTATTAAAAGAACAGAATAAAAGCAAAGAAAGTAAAAAAATAGAAAATCAGAAAAAATGAAAAATGAGTAATAAAACAGTTGAATATAATAGACAAAACTTTGGGAAAAGGGATCATGAAGAAGGGCTAAACAGGCTGAAACTATGATTAGACGCACACTTCTAGGTTCTCTTTAAAACAGCCTTATGCAAATATATATTCAAAACCCACAGCCCATCAAAACCCACATCCTCCCCACCCTTACAGAAGGGTCATGGGGAGGAGACGAGCCAATCAGGATACAGTGTATCAAAGTTGAAACATACAACTTTCCTCTAGTTCTTAAATGCTCCCCCCGCCCCCCGCCCCCCACCTATCCTGATCCCAATTCTACCTTACATATCTGGCTAGACCAGAGGATGTATACTGGTGCAGATAGGAACTGGAAACAGGGAATCCAGGGTGGCTAATCCCTTCAGGACCAGTGGTGAAAGTGGCCATACCTGTAGGGTGGAGGGAGGGTGGGGTGGAAAGAGGGAACCGATTACAAGGATCTACATATAACCTCCTCCCTGGGGGATGGACAACGGAAAAGTGGGTAAAGGGAGACGTTGGACAGTGTAAGATATGACAAAATAATTTATAAATTATCAAGGGTTTATGAGGGAAGGAGGGGAAAAATGAGGAGCTGATACCAAAGGGCTTAAGTAGAAAGCAAATGTTTTGAGAATGATGATGGCCACAAATGTACAAATGTGCTTGTCATAATGGATGTATGCATGGATTGTGATAAGAATTTTATGAGCCCTCCATAAAACGATTTAAACAAAAGAAAATGAAAGCATTTCATTCATAATGACAATGATCTGAATTAAGTGGGGCTATTGATATGTAGTCAAAAGTTTATTTGACATTGAAAACATTTTATAACAATGACTTCCCAATGCCACCCAAATCATTAATATTATTTAATAAAATATGATCAAAATGTCCTTACTTGTGTAACATGTACAAAATGTATGAGTAGAAAAATTTTCCTTTACAATTTATTTTAAAAAGGTCTTCTCAAATGTGTTTCCAGGAAACATGAAAAGCCTGACCATTAAAGAAATTGAAGCTGTAGGAGAAACAAAAAATCGACCTTGCAAAGCCACACCGCCATACTCACAGAAACACATATAACCCAAAGAGTTTCACAGACTAGTTCTGCCAAACCTTCTAGAAGAGGTAATCCCTCTATTATGCAAACTACTCTTGGAGCCCAGGCCTCCCTGGGATTGTAAAATGTAAAGCATTACAAGGTTCAGTAGGCAAGCTTGAGAATCACTGATCTTGTCCCAGGTCTTCATTTTGCAGCTGAGGAAAGAGGGACGTGGCAGATGACGTGACTATTTCAGCTCCCAGAGGCAGTTACCCACAATCGAGCAAGGCATTTTTCTGATTCTGCACTGCAAATCCTATATATTTTTAATACTCTCTTTCTCCTTTGCAAGTCGTTATCTGTAGTAAAAAGTTCTGTTTTTGAAAGGCTCATAATAGGAAGTAATCTGCAATTACCATGTCATTTTAGAGCAGATTTGAATTGAAATTCAATTCTTCAGGAGTGAAAGGAGCAGACAATAAACTTCCCACCTGAAATGGCTCCAAATCAAGTTTTCACAGCACAGAAAGATGAAAGAGAATGTTCTTTTCCTGTTATAAGAGAATCCCCCCTGGGGGATTACACAAAGGTATCGCAAGCCTATCAGGACATAGAATTTTTCTGGCATTTAGTTCCTCATCCTGGACTCAGTGTTAGAGGAATAGATGGAGAGGGGCTGTCTATCCCATGCCAGCTGTCTCAGAGTGTCCAGTTAGATAGACATATTTTAATAAGAGAATAAACAACAAATACAGGCACAATGAATAGCATTCAAACAAGGTGTCTTAGTAAGGATTATGATTCATTTTCTGAGAAGTTGATTTAGTTTTAGCTCAACTGGATAGTTCAGAACATATTTCTGGTAGGTAAACAGGCATGTAAATTACATTGTGAGGACTTTGAGAAAACTCTCTGTCATTAAGTCAATTCTGACTCATAATGACGCCCTAGGGTAAATTAGCACTGCCCCTGTGCCTGTGAATCTTTACAGGAGCAGACTCTCTGGTCTCCCTCACACTGGCTGATGCTTTCAAATTGCTAACCTTTGGCTTAGCCCACTGCAATCCCCACTATGCCAACAGGACTTGTTGAGTATTTCTAGAGAAACCATAAGTTACAGTGAACACAAAGTTATGACTTCTGATGGACAGGGCCTTACAATATGGCAAAAAATCATGGAAGACCAATGACCAAAACTAATAGTCAAAAGTATAGATGAAATCCTAAAACACTCAAATATTTCTTAGTCAAGAAGGATCTTTCTAGAAAAGTAATATGAGATGGTCGGCGAAATCATTCTGTTTAACCAATGCCCAAAGATGGTTTGGTGTCACCGAGTCGGGTTCCACTAATAGTGACTCTATGTGCTTCTCCCAAGACCGATGTGTTCATTCTTCTGCTAGTCCACGGTACATTCAATATTCTTCACCAACACCATGATTCCAAGACCGCAATGCATTGCTCTTCCTTATGCATTATCAAGACTTAGCATGCATAGGAAGTAAGTACCATGGCTTGGGTCAGGCACAATTTAGTCCTCAAAGTGACATCTTTGCATTTTAACACTTCGAAGAGGTCTTTTGGCAATGATTGCCAAATGTTATTTGGTTTCTTGATTGCTGCTTCCTCCTTGACAATTTCAGTTGTTACTCCATTTATCATGAGATTGTCCACTGGCCCAGTTGCAAGGATATTGTTTTATGTCGAGGTGTAATCCATCCTGAAGGTTGCAGTCTTTGATCTTCATCAGTGTTTCAAGTGCTCTTGGCTTTAAGAGAGCTAGATTGTGTCATCCATAGATGAAATAAATCTTCCAATCCTGATGCTGTGTTCTTCGTCATATAATCCAGCTTCTTGGAAGACTTTGCTCAGCATTCGGACTGGATAAGTATGGTGAAAAAACTTAACCCTAACACACACCTTTCCTGTTTTCAAACCATGCAGTGTTCCCTTTAAAAAAAATCTGCCTCTTGGTCTATGTACAAGTTCTGCATGAGAAAATGAAATGTTCTGGAATTCCCATTCATCCCAACCATATCCACAGTTTGTTATGATCCACACATTCAAATGCTTTTACATAATTAATACAACACGTGGTCAAATAGCAATGCTAATGGTAAACATACATTATAATGCCAGTTAGATACCAATTGCTTTTATAAGCATTTTCTTGTTGAACATGTAGAATGATGTTTTCATTTTAGGGAATATTATCTACAGTTAATAGATGGGGAAGCTGTAGTCGGGAAGTTGGGTGCATTGCTAGCACTCTAACTTAAATCTGCCACGTATCAGTTGATGTTCTCATCAGTACTCTATAGGTGCTTCTCATCATGAGCTCGCCAAGGGAGCAACTGGTTTCAAGTCCAAGGTAGCGTTTGGGTTTGTGGGCCCCCTTTCTTTCACTCTGAGCCATACCTTTCCCTGGTCATTTCTCCCTTCCTAATGTTCTTATTATATGCTCTTTTAAGACAAAACCAGACCCACTTAATTCTGGCCGAAGAATAAATATCAAGAACAAGAGCAGCATGAACAAAACAATTTCTTTGCTACTACTGTTGGCCAATGTGTGCCAAACTGTGGTTTTCAAAATAAACAATTTAATTAAAACCAGGGGGGAAAGCTACATGAAAGCAAGTAAGCTAAAGGTAAAGAAGAGTCTGAAAAATAGGCATAATTCAAGTGAAAGTTTGTGACCTGCACTGATAAAGGTAATGTAAGAAGGTCCAGAGGTAAAATGAGAATATTGCCGAGAAAGGTCCTCAGTTGATTCTGAGGGTGCTTTCACTTAGATCTTGAGGAGTTTGGAAGCAGGATGATTGGGGTGCTCATAGCCTAGCTCCAAGTACACATGCCAGCCCCAAGCTTTTCCTGGTACACAGCAACGGAATAAGGAATTCTAGAAGCTCAGAACCAGTCTCCAAGCACCTGTATTTGGGCCATTCACATCTATCTACACTTCCGTACTCTTTATTCAGACCTTTCACTCTCTCTTTTTGCTATGAGAACAGAAACCACCAGGTCTTGGTCATAGTGACCTCTAGGGCCCCTCCCAAGTCAAATATTGTTGGGCATCCCTGAGTTCAGGAAGAATTACATTTCCAAATCGTTTCAATGCCTGAGAATACTCCTTCATCAGAATCCTGGTGAACAACAATGTGCTTTGTCCTTCATTCTAACTAATGTTCCAGGCAAACCAGAAATCTCCTTATACCAGTGAGCTGCTCTAATGAGATAACAGGTCTCATCACAACAGAAGCAACACATGTGTTTTGTCTCCAAAATTTCCATCAGAAATAGACTTCCGTCAAGGGCCATTGTGTTTTCAAAGGTAGGTAGAAGAGTTGATCAATTAAAAGTTAACGGTAATCCAAACTTTAATTTGACCTTCCATGTAGCCATCCTATTTTCTCTCTGAGTCTAGGGACTTGCTGTTGGCAGGTTATGATTTATCATGGTCCCAGTAGTTCCTTTGATATGACTGCTAAGAGGCAGTGTTATTTTGCAAATCATTATCAGTTCCAACTGCTTTCATATTTTTCTCTTTATAATGAACTTCGTGTCTAAAAAAATCACATCAAGCAGTTATAACTGAGATGATGAATATTTTTAGCTTAGGGAAATTTGCTAGCAATGTGTATATCTAGTTTAACTTGAGCTTCATTAGAACTAAATTTTCCACATGACACCTTTTTTTTTTTAACTTTGCTCACAGAAGAGGGTCAGGTCACTCTAGGGTTTATGGGCCATTCTTTTTGGGAACATAGTAAGGCAGGCCTTTTAAATAGAGAGAAACCAAGTGCTTTGGCTTTATTTTGGCTTTTTCTTCCTCGAAAATATGATTTGCTATTGTCTTTGAGGCCACACACAATTGCAGTCCTGAAATTAAAGGAGAAACCATGTCTCACAGGAGATTAGCTTAAAGCCCAGGGTGAGTCTCCATTTTCCCTTTTGTCTAAGGCTTATGTTGATCATTTCTAAGAGTCATTAGCAGGTTTCCAAAAGAAAAAAATATTCCACAGTTGGCAGGGAGATGGACAGGCTTTTCAGTGGTGGAATGTTGTTATTTTTTTTATTTCTTTTCAGTTGACACTGGTATCCCCTTACCTTCACCCTGCTTCAGGACAGAGTTGGGTGTCTTTTAATGAAAAATACTTGCTAAAACAAAGTCTCATTTCAAATTTTTAGAAAGTTATTGGATTGGAAGCTCTTATATGACAGAACAGTGGACAAAAGGGTTTGAAAAAGGATCCCAGATGACACACAAATAAATTATTAAAATATTAAGCATTGTTCTTATATTGCTATCACGGGGGCTAGGTGATAATAGACTAATTCTATTCTTTTGAGCAGTTTAATTGCACAAATGGCACTGAAATTTTTATCTCTACAATGAAATCTGCTGGCTTTAGGACCCTCTGATAACTAGAGTTAGATAAGTCATTAGTCTCCGTCCCACACCACCCCCTGTCATACCTCGTGCCTTTTTTTTTCTCCTGTGGAGAATGGCCGATTTTATCTGGTCAGGACGGCGCTCTCACAGGCTGTACCCATGCCTTCCTTCCTGTTCTGGGGGCTGGGCTCCTACGTTAGCCTGGGCTATCATAATACCACACCCCTCTCACAATAGCAACTGATCTAAGGGAGACAGTGATGACAGCAGGAATGCTTCCCTGGAAGTTTTGGGGAAGAGAGTCATTTCACTATTGGAGTTGTTCCACTGGAAACATGGAAACTTAGAACTGGTGGAAGCTCCCTTTCTACAGTCTTGCGAGAAAACTGCAGTGGAAGAGAATAAAGCCAATGCACACTTGGGGAGAGAGCTGAAAGTTGTGGTGGGCAGAAGAAAGAAATGAGCAGAGGCATGAGAATACTTATCCTTGCTTCCCACAGCCAAAAAGAAATCAAATGCATCCACACTCCTAGACGTGAGCGGAGTTGGCATACGGGAACAGCCTCTTTGAGTCTCAGGGTTTTTCATCTGTGCAAAGTGCCGAGCTGTTGCTGTTGTTATTAGGTGCTGTCCTGTGGGTTCTGACTATCGTCACCCTTAGTGCAAAGTAGTTCGTAGGAATGAGAAGACGTGAAGAAAAGGAGGTAGGCATGTGTCTATTTGGCGTCATTGTATGTAAATACAACTTATCTGGCTCTGGTGGAATGGAGTGTGAGCCTTCATTCAGCCCTTGGGCTTTTCTCTATGAGTCTATAGACCGGCTGTTGACAGGAGTGATTATGTTGCCAGTTTGTGACATCCCACTTAGAGGTGGTGCTCAGAGCTTAGTTAACTCCTCAGCAAGGACAAAGATAGATCTCAGAGCTACACATTTCAAGTCGTATCAGTGAAACATGGGGTTGGGCCCAATGAAGCATGGGATTGATGTGAAGGAGACTAAAAGAGGGACAAACTGTAATTGAAGGGAGCTGCTGAGGTACAGTCTGCTTCTTTAAGAGGATTTTACCAGAAGCTAGAAGCTAGAAGACTTCATCTGAGAAAGCTGCATGCCAATTGGCAATGTGGCCAAGCACATAACTGCCCGAGAGAGGGCAGAAACAATAAGAACCAGATCTGTGTAACAGTTATACCAGAATCCCTGCAAGTGACACAGAATAAAACACTTATTATAGAAATGATTTGATTGTATGTTCATGTGAGAGCTGGCAAAATAGTCCTAATTCATCCATTACTCGGAGTCTTGTTTGCCCTGAAGCGAGCAGTCAAGGGCAGATGGATGGATGGGAAACGGCAGAGGAAAGGCACAAACTGGAATCCCCATCAATTCTTCCCACTATCAAGCTTCCTGCCCTAAATCTAGATCAGAACATTCTTATTTCAACCTGGAAAATGCGTAGTGGTAATTACAAGGTGTCATAGAGCTTTCTCTAGCTCTCCTCCCCCCTCGAGGCTTATGATATAGCTTTCAGCCCCTTTAGAAACTCACCAAATTTAGGGAAATCTGACCCAGGCTGTACGTCATATAGGTGGCGATGTGAAGTAGAAGAAAGGTTGAGGTGCAGAATATCAAGCCCTACAAAAAGAGATGCCTATTACTTTATGCATAAGTTAATATTGCTCTACCTGATGTCCAAAGATATACTACACACATACTATTTTTTTTGTCTTAAGGAACAGAAATTTAACTGCTCACCATTCTGGAAGATGAAAGTGCAAATTAGAATTTTGTCCTGTGATCCCATCTGTAGAACTCTATCTCAATCTCTGGTGTCCGCTGGCAAATCTTTGATATTACTTTACTTGTAGATGGGTCCGCTCATGGTCTCTGTCTTTCTCAGAGTGTGTGTATCACTATATCTATTTTTTGACATGAAATGCCACTCAGAAGTGTTTCTGTTTGGAGCCCATGGTACTCTCATAGGACTTCATGATCATAACTAAATAAAACTCCTATCTCTTAACAGGAACGGTACAGGTGTTGGGATAGATGTCCACATTCCTTGGCCGGTACAGGATGCGATTCAATCTATAAAGGGCTTCATCCATTGAACATTATGTTTATGAAGTACATAAATCTCATAATCTAGTCCTAACACATTTCCAGCCTGTCTGCGCTCGGCCTGAGTAGTTTTATCATCTACTCTTCAATCCCTTTCACAGTCCTAGAGGAATCCTGTAATTTTTGAGGTGACAAAGCAGCAAACAGAGAATTGGAACACCTAAAGTTTATTCATTTCCTGGCCAGGAATATTCATTTTAAAATAGTAATATTGGCAGGTGGACATTGGGCCTCCTCATGCACATTCCCCTAATACAAGAGCACCTTGCTCAGCTAAACGGTCATTTCATGATACCTGCCTTCCCGACATGATCGCTGAAGACAGACGTGTGCATAAGCAAATGTGGTGAAGAAAGCTGATGGTGCCTGGCTATCAAAAGATGTAGTGTCTGGGGTCTTAAAGGCTTGTAGGCAAACTAACGCCCATCTAGCTCAGAAACAACAAAGCCCACAGAGAAGAAGCACACAAGCTTGTGCAAACATGAGGTGTTGAAGGGATCAGGCAGCAGACACCAAAGAACAAAAACCATCATTGTGTGACCACCTACCCCACATAAACGCTGAAGATGAATGTGTGCATAAGTAAGTGTGGTGAAGAAGGCTGATGGTGCCCGGCTATCGAGACCTATAGCATCTGGGGACTTAAAGGCTTGAAAGTAAACAAGCGGTCATCTAGCCCAGAAGCAACAAAGCCCACATGGAAGCAGCACACCAACATGTGTGATCATGAAGGGCCGAAGGGACCAGGCTTCAAACACCAAAGGCAGGGGGGGAAATCATATCCTCATCAATGAGGGTGGCACGTGATGGGGACCCAATGTCCATCTCTAGACAACTGGACATACCTTGCAGAGAGGTACTGGGGAGAAGATGAGTCACTTAGGGTTCAGTATAGCAATAATGAAACCTACAACCTTCCTCTAGTTTTTAAAAACTTCCTCCCCCCAACTACCATGACCCAATTTATGCCTTGCAGACCTGGTTAGACCAGAGGATGAACAGCGGTACAGATGGGAATTGGAAACTCAGGGAATCTAGGACAGATGAACCCCTCAGGACCAGGGGTGACAGTGGCGATACCAGGAGGGAAGGGAAGGGGTGTAGAAAGGGGGAATTGATCACAGGGATCTACATATAACCTCCTCTCTCGGGGACGGGCCGCAGAGGGGTTGGTGAAGGGAGATGCCGGACAGTGTAATATAAGATACAATAATTATAAATTATTAAGGGTTCATGGGGGAGGGGGGAGGGGGAAGGGAGGGGGAGGGGAAAAAAGGAAAATGAGCTGATTCCGGGAACCCAAGAGGAAAGCAAATTTTGGGAATGATGAGGGCAACAAACGTATAGGTGTGCTTTACACAATTGATCTATGTATTGTGAAGAATTGTATGAGCCCCAATAAAATGATTCAAAAATATAAATAAAATAATGTAGTAATATTTTCCAAAAAATATTTTAAGCTTCCACATATATTCAGTATTTAGATAGACTATTATTTGAGCTGTGTTCTGCATGGTCAGCAGATCAAAATCGCTATCAGCTCCTCAGGAGAAAGAGTGGGCCTTCTATCCCGTAAGTGGTCACAGTCTCAGAACCCACAGGGATCACTCTGAGTCAGTACCGACTCGATGGCAGTGGGTTATTAATAATTATGAGACCGAGGGCTTCTGTTCACTTGCCATCTGTCATAGACTGAGAGGGAGGGATTAAAAAACTGCTACATGTGTTTATCTTTGTCTTTTTATTTCCTATTTATTCTTTATAAAATTGAGTCCTATGATAAAACCTGCAAATCCCTGAACATGTGTAGGGTGGAAATCTGGCATAAAAGAAAAATTCAAATATTCCCCACTAAAGCTTATAGCAAAGTGGTAAAACTACACCTTAACAAAGGCAGAAAACTCTCAAGACCCAGAAAAACAAGGCAGACCTGATGTGTTCCGACTCACAGGTCTCATTGTGTGTTCCTTGGTACATAGCTTTTTTAATAATCACTGGAATTTTCTTGTGAATAGTCCCTTTTTTCATTACAAATTGGGCCACCATGTTTTTGTGTGCTTTATTACTTTATGCCCCCAAATCATCTTTGCCTGATATTAAAATTGTTTAAAATTTATTTTGTTTCCATTGTATGGTACAATTATTTAAAATCATTCTAGTATCAATTATTGTGAGTCGCTTTGTCTTAAATATGCTGCATTTTGCTACATCATCTAATCTGAATGTTTTTATCTTTCAATAAGTGAGTTTCACTGATTTTATTTATTGAAATGACAGGTGTTTATTAATTCAATTTTTTCAAATTGCTATTTTTTGTGTGTTTATCATCTTTGACGTTATTTTTACTTTTTAATTTTTCTCTGATGCTTTCAAAGAGTTACATGTTTGATTTTGTTATTATCTTTTACTTATAAACAATGCAATCCTTTATTATTTTAGCCCATTCTTACAATAAACAGTGAGGTAATAAATACATTTCCATGATTTACAGCTTCCCATCCTCTTGCCTACACCCCACAGTCAGTTCTTTTCCCCCAGATGTTGATTGGCATCTCAGTGAAATATTTGGGTCTGCATGTTGTTGTTAAGTGCACTCAGTCGTTTCCATCCCATAGTGATCCTATTGCACAACAGAAAGAAGCACTGCTCGAAGTTCCTGCGCCATCCTCATGAGTGTGCCTGTGCTTAAACTCATTGTTGCCGCCGCTGTGTGGGTCAATCTGTCAAAGAACAGGCCTTCCTCTTCTTTGCCGCCCTTCCACTTTACCAAGCCTGATACTCTCCAGGACTGGTCTCACTTGACAACATGTCCAAAGTATGTGAGATGCAGTCTTGCCATCCTTGCTTCTTAGGAACATTCTGGCTGTACTTCTTCCAAGACAGATTGGTTTTGTTCCTTTGGCAATCCGTGGTACTGTCGATATTCTTCTCCAGCACGATAATTCAGATTCATTGATTCTTCTTCAGTCTTCCTGATGTAATGCCCAACTTTCCCATGTATAGACAGGATTGAAAATCACCATGACATGGGCCAGGAGTACCTCAGTCCTCAAGGGAACCTCTCTGCTTTTCATCACTGTAAAGAGGTCTTGTGAGCAGATGACCCTGATGCAATGTGTTGGGTGTGAATACTACTTTTTAAAATCAGAGGGATACCTTTTGACCTCAGTTTTGAACAATCACCTCATTACCTTAAAAACATTGGCTCTTTTGCTCTACTCCCCTCTTTACCCAGTTTAGTTATAGCACTCCTACCTATATTATCAGAGTTTACACAGTCTAGCTTATTAATCTTTGGTTGAAATTCCCACATATATTTTAGTTTTAGCCCTCCATTTCCAGGACATCCACCCAGTTTCCATCCATCCCCTAAGTCGCTACACTGAATGCCTGCTAAGAACTTCACATGGCCACTTCGTTTTCTATTGTTTCCCAAACAAATGATCTTCAATCTAGCGGCTTGAACAACACACATTCATTCTCTTAAAAGTTCTGTAGCTCTGAAGTCAGACACATAGATCCTCAGGCAAAACTCAAACTGTAGAAGAGCTGAGAACCTCCCTGAGGCTTTAGGGGAGAATAATTTCTTTGCACATTCTGACTGTTGCTATTGTATGACTGAGGTCCCCATTTCCTTGTTGGCTTCCAGTTTAGGTATAGTCCCAGCTCCATGCCTTGATTGGTGGGCCCTTTCTTCCATCTTCAAAGCTAGCAATGGGGGGATCGGAGACTGTCTTAGGCTTTGAATTCCCACTACCTCTCTGTGACTCTTCTACCTTCTCTCACTTTTCAATATTATACAGGGTCACTTGGATAATCCAGCATAAGCTCTCCATTTTAAGTGAACTTTCATTCTATTTTAGAAATTATCCTTTAAATGTTAGGTAACATACCCACAGGTTTCAGTGATGATGGTGTGGACCTCTTTGGGTGGTCATTATTCTGCCTACCATGACAACCAACCTATTTAAGATTTACATTGTACTACAGCAGAGAAGTCAAGGAACACCTTCCCAGCCTCCTCTACCCTAAATAGTTCGGAATTAGCTTTGTGAGTTAGAGGCGTTTACCTGAGATTTAGAAGGCAGAAGAGAACAGACCATCATACTCTGTGGGCAGTTGCAGATCAGGTATCAAGCATCAAAGAACAAAAAATCATATCATTGTAAAGGTGGATGAGTGCAGAGTGGAGACTCAAAGCCCATCGGTAGGCAACTGGACACCCCTTTACTGAAGGGCTGTGGGGAGGAGATGAATCAGTCAGGGTGCAGGGTAGCAACAATGAAACATATAACTTTCCTCTAGTTCTTGAATGATTCCTCCCCCCCACTATCATGATCCTAATTGTACCTTGCAAATCTGGCTAGACCAGAGGATGTACATTGATACAGATAGCAACTGGAAACACAGGGAATCCAGGACAGATGACTCCTTCAGGACCAGTGGCTAGAGGGGTGATGCCTGCAGGGTGGAGGGAATGTGGAGTGGAAAGGGGGAACCGATTACAAGAATCTATGTATGGCCTCCTCCCTGGGGGATGGACAGCAGAGAAGAGGGCGGGAGGAGACATCGAATAGTGTAACTTATGACAAATTCACAATGATTTGTTAATTATGGAGAGTTCATGAGGGAGGGGGAGGGAGGGGGAAAATGGGCAGCTGATATTAGGCGCTACAGTGGAATGCAAATGTTTTGAGA
The DNA here is from genome assembly GCF_000313985.2 of Echinops telfairi. Taxonomy (NCBI): domain Eukaryota; kingdom Metazoa; phylum Chordata; class Mammalia; order Afrosoricida; family Tenrecidae; genus Echinops; species Echinops telfairi. The sequence goes on along the minus strand of NW_022103917.1, from coordinate 4,005,804 downwards.
ATGATGAGGACAGCGAATGTACATATGTGCTTGACATGGTGGATGTATGTATGTATTGTGATAAGAATTGTACGAGCCCCCAATAAATTAATTTTAAAAAAATCAGATGTGAGATTCACAAGGGTTTCCTAAACTCTTGAGAAACATCAGCTTTGTTATAGCAACTGAGATAATTATTGGGTGCTGCACTGAGATTATTGAAAATCACAAGAGCTTCTCTTCAAGATTGTGAGAACGGCCCACTTTGGTGCTTCTGTTGGCGATCATGCATGAAAGCTTCTATGACCTGCATCCCCAACTCTCCCATTGGTTACAATGAGCTCCTTAGCACAGTAGTGTGAAACCGTATATATAATCTTGTCAGCTGAAATTATGCAAAATGTTTTTAGTAATCAATGAGAAAAACTATAATTTTCCATGTCTTTAAAACTCATTTTTCAAAATATTAAAACTCTCTCACTGTTGTTAGTTATAAACATAGAGATAAATTTTTAAAATAGCATACAATTTAATATAGTGGTATAAATTAATAGTTATTCAACACACTGACTGACTTAAAACTTTAGGAATATTGGGCATTACTTTTTTAAATTAAAAGACCATTTTATTGGGGCCTCTTACAACTCTTGTTACAATCAATACATCAGTTGTATCAGGCGTAGTTTTACATAGGTTGCCATCATTTTTTGTAGACAATTTTCTATTGAGTCCTTGGTATTAGCTTCTCTTTTTCCCTCCCACTCCACCCCCACCCTCATGACCCCTTGAAATTATTTTCATATCTCACACCAACCACTGTCTTCGTTACCCCATGGTTTCTGTTGTTCTTCCCCTTGGAGGGGTATGTGTGGCTGTGTGTCAATCATTAAGATCAGTTCCCCCCTTAATCCCCTCCTCCCCATTCTCCCTACCCTGCTGGTATCGCTATTCCCATTCCTGCTCCTGGATGCCGTGTGCTGTGAGTTCTTATGTCTCATGCACACCTGTGTACATGCTCCGGTCTAGTCAGAAGTGAGAAGCAGCACTGGGGTCTTGATAGTGGGGGGTGAGGAAACCTCAAGGAACCAGAGGAATATTGTGTGTTTCATGTATGCTTTACTGCGACCTGGTTAACTCAACTCTTCCCTGAGACCCCTTTGTGGAGGGATGTTCCATTGTCTACAGATGAGCTTTGGGTCTCCGCTCTGACCCACCTCGTTCTCAACACTATGTTTTTGTTTGTTAAGGGTCTTCTGATGCCTGTTACCCCGTCCCGATGACACCTCATGAACTTACAGGCTGGTGTGCTTCTTCCATGTGGGCTTGTTGTTTCTCTGCTGGATGACCAGCTGTTTCACTTCAAGCCTTTAAGACCCCAGACTATATCTTCTAATAGCCAGGCACCATCCACCTTCTTCATCACATTTGCTTATGCACCTGCTTTGTTTTCAATGATTGTACTGAGAGGGTGAGCATCACAGAATGACAGTTTGTTAAAATGAAACGTTCTTGTATTGAGGAAGGGTATGAGCAGGGGTTCGAAGTCTGTCCACTACCTCAGTGTATTGCCATATAAATATATGTACATAGGCCAATAACTATTTTTGTAGATTGATGTGTTTATATATGGACACACCTATGCTTACTCCTCTATCCATAGCTTCCTAAGTCATTCCTCTGTTTCCTTTTACCTTCCTTCTGTTCCACTATCATGCTGGCCCTATTTCTGCCTCATAGTACGTCCTGCCAGCTAGATTGCTGTTGCTCCAACATCCCCAGGATCTCTATATCCTATGTGTTGTGGATTTTAATTCCCTAGTTGTTCCCCTGTCTGTGGTGTTGTTAACTCACTGCACCCTTCCCCTGTCCCTTCTCCCCCAATTACATTCATTTTAATGTATCAAGAATATTTGAACAGTGCTTCCCATTTTCCTTGTCATTACACAAGATGATTTCAAAAAAATGTTTGAACAATGAAGTTAAACAATCATGAAAATTGTCCATAAATGTTTTGAAGCCAGTTCATATATTTAACCAGTGATATACAGAGAGAACGCCTGTTATATGCCTTATCAAATTTGTCATGCTTCTTTCAAAGGATGGATCAGTTTCTAACATTTTATCCTTTGTTCTTTCAGTGTTGTAAAACAAAACAAAAAACACCAAGGGTTCTTTTAAGTTGAACTGTTGTGTTTTTGTTTCTACCCTACTGTTTCCCCAGGGTTTCTCTGGGACAGCACATTTTCATCACAACCATAAGTTCACTTTCAGTGTTATTTACCTGATTTTTTTTCTTACACTGAGCTTTCAACTGTTAGCCAATGCCATCTGCCAATGCTCTCTTCTTATACAGTGTCACATCAATATAGCACTGGGAAATGAGGAGGCCTTATAATTTTGCTGTCTGTGAATGAACTGAACAACAGACTTTTAAAGTAATGAAGTGATTGGTCACTTATCATCACATGCATGTGTTATTCACATAATTATATATGAAATAAAGAACAACATAATGTATGTTTTGTGCAAACTACTCAATTGATGTACCATGACAACTAGCATTTTAGCCATATTGTTTGGGAGTGGTGTTTAAGCGATCACCGTCAACGATGGAACAAATTGACATCATGTACCTTCTGACTTGGTTCACAAATTAATTTATAAAAATAAAATTGCTTGTGCAGAGAGTAGATGCTACTTAGCCAACTAAAACGTGATACAATGATATGGCAAGAGAGAGAGCGTTCAAATGGGAGCTTTAGCAATATTTTATAAAATGACCCCTGGGAAATATATTCCAGGCAACAAATATGTTTTGTGTTTTTATAGTTTTATACTTGAATGGCAGTGTCTTACATTGGGGTCTCTTTAGGAGCAAACCTGTGAATTTATATATATATATATACATATAGCGGGGGGATTCAGCTGGTTCGCACTGGTTTGGCAGAATGGATACATATTTTTTTGTTGAGGTCAGCGAATAGGTTGCTAAAATGGCACTTATAATCAGGGTTCTCTCTAAGGTGGTGGCTGGATAGTTGCCCAATGTGGAAATCACTAATTTACAATCCCCATTCTTTTTAATGTTCATTTGCGCAACAGCGTACTCTAAGCACCTGAACTAATGTTCATTATTTTTGTAAGTATAACCAATCCCTGGCAGGGGGGAGAGTGTGCTGTAAGCTAGGTAATCATGGGCTTATTTGTGAGTACTTCCTAATGTGTAGTGAACTGTGCTTACCCACAGGACAGTTTTACTCTGTCCTCTAGGGTCAACATGAGTCATAATTGTGTATTGTTGCCAGTTGTGTTTTTGTTTCGATGTTGTTTGTTCACTTGTTTTCCACATCCATACCGTTGGAACTTAATGGAACTGTGCACCTTTGACAGAGTGCACTGTTAGCACGTGTCAATCACTCTTTATTAGTGGAATATAGTTGAGTTTTCCTTCTCTGACAGGTTTCTGCCTCACACAGGTTCTGCCTTGGCGGGGCTTATTATATATGTTTAACATGATAAGAAAGCACAGCAAATAAAGTATTCCTGAGTGGAATCTTATCACAGCAAAGGATAAATGTAGTTGGCTATTAACCAAAATGTTTTAGTCCACACAGAGGCACCTTGGAAGAAAGGCCTGACAACCTACTTCCAAAACACCAGTGTTTGTAAATCCTATAGTGCATGGTTCTATTCCAACAAGGCGTGGGGCTGCCGGGAATGAGGACTGATTGGTAAGCAAGTGACTTTTTAATGAGATTTAACTTTTGTTTTAAAGGATTCCTGTGTCTAAGAGATCAGTTGTGTTGTGGCAAGAAGTCTTTGAGGTGGGGCTACATTTTTCAAGGAGAGCCCACTGCATTGTTCCACACCTCTTGGGATAATCATATGTGAAGTAGAAAAATAAAATAAAACGACCACATTCAAAAACACAAATGTCTTAGTTGTCAAGCGTAGTATACGAACAATAATACTTAATAGCCCAGGGACTCTAACATTAGGAATTGAACTAGAGGCACAGACAGGATGGCTGCAAAGGGTTAGCAGTTCCTGATTTGGCAGAGATTTTAACACCTCACTCTAGAAAAACAAGACTAGTTCAATACTAACCAAGTAACAGATTCCTTTGACATGCTGTTTAGTCATGAGCGACAGGGTTTCTTAAGGGTGTGTATGCCTCCAAATTTGAATCCTCCCCCAAACACTCAATTCTGTGCCCAGTTCTTGGGTGGCACGATGAAATCTGGGGGCTACAGAACCTACGAAACCACTGAGGTGTGTGTGAGGAAGGAGAGGGGCTGGATGCTATCCTTTAAACTTAGCAGGTGGTGCTTTCTGAGAGGCTGACCCAGCGCCTCCTGCCTCCTGGGCCCTCTGCAAACGCAGCCCCACAGGCCCGGTACCTGTGGCTTTCAGACCCCTTCAGCCAGGCTGCAAAATCCCAGCTCCTCCCGCGGGCGGGGCAAGCCCCTCCTCTGACCCTGCCTCCCTTGGCCGAGTGCGTCCCGCCCGTGGCCCCGCCCCCACCCCCCTCCCCACCCCCACGCTGCGCGGCGCGCGCAGGCCGCCGGAGAGGCCAGTGGGTGGAGCCTGAGCCGCAGCCCGGCCCTCTGTGCGCAGTCCCTTGCCCTCCCTGCGCGCGCCTCGGCGGACACGCACTTCCTGCGAGGCCTCCGCGCAGCCCTTGGCCCACCCGAGCGAGCTGAGCCCCTCTGAAGCGTTCGCCATGGTGGACGAGCTGGTGCTGCTGCTGCACGCGCTCCTGGTGCGGCACCAGGCCCTGAGCATTGAGAACAGCCGGCTGATGGATCAGCTGCGGCTGCTGGTGTGCGAGCGAGCCACCCTGCTGCGCCAGGTACGTCCGCCCAGCTGCCCGGTGCCCTTCCCCCAGACGTTTAGCGGCGAGAGTGGCCGACTCCCGGAGTTTATTGTGCAGACGACCTCCTACATGCTGGTCAACGAGAACCGATTCTGCAACGATGCCATGAAGGTGGCCTTCCTCATCAGCCTCCTCAGCGGGGAAGCCGAAGAGTGGGTGGTGCCTTTGATCGAGATGGATAGCCCCATCCTAGTCAACTACCGGGCCTTTGTTGATGAGATGAAGGATTATTTTGGCTGGGATGATGATGAAGAGGATGAAGATGATGAAGAAGAGGACTATTACTAGGCCTCGTGACTCTCTGTCTTGGGGGTGGGGCCCACAAGCCTCGCACCCCCTCCCCTGCGCTACCACCCTCCCCCATCTCCTCTGTGTTCCTTGGCCCCCTCCTCTCTCTTGCAGTGCTCTGGCCCTTCCGGTTTCCCCTACACCCACACCCTTAGTGCTTGTCTTTGTTCAAGATACCTGCTGCTGAGGCCAGCCCAGGGCCGCTCCCCGCTCCCTGCGCATTTGGTGTTTTCCCTGTACTCCAGCTGTAGGCCAGGCCCAGGTGACAAATTGGACAGAGTCTGCACAATTTTACTGCCGCCACCCACCCAACTGCGAGGCCTGATCTGCCCCAGAGACCCAGGCTGCGTCCACCCACCACTTTCCACCAACAGCCCTCCGTCTTTGGAACTGAGGACCAATCTAGAAGATGCCAGAGGAGCTTCATCTCCTTGGACAATAAGACTTGCACAGCCCACTGGCCCGTGCAAGGGCCAACCGTTCAGTCTGATTAGTTCCCTACCAATTGCCAGCGACCTTCCCTGCCCCCGCCAGATGGGGGCCAGGGCCTGGCCTGCCTACCATCCCAATTGGGACACCTCTTCTGCATCAGTGATACACAGCTGTCATGGGTTTGGTTTTTTTTTCTGTGAAAATTGCAGCAGTCCTATAGATATGTGCATTTGGACAAAAAACTTACAGCCAACAGAAACCAACAAAACCAGACACTCAACCCGATTCTCCCTGGAAAACGCATTTGCATTCTTTTTAATAAATATCAAGCACTACTAAACACCAGATTACTGTTTTTAATCGTTAGGGGCCAGCCCCGGTGGTGTAGTGGTTACGAGCTTTGGGCTGCTAACCGCAAGCTCAGCAGTTTGAGACCACAGCCATTCTGAGGGAGAAAGACTGTAAAGAGTTACAGTTTTGGAACCCACCCAGGGGCAGTCCTACCCTGCTCTGTAGGGTTGCTTTTAGGTTGGCATCCACTCTAAGGCAATGAGTGAGATTTCCACTCCAGTTCTCCTTTCTCCACTGAAAGCTTTGGACCCAGCTCTATCATAATTACTCAGCACTCTCATCTCTAATCTCAGGGGCAGGGCCCTAGTGGTGGTATGGGTGAGGGGTGGCTAAACAGGTGGTACATCATCCAAAGACCGGGGGCACTTTTGATCATTTCCCTGGGACAACAGGCAGAAATATGGATACGCAATGTTCCACCTCTGCGCCTTTGAGTTCCTTTCTCAACACTGCCAGGGGAATCCTGCCCCATAACCCTTGTTGCCTGTGGGCTGTGAGGAAGCTCAGACCAGTTAGCCTGTAGAGCATACTTTCAAGTGCTCCAGCTGTTCATTCTGGGATCCTGGGTAAGCATACCTATCATCAATACAGCCTGCCCATAAGGGAATCAGCCCCCTTTAGTTTGCATCTCATTAATGTGCTCTGGATTCCTCTGCTACAGATTGGCAAACAACTTGGCTGACTTCTGACCAGGCTTTTTGCTGGTCTGAGTGGGATCTCAGGGGAGGGCTGTTTAAAGGCACTGAGGGGTGGGTAGGGGTGGAGGAGCTGGTAAGGGCAGCATGGGCTGACTTGTGCGTACTTTTAAATGTATTGTGAACAACATGAACCCATGTGAAGTTGGTCACTATAGACTAGTAAGGAAGCACAAGGAAATCAGTGCTACCCTTCCTTGCTGAGTACTCTGTCTGGTCTCTTTGCCAGGGAGTGTAAATTTGGAAAGAGGTGTTGCGTCGGCAGGAAGGTGCTGTGAGGTAGGGGGAGAGAGGCAGATGCCAACCAGACCTAGAAATGGGTTCTCTGATAGGAACATGTGAAACTATCCCCTGAAGATTAGGAAGTAATCACAAGGAAGCCCAGGCATACCTTGCTGATTGGGTAATCAGACAGTGGGAATGGGTCCCGAGAAGATTCCTCTCCTTTGCGTAGCAGTTATCCCAGGTGCCTTCATTGAAATGTTGAACACAGAAGAAGGTTGCTGAGGGGCTTCTGGGGGATGCCTCTGTCAGCCAGGAAGGTTGTGGGGGATTCGAGGAGTTCTAATTTTAACCATCATCTAAATTTACCCAAGTGCCTTTAGTACGCCCTACCTGTGACCAGCCCTATTTTAGGAGGTCTAGTTTAGTGAACACATTTCCTTAGTAAGGCCTCTTGCGGAAGGAGTTCTTTTACTTGTAGCCTAAGCATGTTATGGTCACTTCCCAGGTGTGACCTAAGTAAGATCACACCGAGGAAGCATTTACTGCCTTCTGCTATATGGCTGGTGCTGTGATGGTTGTGTCTTTGGCTGCGATCCATAAGGTCGATAGTTCAAAACCACCAATGGCTCCGTGGGAGAAAGGGCTTTCCGCTCCCATAAAGAATTATAGTCTTGGAAATGCCCAGGGTTCAGTTCTACCCTGACCTGTCTGGTCACGCACTCACTATGAGTTGGCATCGACTCAGTGTCAGTGAGTAATTTTCTTTTTTCTTTTGGTTTTCTGCTGCGTGGGAACACTCAGTAAAAGTGGGCTGCCAATCTCCACCTGGGAACCAGGACCCAGGCTAGGCTCTGGCCATGAGTACGGCGTTCCTAGGAGACTATCAGGTGTGAACCAGAACGGAACAGTGTAAAGAGAGGACATGAGAACATGGCAAGATGCCACTTACTCTGTGGGGTCTGAAGTGAGGCCTGGAAGAAAAACAGTCATTTCCTGGGATGGTGAGAGTTGTTTCTGCGTCATAATTCAGGTCACCAAGACTTAGGAAAGGAGACTGAGGGAGTGGGAGGAGACCTAGGGCTTTTCAGGGTACCGTTCCTACCAAGTTCCACTCTCCTCTGGAAACATACAAAGAGCCTTGGAAGAATAGCATTAAATTGGGATAAATTATACTGGGATAGGTAGGATATCAAATAACCATTGCATTTTCTTCTCTTACTGCAAAAGCTGTAAACTGGGCTTGGTGAACAAAGCAGGGATGAAGGGAAGCTGAAAAACAGGTGAAGGGCTCAGAGAAACCAAGAATCGGGGTTTTCCCCCCCAAGATTGGCCAGTAGCCCAGGTATGGCCCCTGTCTTCTAAACAGTGCCAGTGTGCTGCTTTTGGAGCCCTGGTAGTGTAGTGAGTTATTCATTGGGCTGCTAGCCTAGCAAGATCAGTAGGTTGAAACAACCAACTGCCCTGAGGGAGAAGGATAAGGCTTCCTACTCCATTAAAGATTTACAGTCTTGCTTCACCCACAGGAGCCGTTCTGCTCCTTTTTTTCCCTTTTTAAAAATCATTTTATCGGGGGCACATACAACTCTTATCACAATCCATATATCCATCCTTTGTGTCAAGCACATTTGTACATTTGTGGCCATCATCATTCTCAAACATTTGCTTTCTACTTGAGCTCATTTCCCCCCTCCCTCCCCGCCACCCCTCATGAACCCTTGATACTTTATAAATTATTATTTTGTCATGTCTTACACTGTCCGACGTCTCCCTTCACCCACTTTTCTGTTGTCCGTCCCCCAGGGAGAAGGTTATTTGTAGATCCGTGTGATCGGTTCCCCCTTTCTACCCCACAGGCTTTCACAACTTCAATCCTATCTGTTTGCAGGTAAGGCCCAGGAAGTAATTCTAGCTGTGAGTAGAACCCTAAGTGACTCTTCTCTGGTGGAAGGGAATAAGTGGAAGACAAAGAAATAGGTAAGAGCTGCCTAACAGAAGAGTCATCCACAGGGCAGCGCTTAAGCAGGAGCCCCAGGGATCTGAAATGTACATCCATGTGGGGTGTGTGTGTGTGTGTGTGTGTGTGTGTGTGTGTGTGTGAGAGAGAGAGAGAGAGAGAGAGAGAGAGAGCCAGAGCGAGAGTGAGAGAGAGAAGTATTCTTTATGTATCAAGAGAAAGCAGGTTACACTATGAACTGCAAAGAAAGAAATCAAGGAATCTGGTTATATGCAGGTGTCCATTCTGCCACAAAAGCACAGATATTGGCAGAGGCTGTGCAGACAGGAAGGAATTTATGAAAAGAGTTGAAGGTAAAGCTAAGAGAAGGAAGAGGCAATAATTAATGGATGAAGCAAAGCATGTCTGAAGATTAAAGTGTCACTCGGATGAAGACGACTAAGTGAGGTGAAATGCTGAAATAATAAATAAGAACTTTAGACTCTCATTTTGGGCTTACTAGATATTTGCAATGGTCAGCAAAGTTCTGCTATCACCGAGCTACCAGAGGAGAAGGAGTGAAGCATTCCCCTCTGCCTTATTGGCTGTTTCCTTGACTTTGAATAGATGAGTCCTGCCATCCCCTCTCTGCGGGGGGGTTGGGTTTCGCAGGATGACATGTAAGCTAGAATTCCATGTTACACATGTGTCTGAGTATTCCTTGGTATTAAAACACAGGGGCTACCCCAGTGATTTGGAAATAGACAGACTAGAGAATGAACACTTGTGCAAATGAGAGGAACATTTGCAATAAAAAATATGACCCCCCTCTTTTCTAGGGTCCTTATTAAAGGGGTGTCAACTTAATGTCCTAAAAATGTTTTCCTTGGTAGTTCGGGTAAGATAATTTTATAAAGCATATTCGTTATATGCTTTTGAATGTGAGTTTTGGCTTAAGTGATGTTCAAAGTATCTGGTAGAAAATTTTATTACAAGTGAGATATATGTCTACTTAGTTCTAAGTATAGATCATCTGGACTAGTAACTGTTTGGTGCCCTTGAATTATTGGTAGCACTAACACAGTGCTTCTCAAACTTCCTAATGCCGCGACCCTTTAATATAGTTCCTCCTTGTGACCCATCAACCATATAAAAAATTTTCGTTGCTACTTCATAACTGCCATTTTGCTACTGTTATGAATCCAGTGACCCCTGTGAAAGGGCCGTTCGATCTCCAAAGGGGTCGCGACCATTGCTGTAACATCTTTAAGAAAAAATCCCATGATCCGCCCCCCCTTTTTTTCCTTTCTTACCTGAAATGCCTTTTTGGATTCATTCCTTTGTCCTCAAATGTTCTATTGTCCAAAGACTTAAAAACAATAACACTGTGCTTACCTTGAGATATCTTTGCACTAGGCAGTTATGAACACCTCAGCAGGATGTGTTGATGCAAGGAAGTCCTACCCTGGAAGATTTGGGAGGAAGGCAGGAAAGTGCTGAAAAGGGGCATTCCAATCCATGAGCATGGGATATTTTTCCATTTGTGAAGGTCCCTTTTGGGGTTTTTTTTTGTAATAATATTCTGAAATTATATATATATATATATATATATATATATATATATATATATATATGTGTGTCAAATGAGAAGAAACAGCTGAGAAAATACATTAATAATCCTAACATGGAATGCACAAAATTGGAAAATTGGAAGACATCAAAAATGAATTGTAACACATATAGATTGATAGAAACACAGGTAGAGATTGAATGATAGAATTTTGCAAGACCAAAAATTCTTCAGTGTGAATACTCTTTTTTGATGATATATATGTTAACTATATTTGTGGACCTCAACAGATAGAATAAACAAGAAATCAAATTATATTTTTGGGAAGAGATAATGGAGAGACTCAATATCATCAATCATATCAAGACCCAGGGCAGACTCTGGAAATCAGCTACTACTATGCAAATTCAGGTTGAAGATGACGAAAATTTAAACAAGTCCACGAGAGACAAAACATGACCTGGAATATCTCCCATGTGAATTTAGAGGACATATCAAGAATATATTTGCTGCATTGAACAATACGGACCAAAGAAGAGATGCATTTTGGGGTGATATCAAGAACACCATGCACAAAAACAAAAAGGTTATTCAAAGGACAGGAAAGGAAAAACAAGTGAGCATCAAGAAGAGACTCTGAAATTAGTTATTGAACTTAGAGTAGCTAAAACAAATGGTGAAATGATGAAATCAAAGAGCTGAATAGAAAATTCCAAAATGCATCTCAAAAAGACAAAGCAAAACATTGTAATGGAATGTGCGAAGACCTGGAGTTAGAAAATCAACAGAAAGGACATGTTAGTATATCTTAGCTGAAATAGCTAAATTGAAGATTAAAATTTCAAGATGCAATCTTAATTCTTTTTTAAAAAATTATTTTATTGGAGGCTCATAAAATTCTCATCACAATCCATACATACATCCATTGTGTCAAGCACATATGCACATTTGTTGTTCTCATCATTCTCAAAACATTTGCCTCCCACTCTAGCCCCTAATATCAGTTGCTGATTTTCCCCCTCCCTCCCCACT
>NW_022103917.1:3933342-3992966 GCF_000313985.2 Echinops telfairi | reverse complement strand
ATGCTCAGCCTTCATTTGGGTTTCAGTGATTTCCCTTAGTTACATTGTCTTTCTTAATCCCTACCAGGCCTCTCACACCCTCTTTGCCACTGTTTTTGGATCACTTGTTGCTCCCCTGTCCCTGGGTTGGTGAGCACCACCTCCTTACCCCCACCTCCACCTCTCCTGTGTCCCCCTGGAACAGTTGGTCCTGTTGTTTTCTCCTCCAGACTATTCATCCAGTCTATCTTATCTCAATAGATCTGTAGAGATAAAATATGCATCAAAAACCAAGCCATAACAAGATAGGCGATCAGTGAGAACACAGCGATGGCAACAAAAAAGGAAACCAATTACTCAAAGAAGAATACATTAATTAAAAGAAAAAAAATAAGCAGAAAGAAAAACCTGTAAATAGATCAAGGTCTGATTTTTGATCTCTAGGATCTTTGATAAGGACCCAAAAAATGTTAAAGAATTCTATGGACAAAATGTTGACTGATGTAGGAAGAATCAAAAGAAGATGGAAGGGATGTGTAGTTACTATATAAAAAATAATTGGTTGACAGTCAAACGTCAAGAGGTAGCATCTGATCAAAACCCAACAGTACTGAAGGAAGAAGTCCAAGTTGCATGGAAGCCATTAGTGAACAACAAGGCTCCAGGATTGAAAGAAGAGCAATGGAAATGCTTCATCAAGCAAATACAGTGGTGGAAGCACTCACTCAACTGTGCTATGAAATTTGGAAACAGCTTCCTGGGCAAATGACAGGAAGAGATCCATAGTTATGCCATTCCAAAGAAAGGGGAACCAATCAGATGCAAATAAAATGTTGCTGATGATGACATTGCTTATATCATGAATTGGGGCTGAAAGTGGAGAATATCTGAAAGATGTTTACTTGGGTTTGATGGTTTATGCATAGGCATTCAACTCTGTAGATCATAACAAACTGTGGTTAATACTGAGAAGATGGAAATTCTTTGTGCTGACATAGAATCTGTGCATAGTTCAAGAGGCAGTCTTTCCCACAGAACAAGGGACTACTGCTGGATTACAATCAGGGAAAGTATCGATCGGCACAGTGCTTTTCTCTTGGAGATTTGGGGATTTTTGGGGGGTGGTTGTGACATATGTGCAAATATTTATGAGCAGGTTATCATTTCCCTATTTATTTTCCTTATGGTGGTTCAGGCTCTGATGTGTACACTTAATTTATTTTGACCTTTCTGTTGCTTTCCTTTCATCTTTGCCTTCCCCAATTTGCTTTTAATATTTTTTCTTAGTGGTTATACCTTTAGATACATATCCGCTATTATTATTTGTCAGATATGAAGACTGTACTTGATTCTCAACCATGAAAGATGACAAACTCAGCATCGATATGAATACATTTTTCTTAAGAGTTTATGTCTTTGTTATAATTTTCTTTTGGTTTTTCATTGTTTCCTGAAAAAGAGCTCTTTTTATGTATAGATTTCAGGAATCACACTTATTTTCTTCCACTGAGCCACTATTTTTTAGTATTGAATATTATTCTGGAGAGGTCAGAGGCCACACAAATGCTTTGGACTTCATAACATTTGGTATCTTTATTTACATGCTCAATGTTTTTACTTATAATTGAGTTGGACATATTTCAATATTATTTAATTTTTGTTGTTTTCATAGAATCTTGGGAGAACTTCTATTATTTCTCTTCAATAGTTCCTTTATACAAAGTTTTAAACTCTTTCTTTAAATGTTTATGCATGTATACAAAAAGTAAGTCCAAAAGAATTGCTACAAAATTATATAGCCCTTTATTAAACAAAAATCTCAAAATATGAAGCTGTTGTTTCTCTACCTTTATGTCTATAAATATCTGAAGGCTGTAATATCATGATGTGGAGAAGAGATAGGGTAAGGTTTTCCAATGAAATTCTCTTGGATGAATTGTCTTGAAGAAAAAAAAAACCAGACAGGTCAGCTAAAAAGGTAATGGCAATTTATTTTGTAAGGTTCCAAATGGGCAAACTTGATATGTTTTCTTGAAACACAAGAAAAGTGTGAGGCCTACATATGAAGAATACTTTTTCATAGTCAATAAAACTCAAGTAAATATCTTTTGGGTAGCCTTTGCTTTTAACCAAGATCCATCTGCCATTACCAATGATAACCCTTGTTTCGAGTCCTCTTTTGCATCTGGCTTGAACATTGGCCAGTTCCCTGTCAATGTACTACTGGAACCGTTGTTGGATGAACTTCAGAAACATTTTCCTTGAATGTGATATTAATGATACTATTCTATAATTTGAGCATTCTGTTAGCTCATCTTCTTTAAAATTGGTACATATACATATCTCTTCCAGTCAGTTCAACCAACTCATATGAATGTGAAAGTTGAACTTTGAATAAAGAGAACCATAGAAAAATCAATGCATTTGAAATCTTGGAAAAAGTATAGCCAGAATGCGCCTAAGGAGCCAGGACAACAAAATTGTGTCTCATGTAATTTGGACATGTTTTGAGGAGAAACCAGTTCCTGGAAAAAGGACATGATGCTTGCTTGGGAAAGTAGAGGGGCATGGGAAAAGAGGAAGGTCTTCGACAAGGTAGATTGACACAGTGGCTGCAGTGATAGGCTTGAACATAGCAACAATTGTGAGGCTGGTGCAGAACTAGGCAGTGTTTCATTCTGCTGTATGTAGGGTTGCTATGAGTCGGAACTGAATCAATGGCACCTTACAACAAAAATAACATAAACATAGCACAAACAAAGCCCTGCTGGCCTTGTTTGGTAAGCATTGAAGTGTTAACCAAAAGGTAAGGAGTTCAAACCCACCAGCCCCTCTGCCGGGGGAAAATGAGGCTGTCTGCTTCTGTAAAGATTTAAAAAGCCTCAGAAACAGTGCCTTGGACTCTGGGATTGAGCATAAGGATAATTGTGAGGATGGTACAAGAATGCTTGGTGTTTTGTTCCATTGTATATAACTGACAACACCTAACAACAAATATGAAAAAGTTTTAAGAAAACTGAAAGCTGCACTGGTGAAAAAATAAGGCCAGCAAAGTTGTCTCATTCTTCAACGGTAGCAATAATCATCCTTCTAAGACCTTCATCAATAAACCTTACCACATCCACCCTACAGCCTGTCCTTTCCTTTCTGATGGAAGGTTCTAGTAAATGCTACTCTTCTTTAGTTAAAATTCAACTTTCTATAGTTGTTTGTGTCGAGTCCTAACACCATTCTCTCTGACAGAACAACCGGTTATACTCGAGTATAAGCTGATCCGAATATCAGCCAAGGCACCTAATTTTACCACAAAAACTACATTAAAAATGTGCTGAAAAACTCGGCTTATACAGGAGTACATACAATAAATGATTGTTACATGTGTCCCATTTTACAGAGCTAAGACAAGTCTGATCCCCTTTTTTTTTAAAGATTCCATGGGTCATTGCACCAAAACGTTCATGTTTTAATATTTACTTGACTGTGCTTAACTGATTTTGACATTAATTTCAGTGGCACACACTGTACTTTCTGAACTTGCCACTACGTAGGTCTAAATCACCTGGGAAATAAAACCCAAGTCCTGTGTGTGTGTGTGTGGGGGGGGACTGAAAGGTAAATAGTAAAATATTAACAGCTTAAAGGACGTAATCACTACAGTTGTGTATGTGTGTGTTGCTTTTTAAAAAATTGTACCAATAATTATATAATTTCCTGTCAACTTATAAAGGGGTGGAGTCTAGCCTGTCAATCAGGTCATAGCATGATGACCTCATTTGGAGGCGCTACAGAGATAAATAACTTACTGGAGGCCAGACCCACAAAGACTCTCTGCTTGTCTCCCTGAGAGACATTCCTGTTGATAAACCAGAAGGAACTAAGCTGATGGAGCCTGAGCCCTGGGGCTGAAGAAGACTTGAGGAGACCCATGCCAGTTGAGATGCTTTCACCACCACTGGATTCACAAGACTTACCACCCACTGGCCTCTGATCTTCCTGCATCCAGCATCATTGCATGACTGTGTGAGTCTAAAAGAGGAATTTATGGACTAGTATCAACATATCGGGTAATATCAGACTTATGGACTTGATCTGGACTGGGCTGGAATGTTTCCTTTATGTACAATTGATCTTTGATATAACGTTCTCTCTTACACATGTATGAGTGTCTCTGGATTTGTTTCTCTTGCCAACCCAGACTAACACACAATTTCTGTATAAAATGTACATCTTGTGTGACAGGGACAGAAATGAAAGGAGTTGTCACCTGTTCAGAAGAGATAAATATATGAGAGGCCTGACAAATATGATACATCTGAGAGAAGCTAAATCTATGTTCCACCAGAATAAAAAATGTTGGCAGGTGATGTTGAGTCGGTTTTGACTCAATCAGGATCATCAAAGGAACTTGAGAAGCAATAGATAGATGAGCATAGATGGTCAGGTTAGTTCATTGGGACTTAAGAGTGGATTATTCCTGGCATAACACGAGTTCACTGAGGATAGGTTGGTGATCAGACAACATGGATCCCAGCCATGGCCATACCATAGACAAACTGAAAAATACAGGCAGTTTACTTAATTTCTGCCATCTAAATCTCACCTCTATCATGGCATAATAATTTCTCCTTCACAGGACTATTGTAAAAACAAACAAACAAAACCACTGAGTGTCTTGTCCGATAGTCAATAAATGTTCATTCCATTCTACTCTTCTTTGGTATAAATTACATAGAAAAATATGGATGTAAAATTATAATGATGATGTATTTGCATGTCCTGGTAGAAAGACATTGATCCTAGGCAACTTAGAATGTCATGTGAGAAAAACTAACCAACTCTTTAAAACAAACATAGCACCAGGAAAGGGAGATTCACTAAAATAAAGGGAAAAAATGTTAACAGAATTTGACCTTTTAACCCTTAGTTTCACATGCTTTTTCTAAAATTTAAAAATCACAGCAAATCTGTAAGGAAATAATTGTACTTTTAATTTTACAAATCAGGATGTTGAGAATCACAGATGCGTAATAGTTTTTCATGATGGAAATTGTCAGAGCCTGAGCCAGATATAGCCACCACAATTCCAAGATTATTTTACACTTTCATTCTGCCTTTGGAAATAATGACTTATGTAAGTTAGTAATTTGATGTATATAAATATTGACAAGAACAGGCCTCCTCATCTTTCTCCCAATGAGTAACTTGGTTTGAACCGCTGACCTTATGATGAACAGTCCAATATGAAGTCTACACTGCTGCCACTAAGGGTTCTTAGTCTGTCCTATAGGGTCCATATAAGACATAAGAGATGAAAACAGGATTGCCTTTTTGGTCAATCTCCAGTGATGTCAAGAAATGTAATGTGCTCATTTGTATAGCTTTATTAAAAAGTTTTCTCCTAAGATCACTTGCCCATTTTAAAAACCAACTGTCCTTTTATTTGTCGAGCTATAAGAGCTCCTTGTATATTCTGGATATTAGATTATTATATATGTAATTTGAAAATATATTCCTCATCCTATGATTAAAAAAACATCTTGATAGTGTCCTTTCATGATCAATTTTTTTTAGCTTTGAAGATATCCAACGTGTTAATCCATATTTTTAGGGCTTTCATCTATCTAGGTTTGGGTGTCATAACTAAGAAACCATAGCCAATCCCAGTCAATTTCAGGTCACTAATACTCAGGAGATGAGCTCTGGTGGGGTTGTGGGTTACAGGGATTCAAAACTATCCGCCAGCCACTCCATGGGAGAAAGATGAGAGTTTGTAGTCCTGTAAAGATTTACAAGCTTGGAAACCCCAGAGGCAGTTCTACTCTGTCTTATAGAGTTGTTAGGAGTCTGACTTGACTTGA
Source organism: Echinops telfairi (assembly GCF_000313985.2). NCBI lineage: Eukaryota > Metazoa > Chordata > Mammalia > Afrosoricida > Tenrecidae > Echinops > Echinops telfairi. Next base: position 3,987,129 of record NW_022103917.1, on the reverse strand, counting down.
TGGCAGTGAGTTTGAATGCCTAGGATGTAGAACTTTATGCAGTGAATTTCATTTTTGACAACTACCAATTTTATAGCTATCACTAGCAGTTCTGCACTTCAGAAGAAATCTAGATATATTCCTTTTAACATTGAATGCAACCTGATTCCTCTTCACCTCACATGCCAATAATTAATAGATGTTTATAGTTGTTTCTTCTCAGTTTACACCATGCCCCAGTCTTGAAGCTTGTGCTCCATCCATGTCATTGGCAGCTCTTCTCCAGTTGTATGCTGAGTGCCTGTCTAGAGGCCTTTTACTTATTTTTCTTGACTGTGTCCCCTTGCTAGAACCTCCTGTAAAATGTGAAATAAAAATAGTCCCATGGGGGCTGGGTAGCAATGGAGGCAGAGTTTGTAGGGGTTGTACCAGTGTACATCCTCTAATCTAGCCAGATTTGTAAGGTAGATTTGGGATCATGATGGGGGGGGGCAAGCATTTAAGAACCAGAGGAAAGCTGTATGTTTCATCGTTGCTACACTGTACCCTGACTGGCCCAGTCTCCTCGCTGCAACCCTTCTGTAAGGGGATGTCCAGTTACCTACAGATGCACTTGGGGTCTCCACTCCACATTCCCCATTATTCACAATGATATGGTTTTTTATTCTTTGATGCCTGATGACTGATCCTTTCAGCACTTCGTGATCACACAGGATGGTGTGCTTCTTCCATGTGGGCTTTGTTGCCTCTGAGCTAGAGGGCCGCTTGTTTACCTTCAAGCCTTTAAGACCCCAGACGCTATATCTTTTGATAGCCGGGCACCATCAGCTTTCTTCACCACATTTCCTTATGCACCTGCTTTGTCTTCAGCGATTATGTCGGGAAGGTGAGCATCATGGAATGCCAGTTTAATAGAACAAAGTATTCTTGCATTGAGGGAGTACTTGAGTGGAGACCCAATGTTCATCTGCTACCTTAACACTAAATCTATACATATATGCACATAGATCTATTTCCACATCCTCATATATAAATATATTTACATTTGTACATGCCTTTATTTAGACCTCTATAAATGTCCTTTGCCTCCAAGCTCTTTCCTCTATTTCCTTTTACTTTTCTCCTGTCCCACCATCATGCTGAATCTTCATTTGGGTTTCAGTAATCCCTCTTGGTTGCATCACCCTTGATCACGCCCTACCAGGCCTCCTACACCCTCCTCACCACTGATTTGGATCACTTGTTGTTCCCTTGTCCCTGGGTTTGTTAATATCACTACTTTTCCCCCCACTTCCCCCTCTCCCATGTCCCCCAGGAACTGTCGGTCCCATTGTTTTCTCCTCCAGATTGTTCATCCAGCCTATCTTATGTAGACAGAACTTCGGAGATAATCACATGCACAAAAACAAGACAGAGCAAAACCAAGCAACAAAATAAAACAAAACAAAACAATGACAAAAAAAAAACACAACAAGAAAGAAAAGCTTGTAGTTAGTACAAGGACTGTTGGGCTTTAGGAGTGTTTTTCAATGAAGCCTGTTAGGGTGGCAAGCGCTGGCCCCAAAGTCTATTTTTGGTATTCCCTGGAGACTTTGTTGCTCTGCTCCCCTTGTTGTTCTGTTCCACGCCTTTAGTGTTTTGCCTCGGAGTGGTGGGATCAGATCGGGTGGAATTCCCACACCGTGTCTCCAGTGTTGTCCCCGGTAGGGCTATGGGTCAGTGAAGGGTGTAGTGTCTCATAGTGGGGCTGGCCATGTGGTCTTCTTTGTGGATTGGCTGCTCTGAGCGGGAATATTGTCCTCAATGCTTGATGGACCAGGATGTGCTCCACTCTCTCTTCCTACCCCTTCATTTGCTCTTGTGTGCTCTGATCAGACATGTCCCTCTCCCAGAGCTGCAGATTCAATGCTGTCCTCTGAAATATATTCTTCTGGGGGGAGGGGCATGTGTCCACGTAGTTGAGATTGGTGCCGGCCCCTCAGATCTCTCCATTGGTTCCCTACTCCATGCCGGCGTGTTACATTCACATCTTGGAGCACTGGGTTGAAGTCTGGTCTCTCTTTCCCTGTGGAGGTAAAAATAATATCCTCCCCTTGGGTGGGTTAGTGCCCCATGCCCTTGCTCTCCATTTATTTTTATTTTTTTCCTCCTGCCTCCTTCCTTTTTAGTTGGTTACCATATGTATTCCTGGATTTGGTCTGGTCGCTGCCATACTACCTTGTCCTCACCCCAGGAATGTTTGTGTACAGTAGCTTTTTCCCTGTGCACTTTTTGCATTCTTTTTAAAGCTTACCTCAGCGAACTCATGTTGCACTTGTCCTTCTGTTCTTGGCTTACTTTGCTTAGCATGATTTCTTCCAATTATTCCCATGCAGTGATGTGCTTCATACATTCATCACTGCTTTTTAGCAATGTGCAGTATTTCATTGTATGTATGTAGCACAGATTTTTTATCCACTTGTCAGTTGATGGAAATTTGGATTGTTTCCAACTCCTTGCAATTGTGAACTGTGCTGCAATGAACATTGGAGCACAGATGTCTGGCCGTTGTTTGTTTCTTGCCTCTTCTGGTTATATGCCCAGTAGGGGAATTGATGGGTTGTATGGAAACTCAATTCCCATCTGTTTTAGATATTGCCGGATCGATTTCCATAGTGGCTGTACGTACTTGCAGGTCCACCAGCAGTGGATGAGAGTTCCTGTGTCCCCACAGCCTCTCCAACATTTGTTGCTTTCTGATTTTTTGAATTGGGCTATCTTTGAGGGTATTAGGTGGTACCTCATTGTTGTTTTAATTTGCATTTTTTTTATGGCTGAAGATCAGGAACATTTCCTCATATTTTTATTGGCCATTCGGATACTTATCCTTTTACAGCGCCTTCCTCTCACCACTCTGAGTTCATCTCTCTCTTTCTATTCCTTCTTCTTTGAGATCCAGCTGGGCTAACTTTCATTCTTTTCAGAACTGCTCCATACTTTACTTCCATAACTATTTTCCACATGCTATTTCTGTGCCCACAACAATTTCCTCACCCTCTACCTACCTACCTTCAACATTCCTCTGATTAGCTTCACTGTGATTTTCCCAGCCCTCAAACTACATCTGTTTACCTTGTTTTAACCTTTCGATACACCATACTTAGCTCTGTCATTCGTCAGTTGTATCATTTCTCCTTTGGGAGGTCAGGGATCTTGTGGGGCTCATTCTCCATTATATTCCTACGGCCTAGAACAGTGTCTGACACTTAGTAATCACTGCTAAATATCTGTCATATGAATCGATGGATGAATGAATGAATGAGTGAAATAATGATATGAAGTAAGCATTGGTGAAAGAGGTTGTTGCAGGAGAGAATCGGTGTCTGGAGAAAAACCAGAAAGTCCAAGCATCGATACCTTAATAAATACAATAAGGAAGGAGACTGGCATGAATATATGCTGAGAAGGCAAGTAGGACTTCACACAAAAGAAAGAAAATGAGCTCATTTTGTAAGGTTTTTCAGTACTTCATAGACCATTATCATTTCCTTATTTAAATACTGTGCAATGACAGCTGGGTGTGGAAATCTGCTGAAGTTTACCAATGCTGTCTACCGCTGATGCTATCCATATCACTTTATAGTCAATGATAACATTAAACTCTCTTGTGCTTTGCTCGAGATATCAGTGTGTTTGAAAAAAAATTTTAAACTTCACCTGTATCCTCATGACAACATTGGATACATGTTATATCCCTCAGGAAATTAGGCAAAGTCACAGATTTGACTTTAAGGTTATAGGGCATTTTGGGAGGAAAGAAGTATAACAGGTTTTTTGTTTTTAAATGTCAACACAAATGTTATGTTTATATGCATACTGTTGTTTGACTATTTTAAAAGTATATAGAAATGTATATATAATTTTATACCTTCTCATTTTCATATCTTTTTCTTTTTTTTTCTACATTTCCCTTTCCATGTCTGATTAGTCAATAATAGAGCAGTTAGAGTGGTTTCTGTAAGCATACTTAGCCTATACTCCTTTAGATTTGAAGTGTCTAACAGTACAATAAATAGAATTCTTGATTCAACATTTCACTCTGCAGTGAGCTTGGATAAACTGCCTCTGAGATGGTAGCTACCTTCATGCATATTAATGAGACAAATGACTTCAAAAGCATATCTTATTAGAGTGTTGTCTTTGGAGAACTGCATAATTTATGTGATCATTTGAGTTCAGAATCACACATAGAAAGCATAATTGATAGTAATTTCTAAATTTTCAATGGGAAGTTATGATAAAATATCTACTGGGTAGCTAATATTTGTAAAACTTTCTGCTATATGCTGGCTGAACATCTACTCATCTTTCAAGGTCTGGTTCAAATGTTTACTTCCTATTGAAAGCCTTCCCAGGACTCCAGTTCCTTCTCCTGAGCACACCTATCTGCACATCAGAGACATTCTTTCCCTTTTCTCATTCTTCCTTATAGCACTTGAGCTGGATGATTCCAGAGGGCATGAGGGGAAGGTTTTGATCACTTGTATAGCAGGTATCACAACTGTAAGATTTGGGGGAAAAAGAAGGAAGGGGGTATCCATTTACTATGATTTACTATGTCTTCCTCCAGAGCCCAGCCCCTGAGAGTTCCAGTATTGTGAAATGTAGTCCTGAAGCTAACATAATGGTGGCCAATGGCTTGCTTATCTTGTGTCATCTCAGTTGGTAATATCTTAATATCTTCTTTTATTAAGGAATTGCTAGCTAGAATATGGAAAATGCCTATCTAAATAGACGGAAAAGCATAGTGATGTGTGTGGTGCTGTGATATTTAATGTTTTGTGTCTTAAGTGGTCTTGGTCAGGACTCTCAAAGGTTTGTCAGTTAACACATAGTAAATCTCCTCCATAATGAAAGCTCCTTGGTGTATGTTCTGCTTCCAATATATGTGGATGCTGTGGAAAATCTTGCTTGCTCTTTGCTAGTTATGGGTCCTGCGTCTGGGTCATTATTTGACTCCTGGTTCTCTGAACTTGAGCTAATGGCCTGTAGTATTGGCTGTGGATCCTGGGAGTGATTAGCGACCTAGCATCTTACCTGCTGACCTTGAATTCATTGGCCTCCACAGCCAACTTGAGTTCATCAGCCCCTGAAGCTATATAAGTAAGGAGGAGCCTCCAGCTTCGTATCTGATCCATGAAGTTGGGACTTGCCCACTCCCACAATTCTGTGAGCCATTTCTTTGATATAAACCTGTCTGAATATATATTTACATGAGCTTTACTGAGCTTGCTGGTTTAGAGAACCTAGCGTTAGACATGTGTGATACTTCTTTAAAAATGCTTGCTGATGCACTTGAAAAGGCCAACAATACCCAGAAGCTTATTTTTGTACAACCTCTTGGGACACGAATAACATATGGCAACACACTATGAGCAAGAATCGCTGGAAAACAGACATACAATACATGGTCTTGATTTTTTCTGTCCTGATTCTTTGCTGCTAAAGTAGCCTTTAAGTTCTGAGATAAACTTATTCTCCTTTGCCAAAAAAAGAGAAGCCTTTTAATAGAGGTCCAATGACAATTTTCTTGATGGTCCAATGCCAACATAGTTCACATCAATGAATGTATGAAATGAAATGAAAATATTTGTGCTCTCGTGTTGTTTATAGATCTTTCTGTGTCTCTGAAGTCATGGTCTTTTTGTAGAAACTGATATTGGGATAAAGACTATAGGCGTTACCCACGAGCCCACTCACAGGACTGCTTCGGTATTAACCATCAGAATTTAGAATATCTACATTCTTGCTTTTGTTAGGAAACACTGATACAGAGCAATGTAGATGGAGGCAAGCTGCAAGAAGGGAGGCTAACTAGGAGTCTGTTGGGTAAGTAGATTTGGTCAGTGATTCCTTAGACAGTTTAATGCTTGATTTCACTAAGTATACGGCTGAATGCTTACATTATGCAATGCTTTATTTTAAGTGCAACACACACATGTTCTTGTCTTAAGTACTTTCAGTCTCACTACTTGACTTACAACTAATCCTATAAAGGTTACCAAGGACCTCCATTACTAAACCCAAGACCAATTCCCAGTTTTCCTCTATCTTGACTAATCGACAGCATTTGATAGAGTTAACTGATTCCTCCTTCATACAATATCTTCACTTTGTTTCAAGGATTCTATAATCTGTTAGTTTTCCTTATACCTTGTTGGTTGTTCCTTCTCGGTATCTTTATTATGCTCTGTGGTAGTTACATTATCTGTTGTCAGTTTGAAACTTAAGGGTGAAGGGGTGGAGTCTACCCTGTCAATCAGGTCACAGCTTGATGACCTCATTTGGAGGCGCTAAGGAGTAAAATAGCTCACTGGAGGTGGGACCCACGCTCACTCCCTGTAAGTGATTCCAGCTGACAAGACACATGGAGGTACATTACTGCCCTGAGCTGGAGGAGCCATGTAGAGACCCCTGCCAGCGCTGAGATGCTTACACTGCTACTGGATCCACAAGACTTTCCACCCACTGCACTCGGTGACATTGCATGTTTCATGAGTCTGAAGAGAGGATTTTATAGATTGGTATCGGACATATGGGCTAACATCAGACTTGATCTGGACTGGGCTGGGATTTTTTCTCAATATTCAATTGCTCTTGTATATAAAGCTCTTGCTTATAAACATAGGCTTGTCAATGAATTTGGTCCTCTAGTCAACCCTAACACAGAATGCAAAAGAAGCAAATGCTGGGAACCGAGGACAAACATCTGACTGTGATCCCTTCAAGTTTTCATATGAAAAAAAATCTTCTTTTTCAATAGCTTCAAATTTTCATCGTTTCCCGAGTTTTCCTTACTTAAGAAAAGATGTGGGATATTAAATGTATGCAAATTGCATTCCTTAATAAGATAGGAAGTGAGAGGGCTGCTGGAGGATAAGATATGAAAATGTCACCTGATGAAATAGGACTTTTACAAGCTGTTGTTACCTATCTGATTTTCTGAATCCTGTGACATTTGAAACACTTTATTTTGAAGTACACATGGTCTCATAATTGCCCTGTGTCCAAAGAAAGCTTCCCAAAGCATCATTGTTACTTAGAAAAGTCCAGGGCACCGGCTGTGAAATATGAATATAAAATGTCCTTTGTCACTTTTAGGCTAGACTTTATAGTCCAAATAAAACTAAAGTCTGAAATAACTTCTCTGTGTCCTTCTGTGCACTTTAGCCCTTCATCTTCTCTGCTCGGTGTGATTTAGGGTATTTTCTCCCCGATGTGTTCATGGCATTTCTTTCCTTTTCCAACGTTATGAGGACTTTTCAGTGGGCTTTTTGGCTTAGAACCTAGCATAGTGTCTGGAACATTGTGGGCCCTTGTTCCATTTCAGAAGAATAAAAAGGCATTTCTTTTTAAACACTCAACCCCTGTACCCCACCCCACCCACAACCTGTGTTTCTCAAAGGGAAATTTGCCAAGCACCTGCGTTGAAATCACCAAGGTGCTTGTTTAAGTAAAAAATACAGAGCTCTGTAATCCATCCATGATCTATCGAGTGCAAGGGGAGGCTGGAATCTGATTAAGTTCTTTTGAGCTGTTAGTGTTTTGTGTCCTGTGATTCATGCTGAGGCAGACAAATGAGATGTAGTCTCTCTTGCGGAGGAATCGCTGTCCACTTGGAGATTGGGAACAAATGATAAATGATTAAGCAAAGAGATCAATAAAAAATTACAGAATGTGGCTCATAAGAAGATGGCCTACTTTATACTGAGTGTTAGAAAGGATCTCTGTGGAAGATGACATTCAAGCTGAGGCATGAAGGTATTGGAAGCCATAGGACACTCCTAAATTTAGAGTTTGCAGGAAGGAGGATAGTAATGTGTCAAAGGACAGTGGTGTGTAGGAGGAGGCAAAAGAGAAGAACAGAGTATCCAGAAATCAGAGGAAGAAATTCTTTCAGGAGAATCAGCAGATATTTCAAATATCTCTCGTAGTGCAAACATGGTAAGGAAATAAGTCTTAATTGGATTTTTTGGGGGGAAACAGGGTGAGTTAGTTAATTGTGCCAGCCTGGCCGATAATCACATGTGGTGCTGGTTGAAAGGCGGAGGGATAAATGGGTGGTGAAGCCTCGCCTTTCTAGTTCTCGGGTCTCTTGTTTTGTGATGGTTGCATCGGGTGCAGCTGCCTTAGCAGTTCCCTGCTTCAGCTTGCAAGATGGATTTCCTACAAGACATCCCCAAGGAGAAGCCGCATGGATCTATCCCGATGCAGCCCTGGGTGCTGGAGCAGACGTGTGGAGACCCCTGCCAGTGCTGAGATACTTACACGTTCACGGACTCAGCTTTCCTCCTGCAGTCAGCATTATTGCCTCTGTTTTGTGAGGTGAAGGACTTTATGGACTGGTGTTGGGTTAATGCGTTAATGTTGGACTTGTGGGCTTGGGCAGCATTGGGTTGGGATGTTTTCGTGATGCACCTTTTCTTTACATAAAACTCTCTTATACGTGAGTCGCCGTGGATTTGTTTCTCCAAAGTACCTAGACTAATACATTATAGACTATTACACAGGGATTTAGAGGACATTGTGCTACATGAAGCTAGTCAGTCACAAAAGGGAAAATATTGTATGAGACCACTGATATGAAAAGAAATTAAGGGAAAAATCACGCCATATGAAATAGACTTTGGTGGTTACCAGGCTGGAGGCAGGGGCAGAAGGAAGGGGAAATGATTGGCTAGAAGATAGATAATTGTTAACGTGGGTGAAGGGGAAGACAACATCATACATGAAGGAGATGGCGGGAAACAGGAGGGCTGGAACAGAGCAGCCATGGGGACGGTTGATAAGTTGTTTCAGTTGTTGAATGTAAACATGATCTGATATGTAAACTCCCACCTAATTTAATCTAAAAATGTTAAACTATTTATTGTGAAAGACATAGGAAAAGAATTAGTACAATACACTAATAATGCATCACACAAATATTAGTCTCCGCAACTCTCATATCAGAACCAACTGGAGATGTCTAGAGGCCCTTACTGACTGCTCTGAAAGGGACCATATTAGAAGGTTCTGGATAGAGAAGGAGAAAACTGTGGAACAGAACTCAAAATCAGAAAAGAAATAGGCTTACTGGTAGGGGAGAGACTGGTAGAATTCCAGAGATTATGACCCTAAGGCACTTTTCAGGCCTGGACTTGAACCCACCCTCATGTTGGAATAATCAACCATTTAAATCCAAACTTCAACATATACTCAAGGCATGTGGTCAGAGGGTTAGGAAAGAAGGAGGGAAAGAGAGAGGAAATGCTGAGAGGAAGTGACATCAGTGATAAAGTACATTGAGGAGATGGCAATTGATAAGTTTAAAAAAACATGTCTGAATTTTTTACTATAAACCTTCACCTAATTCACGATGGAAAATTTAAACCACAAAAAAAACCCCAAAGCTATAAGTTTTGTGAAAACGTATTATGAATTGTGTGAAGGTTAATGAGCAGATCAGTGTTTCTGTTCAACAATGCATACAGATTTTGTTTCATATCAGTGATTTCAGTCCCTACAATGTAATAGCACCATCCCATTTCCTGTCTGTATTTCCTGTTTCCATTCCCCCTTTTCCTAACCCTTCTCAACATTGTCCTTGGTTAGATGATACCATTTTGATTTCAAATGGCTGATTATTCTAAGGTGTGTGTTTCTCACTACTATTATTGTTCCCCTTGTAGACTGTTTATAGTTTGACTGAAAATTCATCCATGAGGGTGAATTCAACTCCAGACCAGAACGATGATGAAAGGCCATAGTCTTCAGGGTTCCATCAGGCTCGTTCCAACCAATAAGCCTGATGTCTTTTATGATTTTTCATTTTGTTCCATATTTTTCTCTTAAACTCCATCCAAGACCTTCAAATGTGATCCATTCAGAGCAGTTGGTAGTGGGACATCATCTAGTTATTCTGGGCTTAGGATCAAAGTCGGATGTCCCCCTGGTCCAGTAGACTAATTTTTTCCATGTTTTTATTTTCCTCACTCATTTTAGTTGTGAATTGAGGCAAGACTAATCGATGCATTTCAGATGACTACTCACAGGCTTTTAAAACCCCAGTGGCTACTTACCAAAGTAGAATGTAAAACACCCTCTTCATGGGCTGTTTCACCAATTAATCTTGTCTCTCAAGGCCATAGTCCTGAGTCCCCAGGTCCTGTGGCTCATTTCCTCAAGGTGTCTAGTTGTATCTCAGACATTTCAATAACTTTGATCCCTGGATACTTTACTATATCTATGTCTATATTTGCAGCAAAACAGTATCTATTTACAAATATCTTGCATAACATACGTTATATATAGAGGGACACACATGCACACATATTCCCACTGTTCCTCTCACACCTGTTCAGCCTACACGTCTACTCATGCATCTTGTAGATTGTCGGTATTTGCAGGATTCTATATCTACACGGTAACAGCATTTACCTATATTGCCTTAGAATTTTAAGCAGAGTCAGGTTGGGTTAGTACTTGAATGGGAGACCACCCGGGGATACCAGATGCTGTAGGCTTGACTGCAGTCGTACCAACCTGAAAGCTTCCTTTCTCGTCTGAATTGGATTTTACAGCTGAGTTATCTTTGTGACCTTGAGAAAATTAGTTTCACTCTATGTGTGACGCATGAAAACCAGATTAGAGGAAGTTGAATCATAATTAGGTTAGGCACAAGAAAGTGGAAAGAATCTACAATTCCACCATCCATCCCCATCATTGAAGTTGCAGAGGCAAGAGATTTGCCTTCCTTAACTCCTCTGACACATGGCCAGATGAGTCAGTTATGGCCAGGGATGCTTGATAAAGTTGTCTGTGGGGCTTCCAGGAAAAGTTTTCTTTCCTAATAAATAGATAGGAATAGAAAAGAAGTGATTCCTCACTATCATAGCTACTGCCTCTCTTCCTGACTTTTAATGGTGTTATAGAAGGACATGTTGGAGAAAGACGTGGTCTTGAAAACTCTATGCGGGAAGTTCTACTTTGTACTACTAAATCGCTTTATGTTGGAATCTACTTTATAGCAACAAGTTAGTGAAAGATACGCTGGGGGTTATAGAAGCCCCCTTGTAATCATGAGGCTGCCGTCTCCTTGTAACCCTGAGACAACAGCCTGAGGACAAAGGCTAACTTCCCGAGCTTGGTAGAGCTGAAGGGTGGAAAAACCAATACTTCCTGATGGGCCTTTGAGCCACTTAATACTTTAGCAAACTTTGATCCACCTACCTCCATAACACTTACACGTACTTCTTTAATTCTTAAAAATCCTTTTATTGGGTATCAATATTGTATCCAAAAGCCTATATATGATTTTCTGCATTTGTATCTGCATATTAACCCCTAAAAGCTATTATCTAAAGTTCTTGGAATTATATTAATGGTTCTAGTATATGCACATTTAAAATGTTGATCCAAAAATTTCAAGTGCCCTTTACCTATTTACAATCCCATCAGGAACATATGAAGATGCTGGTCAGCACCACACCTCTGTGAATCTTGGTTATTATCAACTTTAAACTTATCTGAAGGCAAGGTAGACCAAAATGTATTATGGAAACATGTTTAGTTTAGTAGTTAATAGCCTGTAGAGTCAGACTGTCCGGGTTCATTTCTTGGCTTTTCTACTTACAAGCCAGGTAACCTTACGCAAAGATTGAATCCCTCTGGCCATACATAGTTTGCGCTCCTCCATCCAGCCTCACTCCCTATGTATAACCAAGTGTGCCTATCTGTGCAATGTTGTGTTGGGGTGGGAAAGAGTTGATTATTCTACTTGAGCCTTGCAAATAGTATTAGGGTGACCATATCTTTGAATATCCAACCCAGCACACTTTATAGACTGAAAATTAATAAGGCAAATATGTAGGTGTCCCATTTTGTGACAAACAAACAAAAAACAGACTTAGTGACCCAAAAGTAGCTCAAGGCTTTTGGCCATAATTTTGTGTGTGTGTGTGGTCAAACTGCCACTGGAATACTTCTTGGGGGTGTCTTCTGGTAAGTACTTGGGCTCTCTATCTCTGATTGTGGTGAAAACTTAGGGAAAGTAGTTCATCAGACACATAGTCTGTTTAGAGTCTAAATTTTAGACTATATAACCATAATAAAATGCTGACTGTGGACCATTTGGAAAATACAGGATAATACAACTACTGTATACATTCTTGGTATGTAAACTTTTTGTTATGTGTAATTATTAAATAGTTATAATGGCATATTATATATACCTTCATATCTTTGTTATTTTGTTAACTGTCATCCTAAGTGCTTTATGGACATCTTAATGACTAGACTTCCACAAGGGGTTTTATCATAGTTTTCTTAAATATTGAAGTTAACGTCCTTTTTATTACTTTAAATATTATAACCAATAAGCTACGCTAGACATGCCTGGCCCTTTAAGACGGATCCCCAGCAAAGATTTATATGCCCACCAGCATCTGTGCTATTCAATGTCTAGCTCAGAAAGTGCAAAGCAAGTCCTGGAAACTCAAAATTATCAACCTTAGTTTTTTTTTAAGTTGAGGGTCACTACATGTGTAAGGATCATGCAATTTAGAGGAAACATTAAATGAAATGTATTTTATAATCACCAAAACGTTGTTTCTATGAGTTGCAAGTTATTGTACCTTTATTTAATATTTTGACAGACAGATAACTTTTTCTGCTTACATTAAAAAATTTCTGCTGCTTGCATATAGTAGCTCTCTGGAATGACATAGGAATGCTCTATATGGATTTGTTGACACCAAATATGAGGGGGTAGCCTCCCAAAACCGCATTTTTTTTCAGTTATGTGTTTACTTTTTTTTTTTACAAAATAACTTTGAAAGTACTGTCCATTACACCTTAATACATTTGTCAAATACGTGCTTCCATTCTTGGAGACATTTTCCAAATTCATTTGTTTGGATGGCTGAGAGCACCTCCCTTGTTTTTTTATGTTCATCTCTCTTGTGTCGTCAAATTGCTTTCTTTTCACGTCCCTCTTCATTTGCATAAACAAAAGGAAGTCACACAGAGCAAGGTAAAGTGAGTCAGACATGGGGCAAAAGAGGCATGCTGTTTTTTGCCACAAACGACCATACTGTGAGTAGGTACATTGTTGTGGTAGCAAAAGCAATCCCCAGTCTGCCACAAATCACTCCTTTTTGTTGTTGCACAATGTTATACAGTCTTTCCAGAACCTTTAAATCGAGGTTAACAGTTTGCTTAACAGTCTGACCTGGTGGAATGAACTCCAAATGCACTTTGAGTTGACATTTTCAACCATTTGGGAAGTTGACAGAACCCCAGAAGGAAGTTTGTCTCAAATCAATATTTCACCTTTTCTGAAATGAGAAAACCACTATTACACTTGAGGTTTTCCTATAGCGCTGTCCTTATAAGCTGTGTTCATTATCACAACAGTTTCTGTGGCATTTTTTTCAGAGCAGGAAACTTAACTTCACAGCCACATGTTGTTCTCTTAAATCGGCCATCACAACAAGCGAGGTTTGAGAGAAACTGCTTTTACAAAAAAATTCACTGTGACCACAGAGAGCCTTCCAGGGTGATGCTGCTGGGTGCACTAATTCAGCACGAGTTGCTTGATGCTCACCTAGTGGGAAAAATGTGTACTACCAAAGCTCTGCCCATTGGAACTTTTTCAAATTTTTTTTTTTTGGTGGGGCTAGCCCTCGTATTACCTAGACCTGTCCCAAAGGATACCTTAGGATGGACACAGCAGATGAAGGCATCCTATTGTAGATCAAGGAAAGATTTCCAGAACTCTGTAATATCTTGATTACCCTCCTCAGGACATACAGTAGAAGTGGTTCTTAACTATCACTAGAGTACTGAAAGTCTTTGGGGATTTGGGAAAATCTAAGGTATTACTTCTTAAAATACATGAACATATGGATACAAACTTTTCACCTGATGCCATCTCCAGATTTTTATTATCTTAAGTCGATTTGTAGTTCCTGGGTTAAGAACCTCTGGTTTATCCATAATGTGCCCCTAAGACTGGAATGCTTCATTTTGCTTTAGAACATACTGTCTAGTGGTACTGCATGATCTGTGTCCTGGACAGGCCACTGCCAGGCTTCACTTCCTATAGGATATTCTTGGTTGACCTTGCATTCTTGACCTACTTCATGACACAGGTAACCCCTGCCCACTTGTCTATACGGATGCAATCTTGCCACCCCACCCCCACCCCATTACTATTAGTGCAAATAGTTGACATATAAAAGGACAGTACTTTACATTGACTACTTACTGTTTACCTTTATCTTTGGGAAGTAGATACAGATAGCAGAGAAGTAGATGTGTAGTGATCTTCCAACTTCAGTATGTATTACACTCTCCCGAGGTCAACTGTTAGCATGTAGATTTCGTTCTTCAAGTTAGAAAGGCTCTCTTTCAAATATTGTGACTAAACTCTAGACTTTTTTTTAAATAGACTTTTCAATTTTGGAGAAGTTTTTTTAAAGAACTCTTTTATTTAATTAGGTGAAGGTTTACATTTCAGACTTCAACGTTGGATTCATCAGTTTAAATTATTAATCATCACCCTACTCCCAATAGCTTACTTTTCAGTTGCTCCTTCATTTCTTTTCTTGTGGACTAACTAGTTAGTGACTTCCATCTCACCCAAGTTAGCACCCATCAATAGTCTAGCCCATTGCTTTAGCTGTCTGTGTTATGACTCATATCTTAAGGGTATGCTCGTATATGCAGCAGAAGGATTGCTGAATCATATGGAAATTCCAATTCCCTCTTGATTGAGGGAGCGCCAAATAACTTCCTACAGTGGTCGTACAAATTTACAGTCTCACCAGAAGTGTATAAGGGCTCCAATCACTCAGCAACCTCTCCACCATTCGTTATGCTCTGACTTTTTGTAATTGGCGGTCATGGTTGGTGTAAGGTGGTATATGATCATTGCTTTGATTTGTATCTCCTAAATGGTTAGTGAGCTTGAACATTTCTTCATGTTGCTGTTCATTTGGTTGCCACCTTTGGTGAACTGCCTGTTAATGTCCTTTACCTGTTTTTATAAGTAGGTTATTTGTCTTTTTCTTATTGAGGTGTTGTAATTTTCCATAGATTTTAGAAATTAGTCCCTTATCTATTGTGTTATTGTTAAATTTTTTTTCACACTCCATTGGTTCTCTTTTTTACTCTTTTATGTTGAAGCCTTTTGACACACATAAATGTCTTATTTTTAGTAGGCCCCAGTTTGTCATCTACTTTATAAGTTTCGTTCATTATATTTGATGGAGGGTTTATGCCCTGTAATAGAGCTGTTTAGTCTGTCTCTATCTTTATAGTTATGAGATTTACATTTGGGTCTCCAATCCACCATTTTTACACATGAGTTGAAGTATGGGTCTTGTTTCTTCTTCAGATAGAGATTCACTTTTGTCAGCACCATTTATAAAAATAATTCTCTCTTTCTCACTTAATGTATTTTAAGCCTTTGTCTAAGAGCAGTAAGTGTATGCATTTCTTTCTACTCTGTTTCATTGGTGTATACCAGAGGTCAGCAAACTCTTGAGACAGAAGAGTCAATCTTGTCTCTCACAACAATTTAAAAATTATTCAAGAGATATAAATATATTTTTACAATCAAATGAAATCACCCTTATTTAAATAATATCCCTTAACTTTTTTCAATTTTACTTCAGAGCCACATAGGCCCTGAGAGCCACAGTTTTCCAACCCTTGGCCTATACCTATCATTGTACGAATACCAGTCTATTTTAACTACTGTGGCAGTGTAATAGGTTTTGAGGTCAGGAAGTTTTAGGTTGGGTTGATGAGAAAAACAAATCCTGTCATACTCAGGTATGTGTAAAAAAGAGACCTATATAAATAAGTAAATATATATCAAGAAAATGCCCCAGCCCAGTCCAACTCAAGTCTTTAACTCCAATACTAGTCCGTAAGTCCCTCTGCAGACTATGTAGCCACAAATTCAATGATACAGAATGCAGGAAGATCCCAGGCCAGTGGGTGTAGACTAATGTGGATCTAAGATCTGTGGGAACCTGGCAGGGATCCAGCGGCCCTCAGGGTGGCCAGCAAGCGGGAAGGTGATCAGGTAGTGAGAGTCCTCCTCATGAGAAGGCCATGGCCCCACAGGGGCTGCATTAGGTTGTGATCTGATTGACAGGTCTCACTCTACCCCTACCCAAGAATGCCCAGTTGACATAACATCATATAACTCCCACAGGAAGTGAGCACCTCCTACTTTGTTCTTAAGAAATCCTGAGCTTATCCTGAGTCTCTTCCTTCTCCGTATGAGGTTAGACATTTTCCATTTCTTTAAAGAACGAAGTTGATATCTAGATCGGAATTGGATGGCATTTATAGAAAAGTTACACATAGTTTAAAAGACACCCCAAAATAACTCACTACTATCCAGTCGAGTCCAATCAAAAACAATCCTACACAGCATGGTCGATATGCCCCGTGAGTTTCCAAGACTTTAATTCCTTATAGGCCTCAGAGCTGCTGGTGGATTCAAACTGCTCTTCTTGCAGATTGCAGCCGAATGCAAAACCACTATGGCACAAGGACTCCTAAGAGAGTAAAAGAGTTCCCATAAACCCCATACCCAGCTTTGTTCCCCACATTATTGACATTGGAATGCTAATTTGTCCTAGTTAATAAACCAATATTGATAGGTGGTTATTAAGTCACGCCTACCCTTCATTCCTATTTCCTTCATTTTTCGTAGTGTTCATTTTTTGTCTCCAATCTAAGAGACTACATTGTAATTAATCACCATATGTCTATAGATTCCTCTTGATGTGATAGTCTGTTAGAATTTCTTTGTTCAGTGACCTAGATAGTTTTGAGAAGCATTGATCAAGTATTTTATAGAATACCTCTCAATATGGATTAAATTTTTTATCATGGTGATCTTAGACTAGGATTATGATTTTTAGGGGAAGAAAATCTGAGAGTTGTAGTGCCATTGGTGTCACTCTGGTGACACAATATACTATCTGTATGACTTATTATGGATGCTATTGATTTTCCTCACTTTTTAAATGTGTGCTCATTATGCTGTTAAGTTATATGGGCTTTGACATATACAGTATCATACATTAGTTTAAAATCCCTGAACACCATCCATGTTTCTTTTATTCAGACTTCAACACTCGCTGTTGAACACTTAGCAAACACATATAGTGTTGCAGGTGCCCTGAATGCATATTTATTCCTCGGGCTACTTAACTATAAGGTCAGCAGTTTGAAACGTCCAGGTTTTCTGTGGCAGAAAGATGAGGCATTCTCCTCGAGTGTAAAGACTTGGAATCTCAGAAGCTTACAGGGATTTTTCTACCATGTCCTATAGGGTCACTGTGAATCCGAATGGACTCAGTGGCACTGAATTTTCAGGTGGATAGTTTTGTTAGTCTCAGAATGCCATATTATTGAAATCACAGTGTATGTTCCTTTTCACGGTGGGTTTTCCCACTTAGAAATAATGCAATTAAGATTCAGCTACATCATTGTGTGGCTTGATTCCTAATTTTTCTATTTTAATAAGATTCCGTGTTATAGATTACTACACTTTTGTGGTGTTTTTCTATGCATATGTGTGTGTGTTTTAGCTCTTCCTTTATTGAAAGATGTCTTGGTTGCTTCCTATTTTGATGTTTATAAATAAAGTTACTGTCGTGAAGTTAAATTGCTTAATCTGACTCTTTTCTCTAAAATATTTGTAACTTCCACCCAGTGAATGTAAATAAGATGTAGGGCACTCTATTTGGGGGACTGGTCTGATCAATATAAGAGTGAGCCAACTCAGAAGTAGGAACACGAATCCCATGACTATCAAGACAGGACAGCCACCCCCCAAAGCCCTTGCAAGATGCCTACCTGAAGTGGCAAAGGCAGCAGAGGAACCCGAGGCCAATGCACTGAGACCATGAGAGAGCAGAGGAACAACATGGAGACCTTGAGGCAAAGCTACAGGGAGTGGTCCTAAACCACAGAGGCAGAGGCCAAGAGACTATGTGGCCAGTAGGTCAAGGACCAGCAAGGTATGCCTGCCAGAATAATCAGAAAGAGATGCTTCTGACAAAAGAACTTTATCCCTAACATTTTGAAACCTGGTACCTGCCCTAGTAACCCTCAGTAATTGTGAGTATAGCCTGTAAGTTTTCCTTGGGCACTGCAATGGATTATCATGCCCAGCAGAGAAATAGAGTGCTGTGGGAGGGCCGGTTGGTGTCGCAATAGGGTAATGAGGGTTGGAAGATAGAGCTATGTCTGCCCTTGACCTTGGCAATTGACCTTGGGTTGGTGTGGAATGGGAGTATCTTTCTTCCTGGTGTTGTCAGAGGAGGTCAGATGTGACCTCCCTGAGCTATTTCCTCTGTTAACCCCTACCTCACCACACTAGGTGTAGGGTATTTTGTGTGTGTGTGTGTGTGTGTGTGTGTGTGTGTAGGATATGCGTTTTAGAATCCATCAGGTAAACATTTAGCAACATGATTGCTGGACCATATGGTACAGCGACATTTATCTTTGTAAGATACTTCCAGGCTGTCCTCCACAGTGCATCGCCTTTGATGCATTCCAACCAACAACGAATGTCAATTCCTCTCCCTCCTCATCTTCACTGTGTCTGTGCTCAGGAATGAAGCCATGGAATAGATCTGTAGTGGCATCTATTGTTTTCACTTTCAATTCCCTAAAGACAACTGGTGTAGCAGTTACAGGTTGGCCTGCTAACTACAAGGTGAGCAGTTTGAATCCATCAGCCACTCCAAAGGGAGAAAGATGAAGTTGTCTGCTCCAAGAAAGATGTAAAGCCTCAGAATCCCCAAAGGGTTCTCCTCTGTCCCATAGCATCACTATGAGTTAGCATCCACTACATGGCAGTTGGTTCGGCCAAGGTTTGGAGTTTCATCTCTCTGAGTTTCACTTTCTTGATCTGTGAAACATGCCTATTAAATCTATTAAGTAGAATTGTGACAATTAAAGAATTGAATAGCATCTAAAACATTTAGAATTGTACCTGAGAGAAAAAGAATAATTCGAACTTTGATTCCTTAAAGTCACCGTGAATCACATTTTTTATAGATTTTATATTCTAAATCCTTGGAATAAAATTTGATCTTAGAATGTATATGTGCATTTTTATTATTTGCTACTTTGAAAGAGGTTTTCCTTGTAAGAGTGAAATGAGAATGTTAGGATATATGGTGTCTGGTGCATGGTAGACCTGTTATTTTCCTTTCCCCTTATGTTCCCAGATAAATGAACAAAATGGCCAGAATGAAATGCTGCTTACATATATGATTTCCTCTAGGTCAAAGTGATGCTAATGAAATGTTCAAGTGCACCTGAGAAACAGCAGCCCCATGTTGTGGTGACATATAAGAACTGAAAGCCTGACTGGCAGTTTGGGCAAGCTACTTCTAAATGTCAGCTTCCTCTCTTGTTTGGTGAGTGTATAAAATCATATACCAGGATTCTTAAATATAATTTAAGTTCATTGAGTGTTTGCAGCAACCAGAAGCAGGGCCTGAAGCCTTTCACCTTTATGGTTTCTTTTAATCTTCCAGCACACTCTTGTGGTAGGTGCAATTCTGATTTATCTTTTGCAAATGAGGAATTTAAGGCTCAGGAGGTATAGTAATTGTCCCCCAAACCACACGAAGGTTGTCTGTTTCCACAGTCAGTGTTCATAGACATCATGCTCCACTGCCTCGCATGGCTGAAGGGAAATGGGTATAAGAGTTACTGAGAAATAACTGAAAGCAATAGAGTGGGAAACAGGAAAATCAAATAATGTTTAACTGACAAAATATTCTTCCTGGGTAATTGGCAGGTGGCAGCCACCTATCTCCTATACCAAAAACTGAACCAAACTAACTGCCATGGTATTCATAACGACTCATAGCCACTTTATAGGACACGGTTGAAATGCCCCTGTGAGTTTTATAGGCTATAGCTTTGCACAGAAGTAGAAAACCTCCTCTTTCTACAGCAGAGTTACTGGTGGTTTTGAACTGCTGACCTTGAGGATAGCACCCCAAAGGATAACCACTATGCCACCAGGGCTCCTCATTACACTAATGACTCAAGACTCAACACAAAGATGATTCTATTTTGTATTTTGAACGATGTATGTATCAGACTGCAATCATTGTATGGCATGCTTATTTTCAATATTCCCAAACTAATGGTTTTGTGTTTGATACAATTTTATAAGAAAATCAGTCATTTCATTTCCCAACATAAGTTGGTTATCTCAACTAAAACTTAAGTGCATTCATGCTTCATGTAAACCTATGCATATGATTTCCCTTACTGTCCTATATGATATCATATATTTCCTTAGATCAACATAATGTACACAATCTTCATCTACATCTCTCTGCCACTGTTAGTTGCTGTCGAGTCTGCCCCAATTGATGGAAACTCCTTGTACATTGGAACAAAAGGCATCCTGTTTCTGTGTCATCATTTGCAAATTTGACCTTTGTGATCCACACAATTTCCATTGGCTGATTTTCAGAAATAAGTATCCAGGCTCTTCTTCCTAGTCCATTTTAGTTTGTCAGTCTCACTGGAACATGTTCATCACTGTACCAGATTGATGTGGCTGTACCTGAGGGGACTTGGCTGGAAATCAAACCCAGGTCTCTCATAAGGCAGATAGGAATTCTACTACCGAACTACCTTTGGCCCTCATCTTTGCAATTATGAATTTATAATTTGACGTTACGTTTGTGTAGCACTGGTACCTCTGTCACGAAACTCACCACAGAAACTAGTTCTTACATTGAGCTATATTTGTGCCTATCTCACACTATGTTAGCACTTCTCAAGGGTTGGGCCCATAAACTCTCAATGTCTATGAGAAACTGTATTATATGAATAATGTGGTATCAGGACTGGAGGACAGCTTAGTTAAAAATGATATGCAGATGGATACAACCTTACTTGCTGAAAGTGAGGAGGACTTGAAGCACTTACTAATGAAGATCAAGGATTGCAGCCTTCAGTATGGATTACAACTCAATGTAAAGAATATCCAAATCCTTCCAACTGGACCAATAGGTAATATCATAATAAGCAGAGAAAAGATGGAAATTATGAAGGAGCTCATCTTGCTTGGTTCCACAGTCAATATTCTGGGGAGCAGCAGTGGAGAGGTTACAGGTAAATCTGCATAAGACCTCTTTCGAGGACTGAGGTGAGCCTGACCTACATACATCATCATGGTAGTTTCAATAATTTTATATGTATGTGAAAATGGGACATTGCATAAGGAAGACCGAAGAAGGATCGATGCATTTGAATTATGTTGCTAGTGAAGAATATGAAAATAACCATGCACTGCCAAAAGAACAAATTTTTCTGGGAAGAAGTACAGCCATAATGCTCCTTAGAGGCAAGGATGGTAAGACTTCATCTCATATATTTTGAACAGGTTGTCAGGAGAGTCCAGTCCTTTGAGAAGGACATTATGCTTGGTAAAGTAGAGGGGCAGCGAAAAAGAGCAAGATCCTCAACGAGATGGATTGACACACTGGCTGCAACGATGGGCGCTGGCACAGAAACCATTGTGATACTTGATCCTAAAGATCAGAGCCCTTACTCAGTACTTTCTGTGAGCCCAGAAAAAGTCTATGAAGCCACACAATGGTCTGGAGACTATTTCAAGTAATAATCTCAAGACATTTCATTGACTTTAGGAAGCTTTTCTTATTCTATCGGATTGTTTTGTGATGAAGAATACACCCCGATGGATACATACATTTGATACAGTGATGTATCAAATATTGATCTCTTCTTTGGGTTTCACATGAAAATTTGCCATTATCAAATGGTCTTTAAATATCAACAGTGTTACTGGTGGCAAATGCCTCCGACATGTGGGTCATCCTGAGCTTTTTCCCACTTGAAATGCTTTTTAAAATATATTGTTCTCAGCGCCTCCTTGGATGTCATGTGTAGTCTGCATTTCTATTGTTGTCACGGGCAGCTTCAGGAAATAAAACCAATTTGAAAGCAGGGTTTCTTGCTATATTGTAAATGGGCATGGGCCCTTTCTTTTTGATTAATGAGGATTGTTGCTCTCACTTGTTTGTGCCAAGCTCCTCAGTTAAACACTTTTAGCTTATCTCTCCTGGAGATTTTATTTCCTCTCCCGTTTTATAAAGCTGTTCATTTTCCCCAGGGGCTCTTCGGCTACACCTACTCCCAGAGATGGAGATGCTCCGAGGGGACGTGGCACTGTCTAGAAAAGCTCAGGCCTGTCTGTTCGCCTCCTGGCGAAGTGGAGGCTTGATGGAGCAGTGAAGGGGAATAGCTGCATTATTACACATTTGCTTAATATAAGCAGATTGGGGTGGCGATTGCACTTAATATTTTAAAAATATATTTACAATGTAACCCTTTCACTGCAGACTGAATGAGAAAATATATGTGAATATGTAGAAAATGGTGAAGTGCCTTGCTTTGGAGTCATCAGATTTGCACAATGAAGTGATTTGCTTTTCTGCAAATTCTCCTTAAAAGGACACCCCACCCCTCCGCTCCACTTCACTGTCCTGCCCCCACAGAAATACAAGCTAATGATAAGTACAGATAGTGAATTCCATGTATTGTGCTTTGATAGTTTCTTCACTCAAGCAGTGCCCAACTGGGACCCCTAAGGTTTGTTTATAAGTCTGGGACATGTTCCTTGTAGTGCCTACAATACATCGAAACTGGTTTTATGACCTAGTCATTTCCAAGTGCTCATTTCGGCCCAGGCCTAGTATTACTTAATGGACAACTAACATTTAGACGGGGTGGGGGTGCCTCTGTCCTTTCTGCAACACCCCCTTTCCCTAAGGTGTCTGCCTACCATTCAGCCACATCACAGCTAGGATTTCTATTTCCCCTCTCTGTGTCCTTCATTCGGATAATAATGAACAACTCGAGTTTCTCTTGCTCTTAGCAGCCCGCAAAGACAGCTTTCGTGTTATTTGTTCTTCCTTCGCCAATGTCTCCCTATGCCCACCCTCCCTTTGCCTGTCTTTTGTAAGTGAAAGACCTCTATTGTTGTTATTGACTGCGAGCCAGACTGTTCCAACATATAGGGGCTCCATATAATGGAGGCCACATGTTCTAGAAGGTTTTCTAGGCTGTAATACTTATGGGAGCAGATCAACTTATGGGAGAGATCTTTTTCCAGAGATCTCTTTGGTGGGTCTGAACAAATGACGTTTGGGTTCGCAGCTTAAAAGCTTTACCAATAAACCACCAGGGATACATTAAGTGTCCTCAGTTCTTGCTGAACCTTTACTCATAGAAATGTTTTATTAATTTTTTTGTATAACATTCTGTGTGACCAGGCAGGTCAAAAAAGCCCTACCCTCTTCTAGTGGAACTGGATTATTGGATACAAGTGATCAGTGGGAATTTAAACATGTTTTGTTGTTGTTTTGTTTTGCTCTGGAATGGAGAAGATACAGTGATCTTCCTATTATGTTGCCTCAGCTGTTTTCCTTGGCTAAGATAGCTCAGGAAAATGAATATTGGCATATAAAAAAATAACAGCTACCATATACTAAATGGGCTAGTTACTATGGTAAGTACTTCATATGTCTTGGTTCACTGTATCATGAGAACATTGCTCTGAGTCTATTATTATTACTTGGCATTACTAAGAAGTGATTCTCAATACATATTTGTTGAATTCATGAATAAATGGATGGATGGATGTTCAAAGAGATTCCATAACACTCCCAAGGTCCAAACTTGAATTTCAAGTCTGTACTCTTTGTTATACGCCATAATTTGTCTTAAGAAAAGATTTTAAATTGTGACAGTCCTCCAAGCATTGCTATATTTGGCATTATATTATTTGCGATTCATTGCTATATTGACTTTTATATGGTCTCTCATCCACTTATTCTTATTTTTAAAAAGATTTACTGAACACTTACTGCATGCCAAGAACATTCTAGTCATAGGGGATAATGTGCTGAGGAAGATAAACAAAGACTCTCCTTACTGCTAATTCTTCAGAAAATTCTATTTAGACTATTTACCCATACATGTTGAGGATTATATGCCAAATTTCTCTATTCTCTATGCTGTTTATCTTTCTCAATGGCAGGATTATGTGATAAGGAATAGGGAGAGGGGAGTGAGCGAGCGAGTGAGTGTGCGAGCAAGAGAAACACTGAGGTCTGGTTCTCATTGACTCCTACTATAAAAATCAATGAATTGATGGGTGGATGATCATGCTATAGAAGGTGCATGATTCTATAAGGCAGATGTTTCATCTTTTCCGTTACCATCAGTGTTCATTGAATGTACAAGCACTGGAGAACTATTTTCATCCTTGGAGGGAAAGAAATGTCAGAAGATGGACGATGAGGCTTATCAGGGTCAGCAAAGGTCTAGATAACCCATCCCAAATTGTCTCACATGATCATTCCAGTGGTCATGGCCTGATGAGTTAGGCCACCATCGAGCAGGATAGGGACTGAAGCAAGCCAATGGGGCCCTATACAAGCTAATGTCATATTAGATACCATCGCCTTTCTCAAATCATGAACTGGTTGACTTCATGATTGAGGCTTATTTTATTAAATCTGTGCTCCACTTACTGTCTTGTCATACTGTCTCTTTCTTTCTGTCTTGAATGTATGGCTTCCTCTGTTGTGGTGGCAAACCACTAGGGAGAAACTTGATAGCTCTTCTCCAATGAAGAAAAGCCTGGCAACCTTCTATTCAAACAGTAAGGAGCCTTGATGGTGTAGTAGATTACCCATTGAGGAGTTAACCTCAGGGTCAGTAGTTCCAACCCAGCAGCGACTTCTGGAGAAAAATATGAAACTTTGTGCTTCTATTAATATTTACAGCCTTGTACAATAGGTAAATAGATATATATACTGATATCTTTATGTTAAGATTTAAGGTAGCAGGTGGACATTGGTCCTCGACTCAAGTACTTTCTCAACACAAAAAGACTGTTCTAATAATCTGACACTCTGTGATGCTCACCTTTCCAACATGATCACTAAAGACAAAAATGGGCGCATAAGCAAATGTGATGAAGAAAGTTGATCATGTCCGGCTATCAAAAATATAGCATCTGGGGTCTTAAAGGCTTGAAGATGAACAAGCGGCCATCTAGCTGAGAAGCAACATAGTCCACATGAAAGAGACACACAAGCCTGTGTGATCTTGAGGTGTCGATGGGATCAGGTATTAGGCATCGAAGACCCAGAACAAAATCATGCCAATGTGAATGGGAGAGATGTGTGCGGAGTGGAGACCCAAAGCCCATGTGTAAACAATTGGACATCCCCTCACAGAAGGATCACAAAGAAGAGTTGAACACCAATTAAACACACAACTTTCCTCTAGTTATTTAATGATTCCACCCCCACCTCCTACTATCATGGCCTCAATTCTACCTTACAAATTGGACTAGACCAGATCATGTACACTGCTATAGATAAGAGCCCGCAACACAGGGAATCAAGGATAGATAAACTCCTCAGGACCAACCATGAGAATAGAGATACCAGGAGGATAAGGGGAAGGTGGGGGAAGAAAGGGGGAATTGATCACAAGGATTGACATATAACTCCCTTCTAGGGGAACAAAGAACAGAAAAGTGGGTGAAGGGTGACAGAAGATGATATAAAAATAATAACCTATAATTTATCAAGAGTACATGAAGGAGGGAGGTGGAGGGATGAGGACACAATATCAAGGACTCAAGTAGAAAGAAAATGCTTTGAAAGTAATGATGGCAACACATTTGCAAATGTGCTTGACACGGTGGATGAATGTATGGATTATGATAAGAGATGAAAGAACCCCCAATAAAGGTATTGAATTAACAAAAGATTTATAGCCTCAGAAACCCCATATAAGGCCACTATGAGTCATAATGAACTTGATAGCAATGAGTTGAGTTTGGTGATTAGCCAAGCTGGTGGTGGTATTGGGGCCATGGGATCAGTTCCAACCCATAGCGACTCAGTTGTTCCTACAGCATCCTCACAATTGTTCTTATGTTTGAGCCCATTCTTGCACTCTCTGTGCCAGTTCATCTTGTGGAGGGGCTGCCTCTTTTTTACTGCCCTTCTACTTTACTGAATCGTGACTGGCAATAACGTTTAAAACACTCAAATGTGCTTGTAGAAAATTATAGTGTTTGAGATCTTTACCATGAATTATATAAATCTACCATAAATTACAGGGTTTGAGACTCTACTTTAGAGCTTTAACTCTTGTAATCATTGTTCTCAAAATTCTGAGCTGAGGATGATTAGGTAAGAAGGAAATCATTTGGAGGATAGAGCAGAATGACTGAGTATGTTCACTAGTTTGTAGTGCACAACACAGAGAGTGGGGAAAGAAAGGTGTCATGGTCTTCCTGGGTTTCCTTGTTGGACAAGTTCTAAGACACTCACTGAATTTATTGCATATACTGAGAATGGCTCATGACATTTGCCCCAGATAATTGGAGGCCACAGTTGTATGATGCTAGGGTAGGGTTGTGAAAGATGTGGCTACTCCAATCCTAGAAGCCATAAAGAGAGGAAAGAGTTGTTTCTTTTGTGCTATCATTTTGAAAATGGGGTTCCTCCACTGCCAACACTTCTAAGTGGGAGCGTTTTGTAGTGAAGATTCTCAAAACTATTTTAGTAAGGATGAACTGTCTCAGCCTGGAGCTTAAACAAAGTAGGAAACAATTAGACAGACATAAAAAGGGAAGAGGAACAGGGTGAGCACATTTATAATGACAATTTACTAAAACTGCAATAACACATGGCCTGGTGGAAATTTCAGTCTGCAAGGAGTTCAGACACCTGGTTTACTGCTTTCTTCTGCTTGCAGAGAACACAGTGCAGAGTCACCAGTCACATACCTTAATGCTTTCTCATTTGCTCCTTCCCATAAGCCCTATGAGATAGCTAGAGCAGTGAAGTTTTGTACTCGTGCCCATTCAAATTTATTTCTCTCCTTTTGGATATTGCAACATTTTTCTCCGGAGGATATTCTCTTCTCCAGTCCATGTCTGAGGCTGACATGGTTCTGTAACAGGAGAGAAGGAAATCAACACACACAAGGGTTGTGAAGACATGGTGTGTACTTGTGTCTGAGGTCTACTCCATATCTCTTATCACCCAGTGAGTTTAGGTTGGCTTTCTGCTCCTTGCACCTGACTAAATCCTGAATAATAAGAATAATAAATCCCTAATGGAAGTTTGGGAAACAGAGTCAGAGTCAGTGCGCTTCTTGGAGTGTTTACCTAATTTCTGGCTGAGATGGAGGCCAGGGCTAGGCTTCATGACCTCCAACCCTATGTTTCCTTCTTACTCAATCTATCTTGACTAAAAAATTCTGTCATAAATAGCTGTACAGCTTTGAAAGGATTGCTTAGAAAGTCCTAGCCTCAGTTTTCATTATCTGTACAATTAAGTGAATGGAACCATAGTCTCTGGTTTCCTTACCAAGCCTCACTATCTCTCATTGTTTTTTGAATTTAAATATTATTGATTTAAAATAATATTACCAAGGCACAAAACATTTTTATTCTAACCACTACCTATGAATCTCCTTTCACTACAGGGTTAACTTCTCTTCCTTCCCCACCAGTTGAGTGTCTCCCCTCATCGTCTTTTTTCCATGCACTTACAGGACTGTGCGTGTACTTACAGAAGCATTGCTCTTGTGTGGGCTCTTCATTTGTATCGAGCCTCAGTTGTCTCACACTGTAGGTGTGCCTTGTTAACTTCATTCTTTAAAACTGGTCCACAACATTGGTCTACTTTCTTTTATGGACCCATAACCTTTGAACAGATAACTGTGTAGTTTATGGCTGTTCATGTTGACAAACAAGGCTGCCATGGACCAGGCTGTCTGTACTCTTTTGATGTAAATGTTCTGGGAGAGATACCAAGGAACCCCAATTTATGGCCCTGCCTGTCTTGCATAAGGATTCTTATATCTCCGCATCATTGAAAGCCTTCAGGTCATTAAATTTTAAAGGCATTACCAATTAAATCATTGTTTTAAGTGTCCCTTTTTTATGATCTTTCAGGTGGTTGGCAACCTTACATTTATGATCTTTATTACCCGTGTGTATGTTTCCTGTGTAATTCTAGGTACGAGATGCTCTGCAAAAAGTGGATGGAAAAATAGAACAAAAATATCAGGGAATTTTCCCCCAAACTCTTTTAAGCCCTCTGGTCTCTGCCTAGATGGTTTAAACTGGCTAACCCAGGCCTCAGTTTAGTATTGCATGGAGCTGAGAACCAAACCCAGACTTGTGTCGAGTCTGACTCGTAGAGAATGTACATGACAGCGTAGAACTGCCAAGTAGGTGTTCCAAAGCTGGCCTCTGTATGAAAGCTAACTGCCACATCTTTTTCCGGTGAAGCCTCTGGTAGGTTTTTGATGAGCAGCAAGCACTTTAATCACTAGGTCACCAGGGCATCTTAGAGTGATAACCAGTGGTTCTCAACCTTCCTCATGGCACGAGCCTTTCATACAGGTCCTCATGTGGTGGTGACCCCCCCAGCCATAAAATTATGGTCATTGCTACATTATAACTGTAATTTTGATACTATGATGGATCAGGTGACCCCCCTGAAAGGGTCTTTTGACCCCCAAAGTGGTTGTGACCCACAGGTTGAGAACCGCTGGTGCTAAGAGTGGCACAGTAATGGGAATCCTCTCCCCTCTGTCCATTTGGAGTTGGTTATTAGAAGACTATCAGCCACCAAAGTGGGCTTAGAAAATTGAAAATAAATTATACAATGTCATGTCTGGCTGGAAAAAACTGAATTTGAGCTGTTGTTTAGTCCTACCCAACTGCCTGACATATAATCCCTGTCTCTAAAATCCTAGCCGAAAAAACATCCAAGTCAATGCTTGAACTCTGCCTCTTGGGGCGGCCAACTCCATCTGTGGTCCATCTGTTGATTAGAACCACCTTGCTGCTATTAACCTGGATCCTGCAGTTTCTTCCCACTGTCTCTGGCCTCAGAGAACAAATCTACCTCCTCTTCCACATGACAGGCTTTATGACATGTGATGACAGTTTCTGCAGTTCTTCAACTCGTCTTGTTTCCACATAAACTTGCAGGTTCCCACGAGTGATCCTTATTTGATGTAAGTTTTGTTTCAAGTACCCCCACCCCCCCAACCCCCATCCCTACCCGCCTTCCTGGTCACTTTCTATGAAACAATTTCTTATGCCCCTCTTAAAAATGTGGTCCTGAAATGTGTCACTAGATCTAGGTTCTTAGGCTATTTAAGCATCATAATACTAATAATGGTGTCTGTACTGAGCATCAGGTACTGTGCCAAGCCCTTTTCAGGCATTAACTCATTTAATCCTTGTGTAACCGTCCCAGGAGGAGATGCCTATATATCATCATGTAGCCAATGAAGAATCTCAGACACATGGGGAGGAAGGAATTTACCTAATACTGTGATGCATAGAACAAGACCCAAATTTTTTTTCCTTCACAGTTATTATCTTTCAGTGTATGTACCTAAGATCACATTGTCTGTTGTTGTTTTCATTGCTAATCCTACTAATAACACCCTGTTTGGCCACTCAAATCCCCAAGTCACATTAGAATGGGCTACCGGTAAGCCAGTTTTGCAGCCACGTCCAGGACCTGAGAGTGGCCCCTGTGAAATTGCACATAGCCTCACTTAGTCTATTAGAATTGGGACCCCACAGTACTGTTCAAAGTATCTCCCTCATCCCAGTTGTCTTCTCTGATTCAGTTAACTGGCTTTCTTGGGATGACTGGCTTCATACTTGACACTCTCATCCATGATACCATATACTACATATTTTTGACTTAGCTATACATGGATGGTCACCTTCATTTATTGTGCTTTCCTTTTCTGTTTCCTAGCAGGGAGCAGGCTCCCGGAGTGGAGGGGGTGGGCATGGTCTGCAGTTTTATTGAGGTCATCTACTCTATTTTTCCTTCCCTGCAAGAAGGATCAAAACATTTACCAACTTGTCATCTGCTTCATGGAACAGTCAGTGTTGTTTATGTTCCTTCTGATTTTTTGTTATCATGATATGCTTGAAAATGATATAGTGCACAGGACTTGTCAGCTTGGTGTCTGCATCTCTTCTTTAGAAAAAATATATTTGTATTTGTTTTCATTTATTAGCCAGAAAATAAAATGGTTTCTCTTCCTTTCCTAGCCTGAAATGAAATTTATTCAAAAATCCAGAAATGATTTTGTATATATCCCAGCAATAATTTTCTCCTTTAATTCGGAAGTAGATTGACTGGCACCATAGAAAAATCAAGGGGTGGGTGGTTGGGGATGGTGTGAGGAGCTGTTTTCTCCTATTCTATCATTATGTGACTGTATGGATTGTCAGAAGTCATTTCCATTCTGTGAATTTCTCTTGCTTCATCCAGAAAAATGAGAGGAGTTGGGGTATTGGTGATCCAGTGGCAATATCCTTGCTTTCTTTCTATGCAGGACACCAATTTGGTTTCTGTCCAACGAACTTTATGCATAGATACCATCTATCTGTCAGTTGGTGATGCATGTTACTAAGACGCTGAATAGATTAGTGGGACTTCCAGATAAGATGGACTATGATGAAAGGTCTGGCAAACTGCTTGCAAAAAATCAGCATATGGACCACCTTGGTCTGAAAGAAGTAACTACAGGGATGGCACAGGATTGGCACCAATTTATTCATGTGTTCACTGGGTGACTATGAATCAAGTGCCAACTTGATGGCACCTAACAACAACAATGTGAAAGGACCAGAATAGAATGATGGCAGACTCTTCACAATTCAGATTGGACACAATTCTTATAACAAAAGACACACATCTCTGAAATATGCAAACAGCTTTGTGTGGGTGCTTTATAAATCTCTATCCAAGCTTCATTTAAAAAAGGAGAGAAAGAAAAAAGTCATTCTCGTGCTTGGTCTAGAAGAAACATTGCTTATTAAAATTTAGAGGACAGAACATTCTGAGTGTTACTTATTGCTGGCTAGGCCAAAAATAACAGCCACAGTTGGAACACTGGAATTCTTTTGTATCCTAAGTCCTTGTGTGGATGGCAATAGGCAAATCAGAGAGGTACTTCTACCTTTGGGGTTTTGAAAAGGGAGTCAGAGGCCCTGCTTTGGGGCTTGTTTCTTACAACATATACTTTGGAGACCAGACCCCAAAGGTTGTTGGGGGCTTCTTGAAATTCATTCACACACTAGTGTGATTAGCTACCAGCTTCTTAAAAAATATATGTTTTCTGTTAAAATGTTCACTTTTTGTTTCTGTGGCTAAAAAAGTGAAACTATCACATGAGAAATATCTGGGAAATACCTTCTAAACTCTGTGCAACTACATTTGCAATGACCGAAGAGGCCTGAGTGAATCGTTTCATTTCTTTAATGGAATATAAATTTTAAAATGGTTTTGATAAGATACTAGTGAATATCAAATATATTTACTTTGGAAATGCAGATTTTTAAAATGTCAATTTCATGAGGTTTTACCTTGCTTTTTTTTGGTTTGTTTGATTATACATGGAATATCCTTTGTGGAAGGGAGGATTTATTGGTTTTGAGTGTTGTTTTCTTTGTTTCTTTACCTTTAGTTTATGGGTATTTCTATTAGTTAGAAATATGCACAACCTGTATGTTTGCACATTTCTCTCAGTAATATCTGCATAAGAGAATATTATCAGAGCCAGCAGTGTGTAACATTCTAAAGTGAAAGAATGTGTTTATTTGTCTCTTGCTTCTGGAGAAAACTCTTTCTGGTGAAAATGAATGGATACACTTAAAAAGTATGTAGAACCTCTAGCCTCAGTCCTTGACCCAAGAAATCTTCACTGTGTTTCTCAGAATACTGACAAGTTTGTAAAGAAGTAGAAGGAAAAAGAGAGTTGAAACCCACTACCATCGGCATGATTTGCTATCACACCAACCCTACAGGACAGAATCAGACTGCTTCGTAGAATTTGTAGTCTTTATGGGAATAGACCGTCCCACCTTTCCCCCATGGAGCGGCTAGTGGGTCTGCACTGCCAACCTTCATTAGGAGATCAATACTTCACCCATTGTGCCACCAGATTTCCTTGAGAGTTAAAATCATGCTTCATTTGGCAAAACTAGAATTGAGTCATAATTGACTTAATAACAATGTGTTTTGTTTTGTTTTCGACATAGGGTTGCTGTATGGCAGGATCAACTCGAAGATATTGGAGATGTGTAAATTACATGTATGTTCAGTTACATGAAAAGATCAATGTTAAGTTACATAGATAAGATGTATTCACCTGTTAGGCATGCTGAAAATTCACTTTTAAAGTGATGGGGAATGGGCATTGCAAATATTAAATTAAGAAATGGCACTCAGATTAAAATAGTTAGGGTGTCCTTTTGGAACTATTTTAAATTTATTACCCTTAAAAATGATTCTCTGCTCTCTTTTGGAATGAGGTTTTGCTCTGTTTTATTTGGGTATTGGTTTCATGGGGGGTGGAGAGGCGAATCTATGGAAACAGTAACTGGAATAATAGTTTCCTGAGTTTATGGCAGGGGAGGGGTGTGTGGGGGGCAGGGAATGGGGAGCTAAGCATAATGAGTCCAAGGGATTTGTTCTGAAATTGATTGTGGTGATGATTGCGCATCGTTAAGGTATATTTAAACCATTGAATTGTATTATATGCCATTAAATTATATGTCAATAAAAGTGTTAAACTTTTTTAACATTTGTAAAAATAATTGAATGAAAAGATGATTGGATTTTTCCTTTAGAAAGAAAAAAAAGAAATGCCACTATGGATTATGTGCATGGAGTAGGTCTAATTATTGCATTACTCTCCAACATCCCCATTCCAAGTGTTGTCCGACTGCCCTCTGACCACTCATGGTTTTGCTGAGAAGGCAGCTTGAATCTTAATGCAATTCTTTGGTAAGGAATGAGTCTTACTGGAGCTCCCTTGTACATAATGAGTCATTTCTAATCTAGCTGAAGTCCTGGTAGTGTAGTGGTTACGTGCTGGGCTGCAGTCGTCATGGTCGGCAGTTCAAAACCACCAGCCATTCTGCGGGAGAAAGACTGGGCTTTCTACTCGCATATATAGTTACACTGTCGGAAGCCCACAGGGAGAGTCACTGTGAGTCAGGACTGACTCAATAGCGATGAGTTGTGTTAATGATTTTCTACCAATTTTACTTTGATATATCTATTTGTGCGCTGGTGTCCCTGTCAAGTAAGCTTTGGACTGCTAACCCAAGGTGGGCGGTTCAAAACCTGCCAGTCACTCCATGGGTGAAAGATAAGATTTACCACCTCAGATAAGATTTACAGCCTCAGAAACCCTCTATAGGGTCACTCTGACTGAATTGTCTTGATGGCAGTGGTGTTGAGTTTGGGGTTTATAACTATTTGTGGGTTTCTTTGACCTTATTGTATTTGGAATTCATTGGGTTTTATGAATGTGTATGTTATTGTTTTTCAATAAATTTTGGACCTTTTCAGTGATTATTTCACTAAATATTTTTTTCCTGGCATTTTCTCATTTCTCTCTCCTTCTGGTACATCTGGAGCCCTGTTGGCACAGTGAGTTAAGCATATGGCTGTTAATGCCTGCTGAGTATTTCAAAACCACCAGCTGCTCTGTGAGAGAAAGATGGGGCTTTCTACTCCCATAAACAGTTACCATCTGGGAAACCCGCAGGGGTAAGTCTCCTCTGTCCTAGAGGGTTATGGTGAGTCAAGATTGGCTCAATGGTTGTGAGTTTGAAGTTTGGTTTCTGGTACTTCTATGAGTGGATTCGTGTACCTAATGGTGTTTCACACTTCTAGGTTTCTTGACATTTAAAAATATCATTTTATTGGGGGCTCATACAACTCGTATCACAATCCATACATACATGCATTTTCTCAAGCACACTTGTACATATGTTGCCATCATCATTTCCCAAGCATTTTCTTTCTACTTGAGCCCTTGGTATTGGCTCATTTTCCCCCTCCCTCCCCCCTCCCTTATGTACCCTTGATAATTTATAAATTAGTATTATTTTTTCATGTCTTGCACTGTCCAATGTCTCCCCCCCACCCCCTTGTCTGTTGTCCATCCTCCTGGGAGGGAGTTATAGGTAGGTCGGTGTGATCGGTTCCCCGTTTCTCCCCCCACCTTCCCCTTCCCCTCCTGGTATGGCCACTCTCAATATTGGTCCCGAGGAGTTCATCTGTCCTATATTCCCTGTGTTTCCAGCTCTTATCTGTACCCATGTACATGCTCTGGTTTAGTCAGATTTGTAAGGTAGAATTAGGGTCATGATAGTGGGGGAAGGAAGCATTAAAGAACCAGAGGAAAGCTGTGTGTTTCTTTCGTGCTACACTGCACCTTGACTGGCCCGTATTCTCCCACTACCCTTCCATAAGGGGATGTCCAATTGCGTTCAGATTGGCCTTGGGCCTCCAATCTGCACTCCCCACTCATTCACATTATGATTCTTTTGCTCTGGGTTTTTGATGCCTGATACCTGATCACATTGATACCTCATGATCACATGGGCAGGTGTGCTTCTTCCATGTGGACTTTGTTATTTCTCAGCTAGATGGCCAGTTGTTTATCTTCAAGCCTTTAAGACCCCAGATGCTATATCTTTTGATAGCCAGACACCATCAGCTTTCTTTACCACATTTGCTTATGCACCCACTTTGTCCGCAGTGATCGTGTCGGGAAGGTGAACATCTCAGAGTGCTGGACTATTAGAACAAAGTGTTCTTGTGTTGAGGGAGTACTTGAATAGAGGCCCAATGTCCAGCTGCTACCTTAATACTAAACCT
This sequence comes from Echinops telfairi, assembly GCF_000313985.2. Lineage (NCBI taxonomy): Eukaryota > Metazoa > Chordata > Mammalia > Afrosoricida > Tenrecidae > Echinops > Echinops telfairi. Next base: position 3,952,282 of record NW_022103917.1, on the reverse strand, counting down.
ATAAATATATGCACATACATATATTACCCCATTGTCATATATGAATATATTTACATGTACATGCCTGTATCTAGATCTCTATAAATGCTCTTTGCCTCCTAGTTCTTTCCTCTAATTCCTTTTACTTTCTTCTTGTCCCCCTAGTATGTTCAGCCTTCATTTGGGTTTCAGTAATTCCTCTTGGTTACATTGCCCTTGATAAAGCCCTACCAGACCTCTTACACCCTTCTTGTCATCGATTTTCAGTCACTTGTTGTTCCCTTGTCACTGGGTTTAGTTTGTTGACATTTTTCTTAGTCCCTTTTACTTTGGCTTGCCTAATGTCTATTGCTCTATCTTAAAGTACACTTATTCTTTCTCTAGTTAGTTTAAATCTAATTCTGAGACAAGTAAGTTTCGTTACAGTTATTTTACTTTTCACCAATGGAATTTTCACTTGGTTCTTTTATAACATTGATATTGTCATTAATATACTCTATTTGATATGGCATTATCCTTATACCTTCCTTTCCTCCTTTAATCATTGATTTCTTTAGTTCTACAAACATGTTTACAATGGTGATGTTGAAATCAGTTCAAAACAAATTTACCATCTTGGTCATTGTCATGGGTATTTTTGTTATCTACCTTTTCCCCCTAGTGTATGAGTTATTTTTTGCATGTTGTCCAACTTTTTTATTGAACACTGAAAATCTTAGTAATATATTGTGGGAAACTTTAAAATGCATATGTGCATTTAAGAGGCAATCCTACAGAAATCTCACTTATGTGAACAAAGACATATGGTTCAAAAATGTCCATTTTGAACATTTTAAACATGTCTAGCATTGAAAAAAATGATAGAAACCTTTATGTCCATCGAACCATATTTTTACACAACCACTATTTCCTTATGTGTTTGTTTATCAACTGTTTCTTTCCTTCAGGAGATATTTGTGTAATATTGTGCTTGCTAATTTCCCGCAAAATATGTAAAAAAATTGGCTTAGTGACACTTAAGAAGATGCCTAGGGTGTGTGTGGGGGGGTATGGGAATAACTTATTTTCAGTCCAGATAAGAAAGCACGTGTCATTTATGTAAAAATAGATTATTCCTCTATAGATGGGCATAAGAGTTTTCATTGATTTTTCAATGTGAGCGATGTTAGAATAAACATTCTTAAATCATGTGTCTGCATATACGTGTGTGAGTATTTCTGTAGAATCAACTCTTAAAGTGCAATATGCATTTTAAATTTTCAAAGGAATTACTTCCATGCCCTTCAAAATAGTTGCACCTATAGACTCTCCGACTAACAGTGTAGGAGTATTTCCTATCGCCACACTTATATTCCATCACACTGATAGAAGAAAAAATACTCCTTTGTTTGAAGTTATTTCATGGTAATTGGAGTTGAATATTTTTCTTAGATATGTGTGGCTATTAATCTGTTAACTACCTAGTCTTTCCCATTATATACTTTAGAAAATCATTTTATTAGGGGTTCATACAACTCTTATCACAATCCATACACACATCAATTGTGTAAAGCGCATTTGTACATTCATTGCCCTCATCATTCTCAAAACATTTTCTCTCCACTTAAATCCCTGGCATTAGGTCCTCATTTTTCCCTTCCCTTCCCGCTCCCCCCTCCCTCATAAGCCCTTGATAGTTTATAAATTGTTGTTTTGTCATATCTTGCCCTGTTCGATGTCTCCCTTCACCCACTTTTCTGTTGTCCGTCCCCCAGGGAGGAGGTCACATATAGTTCCTTGTAACCGGTTCCCCCTTTCCTACCCTCTCTCCCTCTACACTCCCTGTTTCGCCACTCGCACCACTGGTCCTGTAAGGCTCATGTGCCCTGGATTCCCTGTATTTTCAGTTCCTATCAATACCAGTGTACATCCTCTGGTCTAGCCAGACTTGCAAGGTTGAATTCGAGTCATGGTAGTGGGAGCGGGGAGGAAACATTTAGGAACTAGAGGAAAGTTGCATTTCTCATCATTGTTACCTCGCACCCTGACTGGCTCATCTCCTCCCCGAGACCCCTCTGCAAGGGGATCTCCAGTGGCCTACTGATGGGCTTTGGGTCTCCACTCCGCACTCCCCCCATCATTCACTATGGTAAGATTTTTTGTTTTGATGATGCCTTATACCTGATCCCTTCGACACCTCATGGTTGCATAGGCTGGTGTGCTTCTTCCATGTGGGCTTTGTTGCTTCTGAGCTTGATGGCCGCTTGATTACCTTCAAGCGTTTAAGACCCCAGATGCTATACTTTTTGATAGCCGGGCACCATCAGCTTTCTTCGCCACATTTGCTTATGCACCCATTTGTCTTCAGTGATCCGTTCGACACCTCGTGATCACACAGGCTGATATGTTCTTCCCTGTGGGCTTTGTTGCTTCTGAGCTAGATGGCCACTTGTTTACCTTCAAGCTTTTAAGACCCCAGATGCTATATATTTTGATAACCTGGAACCATCATTATATACTTTTTAAGAAAATCAGGTTGGTTGCAATTCTTTTTTTTTTTATATGAGTACTTCAGAAATTCATTTGTCTGTTATTATCTCTAAAGTTCCACTAATTTCTCCCAACCTCTTGCTTATGTTTTCACTGGGATAAAGAAGGGGTGCTTAAAAATAAATCCTTCTGAGGATGAATAGACCTCTTTCCCTTTTATTCCATTAAAATTTCTCCTTTACCCACTAGCTGCAAGATACAGCACTAAAATGGTTATTTGAGGCTGTATAATGAAAGAAGTTGGCCCTGACATTAGGATCTGACCCAGTATTATCAGAAAAGACTGAGTGTTGCAAAGAGCTGGTCTGGTGTGCATTAGTAGGACCTGATCTTATCTTGTGGAACACAACCAATTTTACAGACCTCCAACACCAGACAAGGCTACTCTGGGACCATGATGGATCTGAACGAAAACACGAATGCTCTATAATTATGTTCAAATACAAACAAAACAGGAACAAAGTGCAAGTCAGGAAAATGTCTAAACACCCCTCGATACTGGTTAACTGAAGTGGTTGCTGTTTCTCTACCACCTACAGTTTCCTTTTCCTTTCAACTGCCCTTCCAATAGATTTGATGTATGACGACACACTAAAATAAAAACCCGAACTCACTGCCACCATGTTGATTTAGACTCAAACAACCATGTAAGACAGGTTAGAACTGCCACTGTGGATTTCTGATACTTTAATTCTTTTGGGGAGTAGAAAACCTTTTCTTTATCCCTTGGAGCTACTGGTGGTTTTGAAGTCCTGACAATGTGGTCAGCACCCCAAAGTGTCACCACTATACCACAAGGGCTCCTAATAAGATACAAATCAAAGAATTAATCCCACTTCCTGACAGCATACAATCCAGAGCAAAGCCTCACTTGCTTAAACCCTCCCGCAAATCAGTTCATAGAACCCATTCTATGAGAACTCTGTACAGATTCTCCTGGTGTGCATGCTGTCTCATTGCAATGAGTAATAAACCCCAAAGTTTAAAGCACAAGTGTGTTCTGGGTGAGATTGTATTGGAGGGTAATTATGATACACATGATGGCTCATATTTAAAGTCTTTTTGTTTTATATTTTAGCTGCACAAGATCACTTCCCATCTAATTAAATACATTGCTGCTTTGTTGCCTCTCTGTGTGAGTCATAAGGTGCCCATATAGTAGTTACTCATTGGGCTGCTAAGCACTGAGTCAGCAGTTTGAATGTCCTCTCTGCTCTGCTGCAGATAGACAAGGCCTTCTGCATCCGTAAAGATTTACAGCTTCAAAAACCCGCAAGGGCAGTTCTATTCCATCCTGTAGGGTCACTATGAATCAGATTCCACTTGATGGCCGTGGGTTTATGTTGATGAATGAGTTGTAAAGTAGTTTAAGTTTTGAGAACTAGTATATGTATGAAAGTAAATATTAAGCATTGGAGAGTCATTGTGTATTGAAAGTTGACAGAACACTGAGTTGGTGTGAGAAGATCTGAATTTGAGGCAAACTAGTAGGATGGGTTTGGGGAAATGTGTAACCCTTCCTGAGCTTCATCTTCCTCCTGTGGGATCACAATATATATAGGATTGTTGTGAGGATTGAAAGATGCCCTGTGCATAGGAGGGCTTTCATAACTTAAGAAATGTTCTGGAAATACAAAGTTTATTCATGGGGAACAGACAGCACGGTTTCACATCCCCCTCCTGCATCCCCACTACCCTCCACCTCCCCACCAAACAAACAAACCCAATGCTATAGAGTCAATTCTGATTCAGGATAGAGAGGGACACTTGTCTAATACTGTGTCCTACAGCCAAATGGAAGTTGGCTTGAAATCCAGTCTTAGGATTCCAAGGCTAGTCTCTTATTGACTGCATGACATATCTTTTCTCCTTCATCGGGCTGCCTTTGGGTTTTGCTTCTCTACAATAAAAAAAATTAAGCAAGCAAATAATTTTTACAAGGTCACACTATCTTTCAGAGGCCAACTCCCCAAATCCCACAAATACTTCACAACATTACTGTCTTTTGGGTACTTCCCAGATTATTGCTAAGCAACAGCAGTATATTTACAAAACTAATTGCCAGCCTTTTCATAGCCAACTGATTATTGTATGTACCTCTTTCTACGCTAACTCACTGGATTGGAACCAAGATCCAGGGTGTAATTTGATGGTGGTTTCTGTTGTGTTTGCTGTGCCTTGCACTGAAGGTTTTACAGAAGGGGTGAAGTAACGATAATCTCCGACTGGGAGAAAGTGTTCTCTTCACTGATTACAAATCACTGTCACTTTGCTGATTAGCTCTTTGTTCTGGTTACTTATCCTTTCTACCATGCTTGACTGTTCAAATCACCAAACAGAAGGATGCAAAGATTTTTGGGGTCTGTTTTTGCTGTGTTGCAGATGCAGTAACCATATGGAACACCAAAGCCGAGGGCCTTAAGTATGAACCAACATGTCCTAGTTTTGATCCCCCCCTTAGCATTTTGAGGATGTGTCTTATTTATCATTGCCAACGTGCAGTCTTTACTGCAGAACGTGAGTGAAATTGTGTGTGTGTGTGTGTGTGTGTGTGTGTGTGTGTGTGTGTGTGTGTGTGTGTAGAGAGTGGGAGGGACACCGAGGATATGAGAAAAACCATTTTAATGCTACCGGCAAAAATTGTAAAGATGAGATTGTCTATAGGTTTATTTAGGGGTTGTGGTGGCTCAGTGGGTTAAGCACCAGGAAGCGATGCCAGCCCAGTATCCACTCTGGGAGCAAAAGGTGAACCTTTCTGCCTCTTTAAAGATTGTTGGTGGGGGGGGGGGGCGGCCCCACCAAGGCCCAGGTGGGAGTGGCATCCGGTGCGGTATCTTGGGGCACAGATCGCCTGGCTCATTCCTCCTAGTGTCCGTGCTGCCCACGACCAAAGTGTTGGAGCTTGACGCCGGGACCCTGAGGGGGTGGCAGCCTGAGCCCTGGAGACGTGAGGCTGGAAGGCCCCAGAAGACTTGGACTCCCAGCCTGGAAGTTACAAGATCTGACACTACGGACCAGCCAAGTGGGTCAGCACCTCGGTTGAATCGATGGGCTGGGATTCAGCCGTCCAGTCTGGCTTTAGATAACTCAACAGCTATGTTGGAGGCAAAAAAAATGAGAACAAGATGGAATTAAAGATGACAGCTCCAGTGACAAGCTACGTGGAGCTATGTTCTGGCCATTTCAGTGGGTCTGCCATTAGCAATATACCTGTATAGCCCCTCTGACCAGCAATTGATCCACCTAAGCCTTCGGAGCCAGAGGTCTCCATTGAAGACAGAGTCAAAATGACTGTGTTTGTAAGGTTTTTCCACAGATTCTCTAGTGCCCCAAAGAACTGTTGACATTAGCAAACTTCCTGAGGGAAGAAGGAAAGGTGTTCGCTGAAAAAGTTTACTACACTATAGCCTACAATAGCCCTGTTGAATTGCTTAACGGAAATAATGAAGTGTGTGGCTGATTCTGAAAGATGAACCGTGTAAAGAAAATGAATGAGAGAATGAAGAAAGTTGCATTGCTAGGGGCAAAACCCTGTTTCAGAAAGACCTCTGCAGTACCTAAAAATAAAGCATGTGTCTAGTCCCACAGCATAATCTGTATATTCGCAGTCACAGCCACAGAAATCTGAGGGAGCTGTTCTATTCTGTTCTACGGGGTTGCTTTGAGTACGAATCACTTCAACGTCAGTGGGTTTGGGTATAGTTTTTGTTTTGCCAGGCTTTTATATCTTGCCAGGCATTGGTTATACAAGTACATCTATTATTCTGCCTTTATCCTCTTGGAATACATGTTTGTTTTGGCCCAGTGAAATTATGGGAGAAGCATTGGACTGCTAACTGTAAGGTCATCTGTTCAAACCCACTAGCTCCTTTGTGGAAGAAAATGAGGCTTTCTCCTTTCATGAAAATTCACAGAGTGGCAAGCCTTAAGGATCCGTTCTGTTCTATCTGATAGGATCATACAAGTTGAAATTGACTTGATGGCAGTGGGTTTACAGCCTTACCCAAAAGGATTTGGATACATGCTCACATGGGTCTTTTATTCATTCACGCCTTGGCTTGCTACCTTTCACACATGTTTGAGGCCTTTATCATGCTGTATTCCCTGCTGGGTATGATAATCCAGAGTGACTAAGATACAGACCTGGTCTTATGGCACTAAAGCAGAACTTTTATGAAGCAAGAGTTAGAGGGGTAAAAAGAAGAGTTGGTACCAAAAGCTCAAGTAGAAAGATGTTTTGGAAATGTTGATGGCAACAGATGTACAAGTGTGCCTAATACAACTGAATGAAGGATTGTTAAAAGATTTGTAAAAGTCCCCAATAAAGCATTGGAGCCCTGGTAGCACCATGGGATAAGATTTGGGCTGCTAACTGCAAGGTTAGTGGTTCAAATACACCCGCTGTTCAGCAGGAGAAAGGTGAGTTTGTCTGCTCCTGTAACAGAAACCCTATATAAGGTCACTATGAGTTGGAATTGACTAGATGTCAGTGGGTTTGTGTTTTACACAATTGCTGAAGAAAATGTGGGTGCATAAGCACATGTGGTTAAGAAAGTTAATGGTGCCCGGCTATCAAAAGATATAGCATCTGGGGTTTTAAAGGCTTGAAGATAAACAAGTAGCCATTGAGCTAAGAAGCAACAAAGCCCACATGGAAGAAGCACACCAGCCTATGTGATCATGAGGTGTCAATGGGATCAGGTATCAGGCATCAAAGAACAAAATATCATATCTTTGTGAATGAGGTGGAGTGCAGAGTGGGGACCCAAAGCACATCTGTAGTCAACTGGACATCCCCTTACAGAAGGGTCGTGGGAAGGAGATGAGCCAGAGTGCAGTGTAGCAACAATGAAACATACAACTTTCCTCTAGTTCTTAAATGCTTCCTCCCCCACCCCACTATCATGATCCCAATTCCACCTTACAAATCAGGCTAGACCAGAGGATGTATACTGGTACAGATAGGAACTGGAAACACAGGGAATCCAGGACAGATGAACCCCTCAGGAGTGAGAGTGATGATACCGGAAGGGTGGAGGGCAGGTGGCGTAGAAATGGAGAACCGATCACAAGGATCAACATATAACCCCATCCCTGTGTTACGGACAACAGAAAATTGGGTTAAGGGAGAAGTCGGACAGTGTAAGATATGAAAAAAATATATATCAAGGGTTCATAGGGGGGTGCAGGTAGGGAGGGGGGAAATGAGAAGCTGATACCAAGGCCTCACATAGAAAGCAAATGTTTTGAGAATGATGATGGCAACAAATTTACAAATGTTCTTGAACAATGTATGTACGGTGATAATAGTTGTACGAGCCCCCAATAAAATGATTTAAAAATAAATTATAAAAAAGAGTCCCCAATAAAATGATGAATTAAAAAAAAAAGAAGGTGACACAAGACAAGGGTACTAAGCACTGTTTTTTTTGTGGGGGTGACAGTTCTAGAATTCCTTTCAGATCTGTAGATGGGGCATGTGCTATACAGTTCATTTCCACAGTGGTACTTCCTCTCCATTAATAAGGCCTCAGGAAGTGCCAGCATACTTGAATATTGATGTAGATCGATTTTTAGGAAGACACATCTGCTGTGCAAGTTCAAATACCACATGTCTGAATCCAATAGGAATGATACTAGACTTATCTGGCCACAGATGGCAACATAGACATTTTTCAACAACAGAAAAGTGTGGGTCAGACTCATGCAAAAACCAATGGTCACAAAGATGGTATAGGACTTGGCAACATTGCATTCTATTATACATAAGTGTGACCCAACTCATTGGCAGTTAACAATAGTATGATGTAAAAGGTTAAGTGCTTTGCTCAGCATCATGTAGATAATGTTTCAGAGACTAGGTTTGATTCAGGCAGTTTGACTCCAGAGACGATGCTACTAATCCTGTGCTAGTCTGATTCTCTAGGAGTCGCCATAATTACATTTTCCTGAGTTGTATTCCCTCACCCTCTCCTATCTATGTCAACTCTTCTTTAAAAGACAAAACAAAACTGTACTGCAGTGCTAAGTGCTCATACAGACAGACACACACAACAAAACATTTTAAAAATAGGAATTCTCACACACACACACACACACACACACACACACATTCTTTGCTTTCAATGTGTCTGCAGAATCATGCTTGATACATGACTCAGATCAGAGAGCAAAGAGACCGATTCTGTTTTATCATCAGGCAGAAAAAAAGAAGCTTCCTTTAGACATTCTAAGCATAAGGCAAAAGGAATGGTGGGGTGCTAATTAGCTCTAGCTCTACCAGCCTGCTGTCCTTTGTTGAGGGCCAAGAAGGAAAGAGGTTAGATTGTGCATAACAATATGGTCCACTGGCCTGATTACAATGCTCCAAGAAGGATTTTGCAACATGAACATATGGACATTTTACAGTATTTACAGAGGAAAAAAGTGCACTGATAGGCATACAGGTTTCAAATGCCTTTATGTTGGAAACTTGCTTGGTTTCTTCCAATATGTACTGTATTGTTGTTCACTGTCACTGTCTTTCTTCCTGTGTGACTGGCTAGCTATTTAAAGAAAATACGTTCCTCATTTATAACCTGAACTATGATGAACTTAGATGAAATTTTAAATATACATTATTTGAAAAATAGCTTCATTTTAATGGAAAGAACATTGGTCTTACAGTCAGAAATCAGAGGGTTGCATCTCATCTCTGTTCTGCACGTTAATTATGCTTTCCTCATAGCTGGAAAAAATCAAACCATCAGGCACCCTAGTTTCATTTTAAATGAAGGCAAATTTCACTTCAAATTAATGCTCTAAAAATTCAAATTGTGTCCCAAGAGTGTCTAGAATTTCAATTGCTTTTCTCTAGGAAGCCCCCTTATTCACTCTCTGAGGTCTCATTTTCATACCTTCTCTTTTCAAAATCCTTGAATGCCCCCATCCACTTAACTCTCTGCCCTAATCCTAGTCATATACCTCATGGAGGAAATGGGAGGCATGGAGAAGAGTCTGTTTCATCTTTTGATTAGGGAATTCCCAAGCCTTCTGGCTTAACTACTCTCTTGATCTTTTCTTACTACCTAGGAAGTGTCCCTTGTCCGATCACAGGGCAATTCCTCTACAATTGAACCAGGTGAGTTTCCTTGCATCTAGTCAGATGCTTTCAGCTTTTAGCCACACCCTCTTTCTCATAATTTATTTCTCTTGCAATTCATTCTTATCTCTCTCTCTCTATATATATATATATATATATATATATACACACATAAAACCATAGCTCCTACTTTTAAGACAAAACCATATGAGAACATAGATTTTTAAAGTTCCATTTACACTGAACCTCCCATCGCCTATCAGTCTTTCTCTTACACAGTTGGCTTATAAGTTTGTCCTAGAATTTTGACTCTTTTTAGGAATTTACTAAGTAGATTCACCCCATACCTACTGCCATACACTATTTCTATTCCTATCCATGAGCCATTTTTATTTCCTTCACACATAGCACATATCAAAAATGGATAAAAAACAGTGAGAGAAAATAGTGATGGATAAGATTAGAATGGTAGGGATGGTTTTGTTTGTTTGTTTATTTGTCCCTTCTCCCACCCCATCTGCATATATTATAGGTCTTAAATACTCAGGTTTATGTACTCTACCTGGTAGGTGTCATAATGCCAAAGATATTTTTTGAGCAAGTTAAATTTATGAAAAGGGGAGAGAGTATGGATTGAATGTTGTAAAGTCTTGACCTAAAGTAAATAGGTCCTAACCAGTATTTGTTGTGAGTGGAAATTGTAACAAAGTAATTATATCTATCTATCTGTCTGTCTGTCTATCTATCTATCTAAAATGAAAGAAAGTGTTACAAGGATTGGTGGGCAGTTGAATATGAGAAGTGAGCACAGGGAAGATTAGTACCTCTCCATAGTTCTTAATCCAAAGGACTTCAGAAGGTAATGTGTTAATATTGGTAATGAACACATTTCCCTCTAGGGACTAACTGACTCTATACGAGCTAAATTCACTTTTATGGCTACACTTAAATTGACATGATGATATATTGGTTTGAATTCTTATATGAAATCAACTCTAAAATACTAAATATTCTTGTATTCAGACTTTATGTTTGTTCTGTTTTCTCTACTGTAGCTAAAGATCACTTTGTGCCTTTTCTTTGTTTTTGGCCTCAGGCTATTGCAAAAAAAATGAAATTATGACCTAGTTCTATGGGCAGCAAGAGGGAGATCTAAAGGGAAAACTGATTTGGGGGTAACAAATGTGGTTTTAGGCTGTTATTTTTTAAGGTGATATCCTGATGGAAACAGCAGTTGCCGGGGTGAGGCTGGAGCTGAATGAGCACTCTGAACAGCGATGCAGGCCGGACAGTAATTGAGCGGGAGGTGATAGCTCTGAAAAAACGAGCTAGGAGCAGGGTCATACAGATTGAGGACTGGAGTTTACATTTGACAATAACCAAGAGAATTAGCGTAAGTCCAGGAGACAGAGGAGACAGATATAAGCAGAAAATGGGGGCAGGGAGGGAACACAGGAATGAGGAGGAGGGGAACCTTTGTGCAAAACTGTGAGGGGTTGACTTTGCTGAAGGCTGTCAAATAAAATGAAAACAGGATTTTTTTCATGAGCAAGCTGACCTTGGAGGACTTATTTTCAGTCAGGTGGTTGGGGTGGAAGTCTGATTTTTAAAAGAGCTGCATTGAAGGAAAGGAGATAGGCGGAAAACAAAGAGAAATAAATCTTGTTAGGTGGTGGCATTGTCAGTAGAAGATGTTTGTTCAAGAAACTTCAAGAACTTCTTGTTATAGTAGTTGGTAAAATGTTGTTGTTGTTGTTAGGCGCCATCAAGTTGGTTCTGAGTGACCCAAAGTGACCCTATGCTCAAGTGAACACAGCACTGCCTGGGCCTGAGCCATTTCACAAATTGTCCTTATGCCTGAGTCCATTGTTATAGGCACTGTCAAAACATCTTGTTGACGGCCTGCCTTTATTTCTGCTCTCCCTCTACTCTACCAAGCATGTCCTTCTCCAGGGACTGATCTCTCATGACAACATGTCAAAGGTGTGTAAGAGGAAGTCTTGCCATCCTTGTCTCCAAGGAGCAGTCTGGGCATACTTCTTTCAAGACAGATAGGTTGGTCCTTTTAGCTGTCCATGGTATTTTCAATATTCTTCTGTAGCGCTACAATTCAAATGCATTGATTCTTCTATTATCTCCCTTCTGCAATGTCTAACTTTCAAATGCCTATGAGGCCAGTGAAAATACCATGGCTTGGGTCAGGTACACCTTAGCCCCCAGAGTAACATCCTTGCTTTTCAATACCCTAAAGAGGTCTTATGCAGCAGACTTACCTAATGTATCTTTGTTTCTCTTCACTTCTGCTTCCATGAGAATTGATTGTGGATCCAAGAAAAACAACATCCTTGACAATTTCAACGTTTTCTTCATTCATGATTTTACCTATTGGTCTGGTTCTGAGAATTTTGGTTTCTTGACATTGAGTTGTGATCCATACCGAAGGCTACAATCCATGATGTTCATCAAGTGCTTCAAGTCTTCCTCATATGATACCTGCTTGTTTTAAAGATGAAAAATTACAACAAGTGCAAAGAAGTACAGTATTACAGAAAATTAACCACCTTTACTGTTTTGATAAATATATTTTTTGACATTTTCTTATGCATATATGAGGGGGCTTCAAAAAATTCCTACACTGAAAAAGATAATGGAATTTTTCTATGAAACTTTTAAGGCCCTAGTTGTATTTATAACTTAGTTAAGTTCTCCATACTTCATCTATTTAGTTTTATATTGAAATCTGAACATCAGACAGGAGGAAATGATCCTATTGTAATGCATAGTAGAAAAAGGGAAAGAGAGAAATGGGACCAATCCCATGATGCTGCCAGCTGTCCTTACTTACTGAAGACTCGAGGTAGATATATGTCCTTTTGTAATGAATGTGATTCCTTTTGAACATGGGTTGACAGCTCACTCTGGACCACGGCCCACTCTATGGATCCTGGTTATCCACCCCACTTTATTTTCCTCCTCAATGATCAAGAGAAGCAACATTTGCTTGTAAGGCATGTTCCTGAGGTCTTGGGTGAGTTTTAAACTTCAGGGCTCAACACATTTCCAGTGGTGTCACCAGATTGAGGGTCGTATCCTCAGAATAGAACCAGCTTTTCATTCTTTACCTAAGCCTGAGCATTAAAAGGGGTGAGTGTATATATTTCATAGGCTTATTGCCATCTAAGATCCAGGCAATGTCTGCAACTATTGGTTCAGCTACTTTATCATGCTTAGTGACAATTTTAATAAATCACATTCCTTGGCAGGATACTCTTGACCAAGTACACACAATATTTTAGTTCGTGGTGCACATTGAGCCAAATCACAGTTGCTCTCTGAACAGTTGCCTTCGACTTATACGACTGAAGAAGAAAAACACTTGCAGAAAAAGAACCCACTGTTCAGTATAGGTTAGAACCTATAACACAATATTTATTTCAGTCTTTGATAGCTACAAACAGAACTTTAATAAATAGTATAAATATACATGCATATGTATGGGATTAAATTGAAATAAATCAATAGTAAATATGGACTTTCCACAAACTTTTGGAAGCCCCCTCCTGTACGCAAATAACAAAACTCACCTAATGAACAACAATGAAATGATCACAGGTGTCAAGTAGTAAAACGTAATTGCCTCCCTCGACTTTTCTTGCATGTTGTGATTTGCAGTCATCCGGTAGAGCCTGACTAAAAGCTGCCCTGTTACATTGGAAGGAAACACTGTCTGCAGCCGCTATATCAATTCCTCTTGTATGATTGCTTTTCTCTCTTTCCCTGTCCCTCTACTTTCCCGAGCATGATGGCCTTCTCTAGGGAGACTTCCCTCCTGACAGCTTGCTCAAAGTACTTGAAACTACGCTTAGCATCTTCACTTCCAAGGAGTATTCTGGCTGTACTTCTTCCAATACAGATTTGTTTGCTCTTCTGGCAGCCCACGGTATACTCAATATTTTCTCTATAATCCAAAGCTATCAGTTTTCTCTCATCTCCTTTTTTTTGTTGTCTAGCCTTCACATGCATATGAGGCACTTGAAAATACCATGGCTTGGGCCAGTCTTCCAAAGAACATCTTTGTTCTTTGATACTTTAAAGTGGTCATGTGCAGCAGATTTGCCCAATGCAGTGTATCCTTTGATTTCTTACCTGCTTCTTCCATGGATGTTGACTGTGGATCCAAGTAAAATGAAATCCTTGACAGCTTCATTCTCTGATTATTTTTATTTTGCTTCGTGGTCATTTGTTATTTCCAGCATAGTACATAATATGAGTGTCCATTTAAAAATACCAATACCATGATATTTCAGATCACAAATACCTAGAATATCCATCTTCAAGTATTTAATTTTATCTTTGACTACTTCCAATTTCCCTAGATTCATACTTCATACATTCCATATTCCAGTTATGAATGAGTATTTTCATCTGTTTCTTCTCATTTTGAATAATGTACTTTTTATTCTAAATGCATCATTAAGGTCAACTCTATTTTGAGGAGGCAACTCTTCCCCAGTCATATTTTGAATGCCTTCCCAACTGAGGGGCTCATATTCCAGCACTTTATCAAACAGCATCCCATGGCCATTCATAATGTTTTCGCTGGCCAGATTTGGGGTTTTTGCTTTTTAAAAAGTCAACCTCTAGCTCCTTCTTCCTCCTGTGTCTGAGTCTGGAGGCTCCACTGACCTGTTCACTATGGGTGAACCTGCTGGTTCTCAAGATCTCAGTGGCCCAGCTTCCAGCCTGATGAAAACATGGCAGCTTGGAAAGTATGACAGAACTGACAGATGAGTGGTGGTTAATAGGGGGATAAAGAACAATTACACACAAAAGGAACGAAGTAGGGCCTTTAAAAAATTGAGAGGGAGTGTGTGATGGAATCAGATAGCTTCTCCATCATTGGGAGGTGACAATCTTGAAAAAATGGGGCTTCTTTTTCTGTGTGAGAGTAGAAGCACGAAGCAGTTTTATTAAAACAAGTCCCTTTACAATGATGGAGTCAGTCCATATTCATTGGCAGTGCTATAAAAAGTACGAGCAGGAAATGTGAAGAAAAAAAAGAAGCTATCTTCAGGATTCCAAGATAGGTGGAATCGATCTTTTGAGGTAAGGAAAAGTTGAGGTCATAGGTCTGAGTGTGCGCTGTTTAGAAGAATGTAGATTTGGACGTTCAAAGATTTTTGTGGGGGAGTGGGGGGGAACCTCCAGTAGGGAAAGCCTTACAGAATCAACTTTTCTTTTGGCAGGCCCAAGAAAAAGCTCAAGCCTGGTATTTTTGTTTTGAAAGCTAATCACAGAATGCTTCTATCAAGCATCACAGTGAACCTTATTGATTCCATTTGTAAAATTGCACCTGGCATGGAGCAGTGCCAAAACATACATACAGAATTAAAGCAGGAAACCCAAGAATACATAACAAGAGCTGAATGCTGGAAACTCAATTGCATATGAAAAAAAATCATTAGCCTTAAAATGCTAGTATGTCAAAAAACAATTCCCTTCTACTACCAGCAGCTTTGAAGGTCAGTTCATTGGAAATATATAGGATTAGGACACGCGGGGAATTCACTAAAGTGGACCCTCCAGTGGAAACAACTGGTGCTCCAGGTCCTGACTGTTGGCCTTGGAGAGACCTCATCAGCTACTCCCCAGATCTGAGCTCTCATTAAGCAAGAAGCGATTCTGGTACTTAAGAATTGAGCTGTAACAATGGAAGTCATCTCTTGGAACATTTTACTTAATGTAATGTTTAAACATCTCTTTACGAGAGTTCAAATGCACTAGGGTATCCATACCTTTAGAAACCCAAGTATACAAGATGTGTCATCCAGTGAGCTTGCTTTCATGATTTCCTTATTTTGATTATAGTCTTCAAGTTCTGTCCTTCTGGTCCCTGAAAATTAATTTGTGTGTGTGCGTTTGAAAATTTGTACCTTTCCAGTGAGGAGTATGATTAGGAAAGTCTCCATCAATATTCAATTCGACAGACAAGAGTGGCCCCTGCTCTTCTCTGTGATGTGGAGAGAAGTGTTGATGGTGATGTGCAGGGCTCTCTGAAGATGTGGGAGAAGAGGCCTTTGAAACAGGTGTGAATGGCAGCACGTTTCCTCAGATCTCTAAGGCTGAGAGAACTGCAGAGGTGACTCAAGGAAATGTTACTTATAAAATCATTGAATGAAGTCGGAAAAGGAAACAGTTTTACTTTCAACGTGGTACTTTTTTTATTACCATTAACTGAATCATAGAACATGAAATAGGAAGAGATTGTATAAATCATCTGGCCCAGTGGTTTCCTAACTCAGAATTACAGACTGAGCCAAGTCTCGGTTTATGTTTTCACCATCCATAGCTGAATTAGAAATAAAATAAGACAACAGTGTAGAGAGATGCTCTATGAAGCTAGGTTGGCTTATTTCTGTTTTATTCATCCCGAATTTATGTTCTTTCTACTTTGGGGTCCTAAAATACTCTTCCCCCGACGATAGGAGGCTGGTATGGGGTAGGATGCTGAAAATGTCTTTGGTTGATAAAATAAAACATTGGTAGTTTACCCAAAATACTAAAGAAATGTTATTAATGGTGAAATAACATTCCGGGATCATTTTGTGCTGGGTTTGAAGGTACAATAAGACATTGAAAATACCCCCTGTCCCTCCACACACACAACAATAAGTGTCACTCTTTTGCACTTGGCCAGATGAAAATGATGCAATTGCCCTCTTATTGGAAGTTGAGTTGTTAAATAAAGCAGACCTGGCATGAAGCTAGACTAGCAAGTGTCTAACCTTGTGTTCAGTGATCCAGACCTTAGCTTTCCCACATCTTTCAAGAGGCTTAGATCCCTCAGTCTGTAATATCCTGTCCTCACATCCTCGACCCTAAGTAGAAACTGATTTTGGAAAAGAATTTTGAGCCATCTTTCCAACCAGATGTAACATGAAGGTGTACTGGAGGTCCGAGAAGGTGCCACGCCCCCTTTTCCCAAGACTCTTTTTTCCTGTGCATTGATGTCTCCTTCTCTCCCAAGTCATTATACAGACATGAGCTAGCTTCTTGTGTCACTTTAGCAAGCTACACCTTTTCCCACTCTAAATCCTTCCCCAGCTACCCGTCCATTTCCATTTTACACAAATTACCTAGTACCCACTTCCCCCAGCCCTTCCTCCTCACTTTGCAATTCCCTCTGACTTGGTTTTGTCTTGCTTCAGCAGCATTGTTTTCGTCAAGGTCGACAATAACATTATCTGCTACCCAAACCAATGGCTGCCTTATCCGTGTCCTCTTACTAACCTCCTCAGCATCATTTAGTCAGTCGACGTGTTGGCAGCTCTCAATTCTTCAATTACACAAATATGCCAAGATTATTTCAGTTCAGAGCCTTTGCACTTGCTTTCCCCTCTTCAATGCTTACTCTTTCTTATTCTTCAGATCACCACTGAAATAATACTTCCATAGACAAGGCTTCACTTACTATCCAACCTGAGAATCATTTTCATTCAGCAGCTCAAATTTCCCTTCACAACACTTTTAACTCCAGTAGATGAGTCTTCATAATGCCAGGTGCCATTGCTTTACTCCAGTGCTAATGCTTGAAACCAAGTATATAGTATTTCATAAAGATTTGTTCAATGATTTCATGGGTAGATGAATGTTGATTGTCCCACAATCTTTTCAGCAATCTTAATTTGCAAACTCATGCCAAATCCTGTATCATTTCTTCTCCATCCAACGTTCATTTCCACTCTCCTTGCCTAAGTCACCCACTTCTTACATTCACCATTTAAAAATAAAATCCTAACTCATCTTCTTTCCTTTTCTCTTCCCAATCTTCACCCCATCTTAATACAGTGCATTCAAATTTACAACCTTCTTGTAGCTCGAGTTTTGCCATATTCCTGTGCAATAACCCCCTGTCTAAAGAGTTTTTTAAAAAAATTTCCATATTGGCATTTATGGCCCTTGAGACCTGGCTCTAATTTACCCTAAATATAAGTGATCATGAATCCCATGCATTCACCTCCTTTGTTTTTATATACTTTGGTGATACAGTATGGAGTTAGGCCATTAAGTACCATGAGAAGAACATGAGGGCTGGTATATGTATCTTTCACAATCTCAGCCCAGCACAATTCAGTTGGTGCTGCAGATAAGCACTAGGGCTGTTACCCTCAAATTCAGTGTTTCAAACCCACCATATGTTCTGTGGGAATAAAAAACACGAGGTTATCTGCTCCTATGAAGTTCTAAGGTCTTGGAAAGTCTGTGTCGGGTGACTGCGATTCAGAATCTACTCAGGGGCAGTTGTGGGTTTGATTTGGTTTGACACATCGTTACCTTTAGAAATAGTTGTCAAATAAATCACTAGGGGAACCTCTCCTTGCAACTCGATGTTCCGACTCACAGAGATTCGAGAATATATATAAAAAAAGATTGATTTCAAACCCATATAGACTTTGGTGTAACCAAAGTTAAAATATTGGGTTTTGTATACCATATTTACTCGTGTATAAGCCGAGTTTTCAGCACATTTTTAATGTAGTCTTTGGTGGTCAAATTAGGTGCCTCAGCTGATATTTGGGTTGGCTTATATTCGCACATATATGGTATTTGGCTTAAGACAACAGATGAATTATTAGCAATGGTGACGTTAACTATTTTGCAAAACTGATTTCTGTGGCTTCCTGTGTGTTCATAGGAAAAACTCTTGGCCCCAGAAACTGTCTGAATAAAAGGTCATCCAATTAATCACAAGATCCTTAGCAAAAAACAAAACAAAACAAAAACTGTTGATGTATGTAGCCTTTTTGCCAGACAGATCTGCAAAATGTGAAGAGAACAATTGTAGCTTCAGGCAGCAGACTCAGGAGATGAGACTGCAGACGATGGAAAAGCCCACTATGAACATTTCCAGCACAGACTAGCTGCCTGCAGGTCTTGATAGTGACGCCATGCATGCTGTTCAGCTGCCCCTCACCACCCCCACAGTCCATCATGTATGTCTTGGAAGCAAACCCAAGGCATTCAAATGGCCCAACAGAACTTTCTTTCCTTTCTCGTGCTTAAAATCATCTTTAGTGAACATCAGCTATGGATTTACTTTGTGATTTTTCCTTTTGGCAGTGAGTGCATGATGACCCTGGTACTGTAGTGGTTACATGTTGGGCTGTTAACCAAGAGGATAGCAGTTCGAACCCACCAGAGGCTCTTTGGGAGAAAGATGAGTCTTTGTTGTTGCTGTTTTGTTGTACATTGTTGCTTGGTTTTGCTCTGTCTTGTTTTTATGCATGTTTTTGTCTCTGCAGGCTTGTCTGGATAGGACAGGCTGGATGAACAATCTGGAGGAGAAAACAA